>NC_091727.1:3937500-4240530 GCF_042477335.2 Ovis canadensis | reverse complement strand
CTAGCTAGCTTAAAGCTACAGTGAATGTGCCCATAAAAGGTATATATTTTTTCAAAGATAATCTAAATATCCTTGTCAGTGCATAGCTTAATTTGTTAATCAAAATATCAACAGTTTTTAAAAAATTTTTTATTTACTTATTTGCCTATGTCAGATCTCAGTTGCAACTTGCAAGCTTACCTCATGACACGCAGTGTGTGAGACCTAGTTCCTTGACCAGGAATCAAACCTGCATGCCCCATGTTATATGACAGATTCTTAACCACTGGACCACTAGGGAAGTCCCCAAAATATCACTGGTTTTAAATCATCAGGGACTCTACGTGAGGAAAATATAGGACCATTCAGAACACAAAACCAAACACCAGCTCTATTTTTCAGCTGTGTCATTTTGAGCAAGACATTTATACTCTCTCAAATTCAATGTATTCAGCTGTAAAATGAGAAGAAAACAACAACAATGAAAAAATGAGGCCCACAATAAGGAGTGGACACTGACATATTTATTTTCTTGGGCTCCAAAATCTCTGTGACCAGTGACTGCAGCCATGAAATTAAAGTTTGCCTGCTCCTTGAAAGAAAAGCTATGACAAACCTAGACAGCGTATTAAAAAGCAGAGGCGTCACTTTGCCAACAAAGGTCTGTTTAGTCAAAGCTGTGGTTTTTCCAGTAGTCACATACAGATGTGAGAGTTGGACTGTGAAGAAAGCTGAGCGCTGAAGAATTGATGCTTCTGAACTGTGGTGTTGGAGAAGACTGTTGAGAGTCCCTTGGACTGCAAGGAGATCCAACCAGTCCATCCTAAAGGAGATCAGTTCTGGGTGTTCATTGGAAGGATTGATGCTGAAGGTGAAACTCCAATCCTTTGGCCACCTGATGTGAAGAACTGATTCACTGGAAAAGACCCTGATGCTGGGCAAGATTGAGGGCAGGAGGAGAAGGGGACGACAGAGGATGAGATGGTTGGATGGCATCGCTGACTCGATGGACACGAGTTTGAGTAAGTTCTGGGAGATGGTGAAGGACAGGGAAGGCTGGCATGCTGCAGTCTGTGGGTCACAAAAAGTCAGACATGACTGAGCGACTGAACAACAACATGGAATAATGTGCTGCTTAAAAGGGTTTCCTCCTGCTGGAGGAAGAACCAGTGAGCCAAGAAGAGGAGCCGGGGCAAATCGCTGTGAATGGAGGGGACTTTAAGAATGTTCATGGGAGATCTGTTCTATAGGCAGGAGAGTAAACAAAGGGGGATCTTATTGCTGTTTCCTCGAGGCTGTGTGTGTGTGAGAGAGACTGTGAAGCAGTATGTTCATGCCTGTTTCTTGCAATCAGATCAAATTGAAGTGATTGGGGAATGCATAGAACCCAGCGGAGCAACTGGTGTTGATCTCCAAAAATCGACTGTTTTTTTTTTTAATTTTTATTGGAAAATAGCTGGTTTACAATGGTGTGTTGGTTTCTGCTGTACTGCCCATGATTCAGCCACATGTATACGTACATCCCCTCTTGTTTTGGGGGGTTTTCTTCCCATTTAGTTCCCCAGAGAGCAATGAATAGAGTCCCCTGTGCTTTACAGTAGGTTATTCTTCGTCACCTATTTTATGCGTGCATATTAAGTTGCTTCAGTCATGTCTGACTCTTTGCAACGCTATGGACCTTAACCGGCGAGGCTCCTCTGTCCGTGCGGATTCTCCAAGCTAGAATAGTAGAGTGGGTTGCCATGCCCTCCTCCAGGGGATCTTCCCGATCCATGGATAGAAACCGAGTCTCTTATGTCTCCTGCTTTGGCAGGCAGGTCCTTCTTACCACAAGTGCTAGCTGGGAAGCAGTGGATATATATCAATCTCAATCTCCCAGTTCATCCCACCTGTTTCCCCTGCTTGCTGTCTGTGTCTGCGTCTCTATTTCTGCTTTTCCCATAAGTTCATCCCCACCATTTTTCTAGAGTCCTCACATACGTATTAATACGTGATACCTATTTTTCTCTTTCTGACTTACTTCACTCTCTCTGACTGTGTCTAGGTCCAGCAGTATCTTGTTCCTTTTCATGGCTGAGTAATATTCCACTGTGTGTCTGTCCCACATCCAGACAGAGGGAGGACCTTCAGAGCTTACAGGGAGGGCGGAGTGTCTTCACCTATGGATGGACCCTGGAAAGGGTGTGAGGTTTCGTCTCAGTCGTTTGCAGCTGCTGTGACAAATACCATAGATGGGGTGGCTCGTGAAAAGTGTAAATGTATTTCTCTCAGTCCTGGAGGTTGGTCCAAGATGAAGGCTAGGCTGTCTGGTGAGATCCCGTTTCCTGGTCTTCTCACTATGTCCTCCCAGGGTGGAAGGGGTGATGGAGGCTCCCTGGGGTCTCTTCTTGGAGAATGCTAATCCCACTTATGGGCTTCCCAGCTGGTGGTAGCGTTAAAGCATCCGCCTGCCAATGAAGAGACGTAAGAGATGCCGGTTCAATCCCTGGGTCAGGAAGATTTCCCTGGAGGAGGGCAAGGCAACCCACTTCAGTATTCTTGCCTGGAGAATCCCATGGACAGAGGAGCCTGGTGGGCTACAGTCCATGGGGTCACAAAAGAGTCAGACATGACTGAGCGACTAAACTGAAGTGATTGATATAATACAGGCAGTTGCTCACTTCCAGAACTCACCACAATAATGTGATGGCCGCAGAAGTTCACAAGGACTGTTCTGAAAACATTATGCATTCAGCTTCGCATTGAAAAGTGCTTCTTATTGTTTTTAATGGTGGGCTGTGGTTTTCTTTTTTCCTTTATATATCATAGACTTACTAAACTCTCCCTAGGATCTGACCTGCAGTAACAATGCCCTTCCACTAAAAACATGAGTAATGTTTAAAGAAAATCATTTGCTCTTTGAAAAAAGGAATATTGCAGTTGATTAGTGGGTTAGTAGCTCTAACGTGTCAGATGCTAGGAGGAAAATATCTTGAAACATGAAATTGGAAAGCAAGATCTCGCATCTTTGAGGACCTTCAAAGATCAAGGCTTATAAATACAATCCACAGTGGAAAATAGCTTAATATGAAGCCCCAAACCACCTTCTTATGGTTTCAAATAATAAACTCAAAGGCAGAGAGTTACACAAGTTTGTATAAGATCACTGAGAAATTAGAAAAAATAAAGCCTTAGGAAAAAAGTTCCATTAGAGGGCTCTAACAAAAGTGTGGAAGTGTTCGTTACTCAGTCGTGTCTGACTCTTTGTGACCCCTCCTGGACCGTACCTCTGTCCATGGGACTCTCCAGGCAAGAATACTGGAGTGGGTTGCCGTTCCCTTCTCCAGGGCATCTTCCCGACCCAAGGATCGAATCCAGGTCTCCTGCATCGCAGGCAGAGTTTTTACCGCCTAAACCACCTGGGAAGCCCACAGGGCTATAGTGAATGAATACAAAAATATACACCAGCGTGCGCTATTTACAGGAAAAAATAAATCAAAGGCATGAAGCTAAACTTAGAAACTCCTCACAGAGTGTTGGCCTCTGTAAATATCCACCTGGTCTGTATGTTTGTGGATTAAATCATAAATTGTGATTCCTACTTCTTCCTGGAACATTAGACCTGTCACCGCACCCCCTCGTTATGATGGGTCATTTGCTTTTATATGACCACATAGGCATGGTTCTTGAGCAGTGAGCTCAGGGAGTCAGGATAAGCTTCTCATGGACAGATACGGCTTGGTTCTCAGATTATGGAAAAGGTGAAATGGTCTGCATTTTTTCGAGGTGGCTGGATTTAATTGTCACCCAAAGCTGCGATTCATGGGGTCGCAAAGAGTCGGACACGACTGAGCGACTGAACTGAACTGAGCGACTGAACTGAACTGAGCGACTGAACTGAACCAAACTGAACTGAGCGACTGAACGGAACGGAAAGCTGACATTTCCATTTGTGCTCTCTCTACTCCTCCCAAACTTTCACGGGTCACATACGTTTCCAAGGACACTAAATTCCACATATATTTACAAAGCCTTCACGGTTTCCCACCTAGAAAATATTGCTTTTGGTCTCCAATACGCAGATCATCTAGTTTTTCTTTTTTTTTTTTGGAGTAGAATTGCTTTACAATGTTATGTTGCTTTCTGCTATATAGCAAAGTGAGTCCATTATACATATACATATGACCACTCTTTTTTAGATTCTGTTCCCGTGTAGGTAATTCCAGAGTATTGAGTAGAGTTCCACGTGCTATAGAGCAGGTCCTTATTGCTGTTGTTCAGTCACTCAGCCGTGTCCGACTCTTTGCAATCCCACTGACTGTGCACGCCAGGCCTCCCTGTCCGTCACCAACTCCCGGAGTTCACTCAGACTCATGTCCATTGAGCGGGTAATGCCATCCAGCCATCTCCTCCTTTGTCGTCCCCTTCTCCTCCTGCCCTCAATCCCTCCCAGCATCAGAGTCTTTTCCAATGAGTCAGGTCTTCGCATGAGGTGGCCAAAGCATTGGAGTTTCAGCTTCAGCATCAGTCCTTCCAATGAACACTCAGGACTGATCCCCTTCAGGATGGACTGGTTGGATCTCCTTGCAGTCCAAGGGACTCTCCAGAGTCTTCTCCAACACCACAGCTCAAAAGCATCAATTCTTAGGTGCTTAGCTTTGTCTACGGTCCAAGTCTCACATCCATACGTGGCTACTGGAAAAACCACAACTTTGACTAGATGGACCTTTGCCAGCAAAATAATAATGTCTCTGCTTTTTAATGTGCTGTCTAGGTTTGTCATAGCTTTTCTTCCAAGGAGCAAGTATCTTTTAATTTCGTGGCTGCACTCACCATCTGCAGTGATTTTGGAGTCCAAGAAAATAAAGTCTGCCACTGTTTCCATTGTTTCACCATCTATTTGCCGTGAAGTGATGGGATCGGATGCCATGGTCGTCATTTTTTAATGAATGCTGAGTTTTAAACCAGTTGTTTCACTTAAAAAAAAAAAAGGTCCTTATTAGTTATCTGTTTTGTATTTGGTAGTAAAAAAAAAACTTACATGGTGTTAACACATGTTTTAACATGCCTCCCATCCCAACAATTTTGTAGAAATTTTGGTGGTATTTTTGTTAGTGAACTGTGTCTTCTTTACTTAAATTATGAAATTATGGTCATAACGGACCATTTGTAGGGCAAGGAAAAGCCACTTACTGACATCAGAACAGACGTACAGACAGAGGATAGAGGATGCTATATAGTAGAAAAAGAATGAACTGTGATATTAGCTTCTCTGCAGGTTGGCTCACCCTCTTTGAGAAAGCAAAAGACACACTTAGAAAATTGTATAACCACAGCATAGCAGGGGCTATGCGTGTTAGAGAGGGATACCCCTGGGGTGTGGAGGGAGGCAAAAGGCTAGGCTTTAGGGAAGCAAGCAGAAGTCGGAAGGAAGGCTTCAAAGAAGACATTCATTTTGGGCCTGCTCCCCTATCTCAGAGTTTCATAGTCCTATTTCCTTTTTCCCCCCACAATGGTTTTGCATATAGTTGCTATTCAATGTTACCTAAGCTGCGGTTCTGTAATACGATGATTCCTAATTTTTAAAAGTTGCACTCCATTTAAAGTTATTTTAACATATTGGCCATGTCTCCTTTTCTGTGCTGTACAAATACATCCTTGTGGCTTATTTTATACCTAAGGCTTTGTATCTCTTATGCGGGTTTGATCCTTGGGTCAGGAAGATCCCCTGGAGAAGGGAATGACAACCCGCTCCAGTATTCTTGCCTGGAGAATCTCATGGATGGAGGAGCCTGGTGGGCTACAGTCTAAGGGGTCCCAAAGAGTCAGACTCGACTGAAGGACTAACACACATATAAGGAACATATCCTTGCACTATCTCAGACTTTGTCACTGTGATGATACTTGTGATCAGTCATCTGTGACGTTGCTGTTGCAGCTTGGTGAAGGCTCAGGTTAATGACATTTCTTGGCAATAAAACATTTTAAAATTAAGGTCTGTGTGTTGTTTTTAGACATGCTTATTGCAATCTTCACTGCCTGCAGTATGATGCAAATGTTACATTTATATGTACTGGGTTTGTTGTCTTTTTTAGATTCCACACTCATCATAAAATATTTCTCTTTCTCTGTCTGACAAATTTCACTTAGCATAACGGCCTCCAAGTCTAATCTGTGTTGCCTCAGATGGCAGATTTTCAGTCTGTTTATGGCTGAACAGTATTCTGTTGCATTACATTGTTATGTCTGTATATATATATATATATATATATATATATATATATATATATATGACATCTTCCTTAACCATTTATCTGTTGATGGACACGTAGGTTCTTCCATATCTTCCAGTATTGCAAACAGGGCTGCTATGAACTTTGGGGAGTATACATCTTTTAGAATGATTGCTTTTATTTTTCCTAGATATAAGCCCCAAAGAATGGATTTGCTGGGTCAAATGGTACTTCAGTTTTTAGTTTTTTGAGAAACCTCTATTCTTCTCCACCGTGTTTGCACCAAGCTACAGTCCCTTCAGTCGTGTACAAGGGTTCCCTTTTCTCCGCATCCTCACTTACATTTGATATTTATACTTTTTTTTTATGATAGCCATTGCGACAGGTCCTCATCATGAGATGATATCTCAGGGTTGACATCCTTTAGAACTGACTGGTGAAGCTTGTGCGAGAGTAAGTTTTAATAGTGGCTGATTAAACTCAGAGCAACCTTGCCTCCACTCCACCAGAGAAATCACTGTGACCAACCTTCTCGTGTCAGTTTCAAGAGATCTGTTTTCTTTAGGTCCAGGCTTTGTGAAATTCTCAGATAGTACAGTGACTCTCGTATTAGGCTCTTTTGGGGTGTGTGGATAATAAACCATTGTAATTCTTTTTTTTTTTCCAAACGTGATTTGAGAGTGAAAAATGATGCCATGTATTCCACAACATTGACCTGTCCACTTTTCCAGGTAGGGAATGGCCTTGTTAAATAGACCATCCGTTCTGAGTGGGTGATATCTTTAGGAATGCCACAAGTGTGGCAAACAAAATAATTTAGGAACGAACCACCGTTGCAGTTCTTGTCGGCATTTTCCCGAGCTCAGCGTCCAGATGGTCTCCTCGGAAGCATTTGTGAACAGTAGCTAAAACACTAGCTGTAGACTTAATAATGGTTGCATGGGCACCAATTGACTTCTGTGTTGATGTGGAATACACCATAATATACCCTATTCACCTAATCTGTCAGTAATGTAAAGATGTGTAATACCTGTTGACTATATGAAGTCACGTACCTTTTAGCTCATGTGTTTCTTACTGCCTAGATTCAGACCTTTGCCATCATATTATCATCTCAGAGAGGGATAGGATGACAGAGGATGAGATGGTTGGATGGCATCAGTGACTCAATGGACATGAGTTTGAGCAAGCTCTGGGACTTGGTGATGGACACGGAGGCCTGGCGTGCTGCAGTCCATGGGGGGGTCGCAAAGGGTCGGACACAATTGAGCCACTGAACTGAACTGAACTCCTTTATGAGATAAAATGCACTATGCGAATACAGATAATGACTTCATGTCTGGTTGGAGGTTTGCAGTGATCATCGTCCTGTGAATTCGACCCATTTAAATAGCATTAATTTCTCTAGTAAATGGACATCACAGGGTATTTCAAGGACTGAGTTTCAGTCCTTGTTATCTCAATCTAACTGACAAGGTTGCAGTGTTTTGTCAAAATCGTAATAAAAGAAACCTTAATCCTGAGTTGTATTTGCAGAGTGTCAGATTATAGAAAATTGTGCCCACGGCGAGACAGTCAATCTCATTTTAAAGACCATGATATTTGCTTTGGGAGTCCATGCATTGCAAACGAGCAGTCTTTTCTGGGTTATGTTTATTAATATCTTTAATATCTCAGCGTCTCTTTCCTGAAAGATTCCAAAATTAACTTTTATACCATAGTATAATTTTCTCACACAGAGAAATAGAGACACCACAGACACTCAGCCATGTACTGGCCACAAAAAAAGAGTCACAATTTTTCTTGGAAAGCTCACCCTAGGAATAATTCATTTGATTAGAGTATTCCATCAAACACCCGAGGAGCAATGCACTCAGACCAACTGGATTTTCACTCTTAGAGAACACAGATTTATTTTTCAGCCATTCAAACATGATTTGAATATGTTTTGTCCCTGTATGCCAAGAACCATTATCATGACTTTAATCAGACTATCCGAGATACTAGATAATAAGAGTTAGCCAAAATCAAGGTCTAATATCACATATCTGAAAAGTTTATCATTTCTGCTTTTTATAATCACACACGTGACAGGAATACCTAAATTTGCTTTCAAACTGCAGTGCCTGACCAGTGCAGAAAGTGTGTTAGTCACTCAGTCGTGTCTGACTCTTTGTGACCCCATGGACTGCAGCCTGTCAGGCTCCTCTGTCCATGGGATTCTCCCGGCTAGAATACTGGAGCCGGTTGCCATTTCCTTCTCCGAGGGAATCTTCCCAACCCAGGGATTGAATCTGGGTCTCCTGCATTGTGGGCGGATTCTTTACCCAATTAACCACCAGGGACGCCCAACTGCTATCCAATGTAGAACATGGATTTCTGAGTGATGCCCAAAGCGCGCTGCAGATAGATAGATCGGATCATTTCTGAAATCTGTTTCAGATGTATATCAGAACCCTTCAGTCATTGCCTTTTCCATGGCGTTTTCCAGAAGGCTTTTTGTTTCCTTTAGAAAGCAGAAGAAAAGGTCGTTTTCTCATTGAAGAGATCTTATATGCTGGGATGAGGCATCCGTCTGTATTAATAGAAGCTGCAGCCTTTCTTGTGTGAAGGGTCCTTGCACCTTACAGATGGACTAGAAAGAGTGTACACTCAGTCGCTCAGTCGTGACCAACCCTCTGCGACCCCGTGGACTGTAGCCCGCCAGGCTCCTCTGTCCATGGGATTTCCCAGGCAAGAATACCGGAGTGGGTTTGCCATTTCCTTCTCCAGAACAGAAAGTGAGGAAACTGGAAAAGATAGATCAGAAGTACAGGAGGGGACAAAAAATAAACCAAGTCAGGCTTCAGTGATTGAGAAGCCATTATTACCCCGTAGCAAGAGCCGACATGCAGGACTAAAAACAGAGCAGAGGTGACATAGGGCTTTATTTCCAAAGATTGTACATTTGTTCAGAATAGCTAGTAATTATATTGTTTTCAAGATTCACACTTAACCTTGTTTGTTTTTTTTTCTTGAATAATTATCTTCTGTAAATCTGTAACAGGGCTAGTTATGTGGGTCACAAATCTCTACACATATTCATTTTTTTTATCTCTAATGAGCACGTACGATCGAATGCCTTTTCCTCAAATTATCCCATGATTGTTAAGGATATTAACTCTAATAATGTTTGCTTCTAATGCCATGTAAATTAATCTCTTTTTGACCTACTGTTGATGGCTGGACGGCATCATTGACTCAATGGACATGGATCTGAGGAAACTTCCAGGAGATGGTGAAGGACAGGGAAGCCTGACTCGCTGCAGTCCATGGGGTTGCAGAGTCAGATATGACTTAGCGACTGAACAACCAATTCGATCCTTCGGTGCATGCTTCTGCTGCTGCTAAGTCACTTCAGTTGTGTCCCACTCTGTGCAACCCCATAGACGGCAGCCCACCAGGCTCCACCGTCACTGGGATTCTCCAGGCAAGAACACTGGAGTGGGTTGCCATTGCCTTCTCCAATGCATGAGAGTGAAAAGTGAAAGGGAAGTCGCTCAGTCGTGTCCGACCCCCAGCGACCCCATGGACCGCAGCCCACCAGGCTCCTCCATCCATGGGATTCTCCCGGCAAGAGTACTGGAGTGGGGTGCCATTGCCTTCTCCGGTGCATATATCCACCCTAAAGATTTCTGCCTTTAATTCTGTGTTTAAAAAACCAGGAGCAATAGTGGTAGAAGCTTGCCATTATGTAACCGTTGAACCTCTGTGTACTAATTAGTGGTTAAATACGTAGCTACAAGATTTCATGACATCTTAGGAGCAGGAAGTCAGTTTACATTATCGTATCTGTATTTTAGCTTCGTTATTGCAGGACCACCTAGCTCTGCTAACTCAGTTCCTGACTAATGACGAAAAGCCAGGACTGATACAAACACTGTTTATTGATGTTTTACAGTACAGACGCCTCCAGCGTGAGATGTTTGTAAAACTTCAGAGTTAACAATCTCCCTTATATATGATTTTCAGATGGAAATACAGACGGTTAGGTGGCTTTTTCTATTTGACCCTTAAGCCAATGCAGGAAACGCAAGATATGTGGATTCTATCCCTGGGTCAGGAAGATCCCCTGGAGAAGGACATGGCAACCCACTCCGGTATTCTTGCCTGGAGAATCCCATGGACAGAGGAGCCTGGTGTGCTACCATCCATGGGGCCACAAAGAGTGGATACAATTGAGTGTGTGTGTGTGTGTGCGCACACATATACACTTAAGCTCCAACTGGGACAAACAGTGATGGAGATCAGACAACAACAGCTGTCGTTGTTCCAAAAATGGAGAAAATCGGAATCGCTCACGATGACTTGTTCCCCTACACACATCATGCTGATAAACAGACTTCGGTAGGTAACCCCAATCTCAGGTAAAGAGGCAGCTAGCCTGTGAACTCAGCTTTGATTTTGAATGTAGGGAGACTGCTTGGTGGTGGTCCAAGCCTCATCCTCTGCCTTGTTATACTCATTGGGATTATTGCCAGTGGGCTTCCCAGGTGGCCCTAGCAGAAAGGAATCCGCCTGCTAATGCAGGAGATGGAAGAGATGCGGGTTCGATCCCTGGGTCAGGAGGGTTCCCTGGAGAGGGACATGGCAACCCACTCCAGTACTCTTGCCTAGAGAATCCCATGGACAGAGAAGCCTGGCAGGCTGCAGTCCATGGAGTTGTGCAGAGTCAGATAGGACTGAAGCCACTGACCACACATTATTGCCATCAGCAGCAAGAGCGTCTGTACAGGCTGTGCCGCGTACCACGCCTTTCCCCGCATTCCCTTACCTGATGTGAATGTCACGGCTCTCATTTCTGTCTTCAGGACGTTGCCAGTAAAACAGACGCCTGAGTTGAAACTGAGAAACAAGCGAGGAACGGGAGTTTGACTGATGTGTCTGTGTGTGTGTGTGCTCGTTTCAGTCATGTTTCAATCTCTGAGACCCCATGGACTGTAGCCCACCAGGCTCCTCTGTCCCTGGGATGCTCCAGGCAAGCATACCCAAGTGGCTTAGCGTTTCCTCCTCCAGGGGATGTTCCCCACCCAGGGATCCAACCTGTGTTTCCACCACCTCCTGCATTGCAGGCAAATTTTTCACCACGGAGCCACTGGGGAAGGTCAAAGTGATGTGTAGCTACACTATAGTAAGGTTTTTTTTTTTTTAATTTTTTATTTTAACTTTATTTTATTTTACAATACTGTATTGGTTTTGCCATACATTGACATGAATCCACCACGGGTGTACATGCGATCCCAAACATGAACCCCCCTCCCACCTCCCTCCCCACAACATCCCTCTGGGTCATCCCCGTGCACCAGCCCCAAACATGCTGTATCCTGCATCAGACATAGACTGGCGATTTGATTCTTACATGATAGTATACAAGTTTCAATGCCATTCTCCCAAATCATCCCACCCTCTCCCTCTCCCTCTGAGTCCAAAAGTCCGCTATACACATCTGTGTCTTTTTTGCTGTCTTGCATACAGGGTCATCATTGCCATCTTTCTAAATTCCATATATATGTGTTAGTATACTGTATTGGTGTATTTCTTTCTGGCTTACTTCACTCGGTATAATCGGCTCCAGTTTCATCCATCTCAACAGAACTGATTCAAGTTTTAGAGTGAGGCAGATGCTGTGCGTTCGTGTTGGAGGAAAGCCTCCAGACATCAGACACAAACTTCTTGGAGGGTGCTGAAATGTGTTCACTGGTTTAGCAAACACTGGCTGGCCACTTGCTTTTTTTTTTTCCCAGGTTTAGACTACCCATGAGGAGACACACAGGTGATGACATAAAAGCTCTGTCCTTGCTGTGATGGTTAATTTTATGTGTCAATTTTGCTCCCTATAATTAGCAGAGACACTTCCCTCCATGGTGGGCATCCTGTTAGCTAAGTGGTAAGATAGTGTAATTTCCATTTGCTGATTGGTAAAACTGCAGTCCAGTAATGTTTTTATTACAGTATGTTTCCCTATCATCTGACTCCAAGTCTTATTTTTTTATGCTAAAATATCCATTAGCAGACTTGATTGGCAGCTGTATAAAATTTAGAAAAACGCCCAAGAGAAATGCTGGCCAATTATAGAGAGGCCTGTTAGTTCTTTTTTTTTTTTTTTTGGAATAGCATTAATCCCATATCTTAATTTGAGAGATAAGAGTTGTAAATTGGGATAAGAGAGATTTGTCACCTATGAATTTAATGAGCCCTCAGTAGTGAAACTTTATATTCAGTGAAATAGTAATATAAAAAATTTCATTGATCTTAGAGACACAGTATTATTATGATGTTCTCATTTAAAATAGAGACATACACACAAAAAATAGAGGTAATCCTTAGAGAATTTAGTCTATTCCCTCAATTGCATGTTTTTCCCCCTTATTTATCAAAATTTCATTCTCTAGTTATTTGGTTTCATTTCTCTCTCCCATGCATGACAAGTTTTCAGAGGGGTTATGTCTTGCCCATAGATGCACAATGTTTTCCTCTGTGTTTGTTAATTTTTTAATTGATGTTTTGTTGATTTATAATGCTGTATCAATTTCTGCTGTACAGGAAAGTGGCTCAGTTATACACATAGATAGGTTTTTTATATTCTTTTCCATTATGGCTCATCACAGGACATTGAGTATAGTTTCCCTGCACTATACCGTACCCCCTTGCTCATTTCCCTGTGTTTTTGTATACAGCAGGTGCTTAGTCAATGTTCACTACAAGTATTTTTACTGAATCCCTGATATTGTCATGCTTTACCCTTTGGGTTAAGGTCAGGAATTCACAACCACTAAACACACGTGGGTACATAACCCATCTCCGTGCCTTACTTATGTCTGAACTCCAAGCAACTATTTTACGCCGCTATGCTTCAATTTAGACACCTGGACAGCGTATTAAAAAGCAGATTCATCACTTTGCCAACAAAGATCTGTCTAGTCAAAGCCGTGGTTTTCCAGTAGTCACGCACAGATGTGAGAGTTGGCCCACAAGGAAGGCTGAGCACCGGAGAACTGATGCTTTCGAACTGTGGTGCTGGAGAAGACTCTTGAGAATCTTTGGACAGAAAGGATATCAAGCCAGTCAATCCTAAAGGAAATCAGTCCTGAATATTCACTTGAAGGACTAATGCTGAAGCTGAAGCTCCAATACTTTGGCCACCTGATGGGAAGAACTGACTCATTGGAAAAGACTCTGATGCTGGGAAAGATTGAGGGTGGTAGGAGAAGGGGATGACAGAGGATGAGATGGTGGGATGGCATCACCGACTCAATGGACATGAGTTTGAGCAAACTCTGGGAGATGGTGAAGGACGGGAAAGCCTGGTGGGCTGCAGCCTGTGGGGTTGCAAAGAGTCAGACACGACTGAGTGATTGAGCCACAGCAACACTGGTTCAGTTCCCTTATATGCAAAGCAGAGATAATTGCAGCAGTCTGTTTGCGTGGGGGTGTGAGGATTCAGTACATGCAAAGGTCCAGAAACAGGCCAGGCATCATCATGGTTTCTATACTAAATTCGGTGATAGCGTTCCGTATTGGGATGGTCTGTTTATCGTCTCTTTAATGCGGCCGTAGAGCAAACCAGCATTAGGCTGTTTATTCCCCATCTATTTATTTTCACAATTAGCGTGTTGAATACCAGTGTTTCCAGAGAAGGGGCTTAGAGCTTTGAAACCCTGCAGAGAAAGTCGTGGGGAGAATTTCTGTGTTGCTCATTTCATGAGGAAAATGTTCCTTTGGCTCCTACCATCATTTTAAATATTCATGCAGCCTCCATTTAAATATAGTTAAGGAGGCATTTCCTCACCCTCAAATGAAACATAAATTCCAAAGAAAGCACCGGAACGTTCGCTGCAGCAGTGAAGTATTACCTCCCACCCACGTGTGCCTTTAGAAGTGGGTCTTCTCACTGAGCTCTGATTCTCTCTACGTGACATCCGGAGAGAAAATATTCCAAGAAAATATTCCAAGGTACTATTGATGAAAAGCTTTCACCTGTGAATATCGTATCGAAAATAGTACGAGTGGCTCTCTGCACTGATTAACACACGCCACTTCAGTGGTCTGCAGATTAGACTGAGTTGTGTTTATCCGTCAGGATAAAAATCTGCAGACTTCACTGATGGCTCAGAGGGAAAAACACCCACCTGCCCATGCAGGAGACTCAGGTTCGATCCCTGGTTCGGGAAGATCCCCTGGAGAGGAAAATGGCAACCCGCTTCAGTATTCTTGCCTGGGGAAATCCCATGGACAGAGGAGCCTGGTGGGCTCCAGTCCATGGGGTTCACAGAAGAGTCAGACACCACTGAGTGACTAAACTGCAACAACGTAAATAAAAATCTTCACTTTTGGAGCCCGGCACAGAACAAGCTAAGTGCCATCCAATAGCCATGGATAAACTGCCTGGTTCCTCTTTAGAAACTCATCTCTAAAGTGGAGATGAATAGAGATGGCCCAGAAAGCTTATACTGAAGGGGTCTTAAATCCCAGTGCCTTCTTAGAGAAGAGGGTTTATAGGAATTATTATTTCACTGTGAAAGGCTTGTTGAAAAGCATTCGATGTTTGCAGGAGAAAGTCAGTTCAGCTGATGGAAAGGATGAAAAACTGATCTTAGCGTTGGGGGTAAACAAGGCTAAAACTGACACAATGAATCGCTTTAAACCTCCAGGTCTCTTTCCAAGGATACAAGAATATGTTGTCTTAGCAACTGAACATTCCAACAGGTTTTAAGGAATATGCTTGACACCCTTGTTCCGATGACTTAAGATACTTGCCCACACCCCACCCCACCCTCATACCCCTGATAAATTGAATTATTTCAAGAAGCATGACCTGTCACTTTCTGAAAGTAACTAAATGTGTTAGACTCGTTCACAGACGCATTTCGCATACAAAATTGGAGACATGTGATGCTCTTGTTCAAAGGGAGGCTTGCTCTTAACAAGAAATTATCTAGTCTGTTTCCTGAGTCCATTCATTTTATTTGATTAGGAAAGTAATTGCTTTGCCCACTAATTCAGGGTAAACTGTTTGCGTGCCCGTTGACTAGATCAGTGAGCGTGCAGACACAGAGGACCTGAAGAAAGGCAGGCGGACAGAAGCAGAGGCGGACAGAATCTGAGGACGAGTTTCTCAAGGGAAAGAGGGAAAGCAAAGAATTATTCAGGTGATCAGTCGTGTCCAACTCTTTGCGACCCCATGGACTGCAGCACACCAGGCCTCCTATACTTCACTATCTGCCGGAGCTTGCTCAAACTCATGTCCTTGGAGTCAGTGATGCCATCCAACCATCTCATCCTCTGTCGTCCCCTTCTCCTCCCGCCTTCAAACTTTCCCAGCATCAGGGTCTTTTCCGAGTCGGCTCTTCCCATCAGGTGGCCAAAGTATTGAAGCTTCAGCTTCAGCATCAGTCTTTCCACTGAATATTCAGGGTTGATTTCCTCTATGGGTCACTTGTTTGATCTCCTTGCTAACCAAGGGTCTTCTCCAGCTCCACAGTTCAAAAGCATCCATTCTAATCACAGCCCTCCTTGTGGAAGATAGTCCCCAGGAAGAGCTGCATTATTAACACACTCCTTTCCCTCCATTTTGCCTTTGTCATTACAACAAACAAACAAACAAAAATCATTAAAACCCAATTCTGACTTTTTCTCTACCTGTTGAGGAAGGGTGCTAAGACAGAGCTTTGGTACACTGTAGATATATGCCATCCCATATGTGGGAGCAATCACATCGTCAAAGTATAGATTTCACCCGGTCTCAATAGTGATACAAGGGCATTTGGGAGGCGTCAGAATTTTTTTTTTCTTCCATAGAAATCATTTGCTTCCATTTACTTGCTTTCACACCCCCAGCAATTTGAAGTTACAACCTGTTGATGCCGTGATCTGGAAGATGAGTCTGGTTTGGAAAGACGTTCAACTTGTGTGCAGGGGTGCACAGATTTCAGGTGAGGTGGCAACATTTCTGCCTCCGAAACCTGTGTGTTTGACGTGTTCCGTTCAGTTCACCTCTGCCAAGCTGACTTCTATGATGAAGTCATTTTCTTTCTTAAAAAAAAAACACATTTATTATCTATTTATTTAGCTGCCCAGGGTCTCCGAGTTGCCCAGGGTCTCCGAGTTGCCACACATGGTCATCTTCCGTCTTAGTCGAGGCATGTGGGATCTAGCTGCGTGACCGGGGATGGAACCTGGGCCCCTTGCATTGGGAGCTCAGAGTCTCAGCCCCTGGACCAACTGGGAAGTCCTCGAAATCACTTTTCTCTTACTGGCCTGTTGCTGCGGTTTATGAAGAACAGTTCAAGGTTGTCACTTTTTCGTGTTGAAATCCCACGAAGATATGCCTCCTGTTCCCTGGTGCCTAACTGGCCCCTTACCACGAGGTTGCACAAGTGTTCACACCCCAGGTCAAGGAGGACTTGCTTGCAGGGAGGACTCAGGCATGTTCCCCGAGGCTTTCCTCAAAATCAGCCAGGGCAGCAAGGTGCCTTTCACACCTGCGTGCTTCATGGTCCTCGACTCGTCCACTTGTCATCTAGAAAGAAACGTGGCCAAGGGGCAAGGAGCAGGCAGGCAGTGAGGCCCCGATGAGCTGTCACCTGTAAGCAGCTCCCAGTGGGGAACCAAGCTATGGTTCATCATCTCTGAGAGCAGCATATTGCTGTTGTTCAGTCACTCAGTCGTGTCCGAATCTTTGTGAGCCCGTGGACTGCAGCGCCCCAGGCCTCCCTGACCATCATCAACTCCCGGAGCTTGCTCAAACTCACGTCCATCAAGTCGGTGATACCATTCAACCATCTCATCCTCTGTCGTCCCACCACAGGGAATCCATTCATCCCTCCTTGGTGGCTCAGTATATTCTTTAGGAGAAACCCTATATGTTTTTCCTCCATCAGGTCATAAAGAAACTCAATGTTTCTCCTGCATCAGGTCATGGAGAAACCCAATGTTTCTCTGTGATTGGGTTGCAAGTCTTGGTCATATCTTGTGGATAAGTAAGTGCTGCAATGCTTGACCTCTGGTTAAATGCTTTTTTTTTTTTTTTTTTAAATGTGGCTGCATCAGGATCTTGGTTACACCTCACGGGATCTTCATTGCGTCTTGCGGGATCTTTCCTTCTGATGCTAGGGCTCAGTAATTGCAGCACAGGGGCTTAGCTCTCCACAGCATGTGGGATCTTAGTTCCCGGACCGGGGATTGAATTCGGGTCCCCTTCATTGTGAGGCAGATTCTTAACCACTGGACCACACACAAAAAAAAGTCCCTTGATTGGATGCTTGTCCAACTGTTCGTACTACAAAGAGCGGAACGCATATGGAATTTTCAGCTTCTTTAAAACATTTCTGTTCAGCGTTTGGCATAAAGAAGCTACTCAGATATACTTTTTTTTTTTTTTAAGACTCTAGAGTGAGCTTCCCCTAACAGACAGCTACGTCCCAGAGACAACTAGAGAGTGACTTGTACTTAGGCGTGCGAGACGACAGCCATCGACAGATCAACTACCCCTACTACGAATTCTCAACCTTGCAGGTCAGGTGGCCTCTCTCTCAGACACTCAGCTCAGCCACTGTGGCTCAGAAGCAGCCTCAGGGGGTGTGGAAATGAACCAACTGTGACCGTCTTCCAGTTCAACCTTATTTACAGACACTGGTATTTGAGTTTCATACGGTTTTTAGTGGCCACTTTGTAGAGAGTGTTGAGAATCACAGCAGAATTGAAGGGGAGGAGGAGAGATGCTCTGTGTCTCCTCTGTCCCTGTATACACACAGCTGCTCCCATCAGCAGCAGCCCCCACCAGTCAGTGCTGTCTGAATCTGTGACCCCATGGACTGCAGAATCTCAGGCCTCCCTGTCCTTCACTGTCACCCAGAGCTTGCTCAGACTCATGTCCATGGAGTCGGTGATGCCATCCAGCCATCTCATCCTCTGTCGTCCCCGTCTCCTCCCGCCTTCATTCTTTCCCAGCATCAAGGTCTTTTCCAGTGAGTCAGTTCTTTGCATCAGGTGGCCAAAGGATTGGAGTTTCAGCTTCAGCATCAGTCCTTCCAATGAATACCCAGGGTTGATTTCCTTTAGGATGGACTGGTTGGATCTCCTTGCAGTCCAAGGGACTCTCAAGAGTCTTCTCCAACACCACAGTTCAAAAGCATCAATTCTTTGGCACTCAGCCTTCTTCACAGTCCAACTCTCACATGCATACATGACCACTGGAAAAACCATAGCTTTGACTATACAGACTTCTGTCAGCAAAGTGATGTCTCTGCTTTTTAAAACACTGTCTAGCTTTCCTCCCAAGGAGCAAGTGTCTTAATTTACTTTAACCAGTGTGTTACCACTGATGAACTTACAATGATACATCACCATCACACAAAGCCTATAGTTTACCTTAGGGTTCATTCTTGGTGTGGTATATTCTGTGGGTTTGGGCAAATGTATAATGACATGTATTCATCATTATAATATCACACAAGGTATATTTCCACTACCCTAAACTTCCCTTATGAGCCACTCATTCAACCCACCACTGACAGTCATTGAACTTCCATCATCTGCACAATTATGCTTTTTCCAGAATGTGATAGAATTGGAATCACAGAACATGTGGCCTTTTCACATTAACTTCTTACACTTCGTCATATGCATTTAAATTTCCTCCCTCTCTTTTCATGGTTTGAGAGCTCATTTCTTTATCTCACTGAATAATATTCCACCATCTGAAGTTCCGTTTACTTATCTCGAAGGACATCTGAATTGCTGTTGCTGCTAAGTCGCTTCAGTCGTGTCCAACTCTGTGCGACCCCATACATGGCAGCCCACCAGGCTCCCCCGTCCCTGGGATTCTCCAGGCAAGAACACTGGAGTGGGTTGCCATTTCCTTCTCCAATGCATGAAAGTGAAAAGTGAAAGTGAAGTCGCTCAGTCGTGTCCGACTCTTAGCAACCCCGTGGACTGCAGCCCACCAGGCTCCTCCGTCCATGGGATTTTCCAGGCAAGAGGACTGGAGTGGGGTGCTGTTGCTTCTACGTTTTGGCAATTATGAATAAACTTGCTATAAATATGCATCTGCAGCATTTTGTGTTAAGTTTTCACCTCCTCTGAGTAAATACTCAAAGTATTGAGTAAAGGTTATGATTGCCGATTATCTAGTGAGAGTAGAGTTCCATATATTTTTTTCATGCCACAAAACTGTCCTTCTTTTGATTTTTTTCAAACTATTAAAAATGTTTTAAGTAAAGATTTTGTTTTACCTCTTTAGGTTGGTTTATTCCTAGCTCTTTTGTTCTTTTTGATGCAGTGGTTAATGGGGTTATTTCTTCTCTCTTTCTGATAGTTCATTGTCAGTGCATAGACATGTAGCAGATTTCTGAATATTACTTGTGTCTCCTGCGACTTTAATGAATTTCTTGAGGAGCTCTGGTAGTCGTCTGGCCACATTGTTAAAATTTTCCGTGTATAGTGACATGCCATCTACAAACAGCGACAGTTTCACTTCTTCCTTTCCAATTTGGATTTCTTCCGTTTATTTTTCTCCTCTGATTGCCGCGGCTGGGACTTCCTAAGCTGTGTTGATTAACAGTAGGGACAGCAGACATCCTTGTCTTATTGCTGATCTTGGAAATACTTCCACGTTTTCACCACTGAGAATGACATTAGCTGTGGGTGTATCATATGATACAGGCTTTATTATGTTGGGGTAGGTTCCCTCTATGCCTCCTTTCTGGAAAGTTTTTATCACAGATGGGTTTTGAATTTGGTCGAAAGCTTTCTCTGCGTCTATTGAGGTTATCACGTGGTTTCCGCATTTCAGTTAGTTAATATGTTTTATCACACGGATTGATTTGTGTATATTGAAGAGGCCCTGAATCTCTGGGATGAACCTCACTTGATCATGATGTGTGATCTTTTTAATGCACTGTTGGATTCAGTCTCTTAGTATTTTGAGCAGCATATTGATGTTATTCAGTGACCAAGTCCTGTCTAACTCTTTGCGACCCCACGGACTGTAGCACCCCAGGCCTCCCTGACCATCACCACCTCCCGGAGTTCACTCAAACTCATGTTCATCGAGTCGATGATGCCATCCACCCATCTCATCCTCTGTCGTCCCCTTCTCCTCCTGCCTTCCATCTTTCCCAGCATCAGGGTCTTTTCCAATGAGTCAGTTCTTCTCATCAGGTGGCCACAGTAGAGGAGCTTCAGCTTCAGCATCCGTCCTTCCAATGAGCACCCAGGACTGATTTCCTTTAGGATGGACTGACTGGATCTCCTTGCAGTCCAAGGGACTCTCAAGAGTCTTCTCCAGCACCGCAGTGGATGTAAGTATGTCTATAACTGAATCACTTTGCTGAACAGTAAAAACTAACCCAATTCTGTGAATCAACTGTACTACAATTAAAAAAAGAATTTCTCCATTTCTTCTAGGTTGTCCAATCTGTTGGTTTATGCTTGTTAATTCTTTATGGGCTTCCCAGGTGGCGCTAGTGATAAAGAACCAGCCCACTAATGCAGGAGATGGAAGAGAAATGCGTTCGATCCCTGGGTAGGGAAGATCCCCTGGAGGAGGGCATGGCAACCCACTCCAGTATTCTTGCCTGGAGAATCCCATGGACAGAGGAGCCTGGCGGGCTATAATCCATAGTGTTGCACCAAGTCGAACGCGACTGAAGCGACTTACCACACTCACATGATCCTTCGTATTTCTGTGGTGACAGTTGTAACTTCTTTTTCTTTTATGATTTTATTGATTTGGATCTTCTCCCCTTTTGGTCAATGAGACTGATTAAAGATCTATTGATTTTTTTCTTATCTTTTCAAAGAACTAGCTTTTAGTTTCAAACAAAAAATATTTTACAGGTCAGACAGTGCAGGCAGCAGGCTGAATATGGCCTTCCGATCCTTGTCGACACCCTGCTCTGTAAATGTTTCTTGCCGTATTACCTGTCTGTCTTTAAGACTCTTAAGAGGTTTATAATGTGTGTTGCCATTTCATGAGTGCCTAGTATAGTCTAAAGAATAAAACTTGGAGTAAAAAAAAAAAAAAATCTGCGTTCTCGACACTGATTATGACTCAAAATGACCTTGAACAGCCACAGATTTCTCCCACGACAGAGTCTAAAAGACACTCCTGCACCACCATACATCAGACGTATCCACAACACAAATAGCCTGAGGGGTATTCAAGATTGAAGTTTGGGTCCCTCCCAGGGACATATCAGTGTCTCACTGAGGCATTAAAATCCACCACATCACAAGAACTGATGTGAGCTTCCCCACACGGAAGCCATGCCAGCAGATTCCAGACAAGGTGGGGCTCTTCGTCTTACTCTGCTTCCTTTTTTGCCAACGTGTTTATGGAAATGCAGATGAGTTTAGAAAGAAGCCCTCTGAGTCCGGATGCCTGATGCAAATTAATTAATTAATTCAGCCTACAGCGAAACAGCTATATCAAAGGGCCGCCGCGGTGCCAGAGCCGTCCATGTTTAAAACATGAGTCTCCAGTTGCATTTTATTTTTAGAGTGTCGTTTTCAAGGACTGACTCTTCCGACCTTCTCTCCCATGCTGCCTTGCAGGTTGGCGTCAGGATCTTGACATTGATGGTCTGTAGGTGAGGGAGGGGTCAAAGCCTTCTGAGTCTTTCTCAGGACGTCAAACGAAGCCCCAAAGAAGACATTTCCAGGGACTTTTGGTGATGAAAGGAAGCCAGATCCATCCCCAGTCGCTCCGACCTTTACCCTGCCACGTGGCTGCCCTTGAGTTTGCACATTCAGATCTCCTCCTCATCACCTTGTTCTTATGTTTCCGCTTCAGGTGCAAAGACTGGAAAGGCTCGTTGACCTTCCAACTCAGTCCCCCTGCTCTGACCTCTGTTCCTGCTTTGATAGCAGGTTTCAGCCCAAGAAGCAGCCTCCACTTACACTCCAGGCCTGGTGACCATTCCCTGGGCCTGAGGCCTGTCTAATCTGCTTAGACTGTGGAACCATCGAGACTGGGGTCCTGGGGCTTCCCTGGTGGCTCAGTGGTAAATAATCTTCCTGCCAGTGCAGGGAGCGTGGGTTCGATCCCTGGTCTGGGAAGATCCCCCATGCCTCGGGGCAACAAACCCCATGTGTCACAGCTACTGAGCCTATGGCCTACAACCTGGGAACCACAACTACTGAATCCCGTGTGTCCTAGAGCCTGTTGTACACAACAAGAGATGTCTCCGCAATGATGCAATGAGAAGACCTCACACCACAACCAGAGAGCAGCCCCCCCGCGCCCCCCCCCCCCCCGCCTCGCCACAACCAGGGAAAAGCTCATGCAGCAATAAAGACCCAGCACAGCCAAAAATAAGCACAAGGTGATAAAATAGTCCATGACAGACTTTGTTTTCTTGGGGCTCCAATATTACTGCAGATGGTGACTGCAGCCATGAAATTAAAAGACGTTTGCTCCTTGGAAGAAAAGCTATGACCAACCTAGACAACATATTGAAGAGCAGAGACATTGTTTTGCTGACAAAGGTCCGTCTAGTCAAGGCTATGGTTTTTCCTGTGGTCACGTATGGATGTGAGAGTTGGACTGTGAAGAAAGCTGAGCGCCGGAGAATTGATGCTTTTAAACTGTGGTGTTGGAGAAGACTCTCGAGAGTTCCTTGGACAGCAAGGAGATCCAACCAGTTCATCCTAAAGAAAATCAGTCCGGAATATTCATTGGAAGGACTGATGCTGAAGCTGAAACCCCAATCCTTTGGCTACATGATGTGAAGACCTGACTCACTAGAAAAGACCTGATGTTGGGAAAGATTGAAGGAAGAAGGAGAAGGGGAGACAGATGGTTGGATAGCATCACTGACTCAATGGACATGAGTATGAGTAAACTCCGGGAGTTGGTGATGGGGAGTTGGTGATGGACAGGGAGGCCTGGCATGCTGCAGTCCATGGGGTCACAAAGAGTAGGACACGACTGAGTGACTGGACTGAACTGAATAAAATAACTAATAAAATTATTTAAAAAAAAAAAAGACAGGGGTACTACCTCGATGTTTCAATTCAGTTCTTGACAACCATGTTTAGGTCTTGGATACAGACTATTGCCTATAGCGCTGCTAAAGCCCAGCACACATGGCATCGAGAAGGGAGGTCCTACTGGGTTTCTGAAGGCACCTTCTGCGGGGTCTGCAAGCCTGGCCTCCTCCCTGCTTCCGGGAGCCATGCTCCTTGGTGATACTGATGAGAGTCCCTCTGCTCCAGGCCTCCCATCTCTCCCACTCTTCCAGGCCCCCAGCTCTGTACCTGCCCAGCTGTCCAGTGTGAGAAGCGTCAACTCCTAACAGCTCACTTCTCACCTATATTCCTCGATCTACTGCTAAAATGAGGTCACTAGCCCTCCCAGTGCTACGTGTGCTGATGTTCACCCGGTGATGAAGCATGGCTTGACATCATGAATTTAGGGTTCCTGTTTATACCATCTGTTCACGTTTTCTGAGACTGTCATCTCAGTGGGTGATTACCACGTGGAATGGGTTGAACTGTGTCCCCCTTCCCCCTCACTTCAAAATTTCAAGTCCTAACCTCTGGCACCTGCAAATAGGTCCTTTGTGGGAAGTGGGGTCTTTGCAGATGTGTGTGTGTGGGGGTTAAGTCGCTTCAGTCGTGTCCAACTCTTTGTGACTCTATGGAGTGTAGCCCTCTAGGCTCCTCTGTCCATGGGATTCTCCAGGCAAGAATACTGGAGTTGGAGGCCATTTGTTTCCCCAGGGAATCTTCCCAACCCAGGGATGGAAGCCACGTCTCTTGTGTCTCCTGCATTGCCAGGTGGGTTCTTTACCACTAGAGCCTCCTGGAAAGCCCCTCTTCATGAATGCCATAAGGTAAAATTGTACTGGATTAATGTCAGTCAATAAGGACCTCTCTGCTGGCTCAGACAGTAAAGAAGCTGCCTGCAATTCAGGACACTCAGGTTTGATCCTTCAGTCGGGGAGATTCCCCGGAGGAGGAAATGAAAACCCACTCCAGAAGTCTTGCCTGGAGAATCCAATGGACAGAGGAGCCTGACGTGCTGTGGTCCACGCGGTTGTAAAGAGTCAGAAACGACTGAGTGACTGACACTTAGGTCAGTGAAGAGCATCTTCATAGGAGAAATCAGAGGGAGATCTGGATACAGAGACACAGATGGAACGAGGCCAAGGAGTGTGACAGAGATGAGATTGGAGTGATGCACATACTCATGCAAGCCAAGGGACGTCGGTCACTGACAGTGACTGCCGGGAGCTGGGGGAGATGCATGCTCCAGGTCCTCCCTTCAAGGCTCCAGAAGGAGCCAGCCCTGCGCTCACCTTCCTCTTGGGGTCACTTGTGATGGCAGCCTCGGGACCTCCGACACTAGAGAGGATGACCGCGCTCCACACACATCAAGGAGGTCGCTGTGCAGACAGACCCATCGTTTCAGTCCCAGACAAGACACTCCCTCGGGAAAGCCTTGATTCTCTGATGCCCAGCTCTATTCAAGTTTCAGCTTCAAGTTTCTCTGCCAATCCCAAATGGAGGAAATGTTTACATCTTTGCCAGATGAGTTATCACACGGGCCGATGCTTCCAAGAGCATCTCTCTGGGCCGATAACCAAATTCGGAGGCCTGTCCTGTGCCTCTCATCAAGGTGCAGACACATGGATCCAACAGCCTTCTAGTAGTTAATATTTATTAGCGCTAATGAGTGGTTTAAAAAATTAGCTAGTTTATAGCAGGCCCACGACCCCATGGATGTGTAGCCCACCAGGCTCCTTTGTCCCTGGGATCTCCCAGGCAAGAATACTGAAGTGGGTTGCCATTTCCTTCTCCAGGGGATCTTCTCCACCCAGGGATCGAACCCTTCCTCCTAGGGCTCCTGCATTGCCAGGCACATTCTTCGTGCCTGAGTCCTGGGGATATTTGGCCCCAAATCATGCAGTTTACTGTGAACCGCTGTTAACGAACCAGCAGCGTTGTGTAAAGGCTTCTTAAGTCAACAGCTCAAGGCATCCATGGACCACCTCTGTCTCCCTTTCACTTCATGAACTTGGAAGATGGAGATATTCTTATATCTACTCCATCATGCACGAAGTTGTGTATCTATCAGGCATCAAGAACTTGTCAGCATTATCACGGTGATTGTCATCATCGTTTAAATGATATTAATAACAACTGTCTTTTTTTGACTTTGCTCTTGGTCTTCGTTGCTGCGCTTGGGTTTTCCCTATTTGCAGTGTAGGGCTTTTTGTCTCAGTGTCTTGTCTTGCTTTGGAGCGTGGGCTTTAGGCGTATCGGCTCTGTAGCTGCAGCGCGTGGTCACCATGCTTTATAAATACCAGCGATGAGTTCACAAACATCCAGGTACACAGGTATTTATCGGACCGTGGGCTGCCAACATGGCATAGCTCGGTAGAGGCAGGCTCTCCCTCTGAACTCCACTGTGTGTCTCTTCTCAAGTAATTCTAGTTTCTGAGCATCCATAAGGAATCCGCAGAGTACCATGAGGACTTGTACAGAAATGTCCTTTGTTTCAAAGAGTGGTCTATCTTTAAAGATTGTCCTAAAACCTCTTTGGGTACGTGGCTTCAAACAGAATGCACTTAAGCATTTACAGGTAGCCTTATGTAAATAAAAAGGAAGGATTTTTATGGTGCTTTGCAGCTCTTAGCCATCTGTTTTTCAGTTGCTCAGTCATGTCCGACTCTTTGCAACCTCATGGACTGCACATGCCAGGCTTCCCTGTCCGTCACCAACTCCCAGAGTTTACTCAGACTCATGCTCATCACGCCGGTGATGCCATCCAACCATCTCACTCTCTGTCGCCCCCTTCTTCTTCTGCCCTTAGTCTTTCCCAGCATCAGGGTCTTTTCCAGTGAGTCAGCTGTTTGCATCAGCTAGACAATGTGTTGGAGCTTCAGCTTCAACATCAGTCCTTCTAATGAATTTTCTGGGTTGATTTCTTTAGGATTGTCTTGGCCACCCAGTAAACAGTAAACACCCAGGCTGCACTAATGAGCTCTGAAGGGAAGTTTCTTCCTTCTTATCAAAAGCACTGACTCTGTCTGTATTGGTAAGTGATTTCTACAGCTTGAAAACTCTTCCTCGACTTTGTTTTAACGGAAGATCAGGTCTGAACACAATCAACTGGAAACCAAGAGTTTGGGAGTCTCTAGGGGGCATAATCCATCATTAATGATGAAAACTGGCAGGGCGTTTTTTGGAAATCTGTCGGGTCACGGAACCAAATGCATGAAGCAGACAGATCTATCTCCAGCAATTACATTTCCTTGTTGGTTGACATCTTCAGTATAAATGGTGATGTTCATATTCTTTCATCCTGTATTTAGTAGGTAATTATGTCTTCATAGAAATTAATCATCATAAATATCGCCTTAACAAGAAATCAACATGCAGTTTGTAATGCCCTTAATCAGATTGGATAATCTTGAGGGAATCGCATTGTGAAAAAATCATAATATTATTGTCTAGACGAGGGCCATTCAGCCAGACTGTCTGTGAGGATAGAGAAGTTCTCCACCTCTGTGGTCCACGTGTGCCCTGGAGGGCTTGAATGGCAGCAGGTACCTCCAGGGAACCAAATGTTAAGCTTTAATTGTAGCTAATCCTCATTTTAGTTTAAATTGTCCCATGTAGCTAATACTGTTGTATTGGGCACGGGAATCTCTTTACTGGCTGATATCAACCTGAATAGTAATGTGAAAGTTAGACTATTTAAACAGAAGAACACAAGAGTGGTTTTTACATATCTCAAAATATCCAAGGTCAGGGATGGTTTCATTATGAGCCAGAGTTGGACTGGCACGTAGGGTGTGTGCACAATTGTGTCTTGATTCTTTGCAATTCCGTGTACAGTAGCCCGTCAGGTTCCTCTGTCCATGGGATTCTCCAGGAAGAATATTGCAGTGGGTTTCCATGTCTTCCTCCAGAGGATCTTCCTGACCCAGGGATCGAACCCACGTCTCTTGCATCTCCTGCATCAGCAGGCTGAGCTGCCTGGGAAGCCCCAGATTGGCACACTGGCCCACATCAATCACAGAGTGACCTCCCATTAGGAGGTCCAGGACCTCCTTGATGATGAACTCCAAGAAGAAGCCTTCCTGAGTCTGCTGAAGCCATCTGTGAAAACTTGTATTGTTTCAGAACCATGTCAAGAACACTTGGGTTTCATTTCTCACTGCATACCCAACTGTTTGCTAGTTTTCAAGCGTTCAGCTCTCTGCGAGGCTAAGGAAGGCCCCCACCCCCGCCAATGTCCACATCGTGATCCTTGGAGCCTCCGGATGTGTTCCATCACAGGGCTGTTAGAGATGGAACTCTGTCCTCACCCAGAATCACATCTTGAAGTTCTAAACCCCAGGACCTCAGAATATGACTGTGTTTTGATGCAAGCATCTTTAAGAGGGAATTGAAGGTGAGATGATGTCTCTAGGGTGGGCCCTGATCCCATAGGACGGGGGTCCTTAAAAGAAGAGGAGATCAGGTCACAAACACACACAGAGGTACAGCCACGTGGAGACGCAGGGAGCAGATGGCCATTGGCACACCCAGGAGCGAGGCCTTAATCTTGGGCTTCCAGCCTCCAGGACTGTGAGACCACCCATTTCTATCCTTCAAGCCACTCCACATGAAATACTTTGGAGTGGCAGCTCTGCCAAGCTGATTCAATGACGAAATGACAGAGGGGTGGATTTATAGATGGCAGTGAGGCATGGACCTCAGGATGCAGAGATTACCCCGCCTTGTCTGAGTGAGCTCACAGCCTGGTGAGACCTGCTCCTGGCTGTGTTCAGAGAAATGTTGCAGGGGGGAAAAAAAAGGCAGGGAGATTTGAAGCATGAAACACAGTAGGTCAGCTGTGCTGCTTTGGACAAGGAGGAAGTGGGTTATGAGCCAAGGAATCTAGGGCGGGGGGTGACTCCAGATTCTTAGAACAATTGTCCATTGATAGTAAGTGACAGAAAGGGGACCACGGCTCTACACAAGGACATGCATTTTGCCAGCACCTTTACAGAGCTTGAAAACCAATTTATCTCCAGAACCTGCAGGTAAGAGGCCTGTCTGACTACCACCTTGATTTCATCCATGGGGGACCCAGGGCAGAGAACTCGGTTGAACCAGCAATCACTGTGTACAGAACTATGAAATAAGCAACAGGGCTTACAAGAGAGGGGAACAACGTAGCAGTCCATTGACAGAGGAATGCATGAACCAGACGGGGTACATCGGCACAGTGGGATATTGCTCGGCCATAAACAAGAATGAAATAATGCCATTTGCAGCTACGTGGATGGACCTAGGAGATGATCATGTTGAGTAATGCAAGTCAGGCAGACAAAGGCAAGTATCATACGATATCACTCATCGGCCTAGTCTAAAATATGACATAAATGAATATATCTGTGAAACAAACAGACTCACAAACGTGGAGAAGAGACTTGTGGTTTCTAAGGCGGAGGAGATGTGGGGGAGGGACGGACTGGAAATTTGGGATTAGCAGGTGCGAACTGTGATATGTAGGATGGATAAACAACAAAGTCCTGCTGTATAGCAGGGAACTATATTCAATATCCTGTGATAAACCATAAAGGAAAAGATATAAAAAAGAATATATATATAATATATATGTGTATACACACACACACACACACACACACACATATGGTTTTTCCAGTAGTTGTGTATGGAGGTGAGAGTTGGACCATAAAGCTGAGCACCGAAGAATTGATGCTTTTGAACTGTGGTGTTGGAGAAGACTCTTGAGAGTCCCCTTGGACTGCAAGGAGATCCAACCAGTCCATTCTGAGGGAAATCAACCCTGGGATTTCTTTGGAAGGAATGATGCTGAAGCTGAAACTCCAGTACTTTGGCCACCTCATGCAAAGAGTTGAGTCATTGGAAAAGACTCTGATGCTGGGAGGGATTAGGGGCAGGAGGAGAAGGGGGCGACAGAGGATGAGATGGCTGGATGGCATCACTGACTCGATGGAAGTGAGTCTGAGTGAACTCCGGGAGATGGTGATGGACAGGGAGGCCTGGCGTGCTGCGATTCGTGGGGCTGCAAAGAGTTGGACACAACTGAGTGACTGAACTGAACTGAATTATCATACCTGGTACCCACAGTTTATGAAGCCCTGAAACTAATTAGTAGACCAGCTCCTGAATACTTTGGGGCCACAATCACAGATGTTTCCTTCTCATCCTTTGTCATTGCTGTTGCCGTCACGAAGTCGTGTCCGACTCTGTGACCCCATGGACTGCAGCACCCCAGTCTCTTCTGCCCTTCACTATGTCCTGGAGTTTGCCCAAAGTCATGTCCATCGAGTCGGTGATGCCATCCAGCCATCTCATCCTCTGTAGACCCCTTCTCCTCACACCCACAATGTTTCCCAGCATCAGGGTCTTTACCAGCGAGACGAGTCTTCCCAGCAGGTGGCCAAAGTATTGTAGCTTCAGCCTCAGCATCAGTCCTTCCAGTGAATGTGCAGGGTTGATTTTCTTTAGGGTGGACTGGTTCGATCTCCTTGCAGTCCGCGGGACTCTCAAGAGTTTTCTTATGCTTTAAGCAGATATAAAGGTGAGCAAAGGCCAGTATACAGAGCAATTGTGAAGGCACTTAGGATGCTTTTGTGCAGTGCTTAGCACCTCTTCAGGGTAAAATACTCCTTGCTTCAAGGGCCTGGCTTGAAACGCCCTGCGGTGACTGCAGGGAGAATTTCCAAAACCTGATTTACCCGCACAGCCTTTGTGGTCACGTGTGTTGTAAATCTCTTCAGCTCTTAAATGTCTGAGCCTCCAGTGGCAGTGTCCTTTGTTTTTGGGGTTGTGACTATGTCTTTATATTTCTTACAGCAAATTAGCTGCAACTTAGGCAGAGACTTAGCCCTTTAACATACCATGTATATTTGAGTCTAATTGTATTTTTCTGCCCTTGTTATCTGTGGAATTGTTTACCTCTAAAGAAAGGTGTTAAACTTTTGGTTGGTTATGAAACCACTGGCTACCCAACACAATCACTGTGTGTGCGTGTGTGTGTATTAGTCACCAAATTGTGTCTGATTCTTTGGGACTCCATGGACTATAGCCCGCCAGGCTACTCTGTTCATGGGATTCTCCAGGCAAGAAGACTGGAGTGGGTTGCCGTTTCCCCCTCCAGGGGATCTTCCTGACCCAGGGATGGACCCCACATCTCCTGCATTGAATGAAAGTGGTTTCATGTATCAGCACAACACTGAAAAAAAACAATGTCATGTAGGTCCAGTGTTTCGATGCTTGACCTTGTTTTGAGTTTCAGAGGAGTTAGACTTCCACGAATGTGATGTTAGCGTTGTGTTGTGTGCATAGTTGCCGTAATCTTTCATGGCAAGCAGCCACAGTTTTGTCAACATTTCCACAGAATCAGCTCTGTGCGTACACAGAGTTCCTTCATATCATTGACGAATATGGGTGCTGTGCATACTCTGTGCATGAACGAAAGGGTGAAAAAGAATATGAGGAAACCATCCCTGGTCACGGATCTTTCACACGGACCACAACATAAATTCACCTTCGTGAAAAGGCATGGAAAGCAACTAAATTTTAAAACAGTACTTGTTGCTGTTGTGGTTTTGTTTGGTCACTGAGTTGTGTTTGGCTCTTTGTGACCCCACGGACCGTAATCCTCCAGGCTCCTCTGTCCTTGGGATTTCCCAGGCAAGAATACTGGAGTGGGTTGCCATATCCTTCTCCAGTGGAACCTTCCCAGTGCAGGGATCAAACCCACATCTCCTGCATTGGCGGGTGGAGTCTTTACCACTGAGCCACCAGAGAACCCATAAAACCCCATATAGCCAATATCTAATGGACGTGCTAGCGATACAGGTGGAGTTGTCTGTAGAAGGGAACAGAGGCATGATGGGAAAATCTTTCTAAAACAGCTCAAAGTCAAGTTTTGTATTGAGATGGATTTTTTTTTTCTTCTCTAACTCCCCATCAGAAATAGAAGCAACACTACTTCCAGGGAAAATACATTGGAGCCGGGGGGGGGGGGAACTCAAGAAAAATTAATATTCTGCAGGCAAGGCAGTGGGGATTCAGAAAGCTGGAATTATACGTGGAGCAGGATCGGGGTGGTGGTGTTGGGGGTTCCCTGGAGATAAAGAATGAGAAAGTGAAGGAGGTCTTCTAGTTAATCAGTGATTCCATGGAAATGCACATTTTGGGAGAGTTTCTTTGTGTGTTTGTGGAAGGTACGGTAGGCTATGCCAGGCAGGACTGAATCAGAACCATTTAGGAGTCTGTTGTGTTATAGTCTAAGAAATCAGAGGAGACAGCCAAAGGGATGGAAGAGACAGTAGGGGTGGGAAGAAGGAAACTCAGATGTGAGAGATGCCCTCTTTCAAGTTATCTGCAGAGAGAAGGCAAAATTCGGAGATGCTGAAAAACTCTGACCAATAAAAAAAAAATTACACATGAAGAAGGTGTGTGTGTTTGTGTATGTGGAGAGAGAGAGAGAGATTGAGGGGGTGTATAATTCTTGGTAGTCAAATTAACCATGATTGCTGGGCTTATTTGGATTCTATGCATGTAAATCCAATTTTCTATAGCAAAATTCTACAGCTCAAATGAACAGCGCAATTACTGAAAGCAAAAAAAAAAAAAATCGTATTTTATAGAATTTTCTGTCATATGCTTCATGCTCAAATGGTCCTCTCCCCAGAGGTGAAGTAAGAAAATATATACACATGTATATAGAAAGCTGAGCGCCTAAGAATTGATGCTTTTGAACTGTGGTGTTGGAGAAGACTCTTGAGAGTCCCTTGGACTGCAAGGAGATCCAACCAGTCCATTCTAAGGGAGATCAGTCCTGAATATTCATTGGAAGGACTGATACTGAAGCTGAAACTCCAGTCCTTTGGCCACCTGATGCGAAGAGCTGACTCATTTGAAAAGACCCTGATGCACGGAAAGACTGAGGGCTGGAGGAGAGGGGGACGACAGAGGATGAGATGGTTGGATGGCATCACCAACTCCATGGACATGGATTTGGGTGGACTCCGGGAGTTGGTGATGGACAGGGAGGTCTGGTGTGCTGCAGTTCATAGGGTCACAAAGAGTCAGATACGACTGAGCGAATGAACTGAACTGAACTGAACTGATAATATATAAACATGCATGAATAATGTGTATATATATTTTATTTCATGTCTCATGATTGGATCTTTTGACCATATAAGGTGTAGAGAGAGCTATATATTTAAAATATTAATCTATTTCTTAAATATTTGTTAAACATAAATATTTTTATTTAAAAAGATTAAAATTAAAATATTTATTAAACACGAATAAATATAATTGTTAATATGTTAAATAATAAACAACATATTTATTTAAAATATATTAAAAATCAGGTCAGCACACCTGCAACAGAGTGATTTTTAAAGAAACGGAAGTCAAAATGATGTTAATGGGGAATGTGCCAATTGCAACAGCGTTCTTCCAACACCTTCCAAAGATCTCTGCTTTTAGGAAGGTATTTCCACAGTCCTGAGAGCATCTGAATTCAAATTTGTGGAAGCCAACATCGGAATAAGACTGCACCTGTCACTTCTTGTCCAGCCTGCTAATTTCCACATCTGTCTCCCCCACAAAATCACTTTTCACTGACTGATTTTCTTAAACCACCCTTGGAGATTTAAACTGAAAAATAAAGGCCCGGACAAAATAGCATATTTCCTGCTTTACATATTGAGCATGTGAAGTGGATTCGTTTTGCAGCCTGAGAAAAACCGAGGAAGTCACACACCGTCGGTGTCAGGCAGGTTTCCCAGAGAAGGAGTGCTCCGGTGCGCCTGCGAACAGTTTATTCCAAGACCGTAACAGCGAGTGTTCAGCTCTGCTTGTCATAGCAGTTAGAGCATGGTTTAACCTGAGACCCTGCAGAGCAGCGGACCTTTATGCCTCGCCGTAAACTTCTTTCATAAGCCTTGCAGGTGTGTACCATGCAGCTGTTAGTACATCAAGTCACCGACTGCTGGAAAAACAAAAAAAATAGATGGAGCAACACCTCCAATTTCTACTTGCAGTGTTCCACTTGCGTTATCTCAGAGACTGCCTTTGGTAAGCTTTTTACAGTAGAAACTTTCCTGAGATAAAATCCACAAGTCATGCAATTCACCAGTGCAAAGTATACAGTTTCATGGCTTCTAGAATATTTTCCGAGTCGTAACCACTGACGCCATAAAAATTTTTTTTAATTTATTTATATTTGATTGTGCTGGGTCTTCATTACTGCTCATAGGTTTCTTCAGTTGCGGGGAGCCGGGAGCTACTGTCTAGTTGAAATGCACAGGCTTCTCATTGTGGTGGCCTCTCTTGTTGCACAGCATAAGCTTTAGATATGCCTGCTTGGGTAATTGCTACATGTTGGCTCAATAGCTGTGGCTCACGGGTTTATTTGCTCTGCAGCGTGTGGGAATCTTCCCAGACCCGAGAGGGAACCTGTGTCCTCCACGTGGGCAGGCGGATTCTGAACCACTGAACCCACCACGATCTCTTGCCATCAATTACCGTTTTTTTTTTTTTACCTCCCTTTGCTCCTCTCCTAGTCTTCCCCATTGTGGGGCCCTAAATGGGAACCCTTGAAAAAAGAAGGGCTAGCTTTGAGGTTTAGAGCTAAGATGGCACCTGGCGGGAGAGATGAGGGCGTGGCCTAAGTTGTTTGTTAAAACTTTTGATTGGCTCTCTTGATTTCCGTGCACGTGGACAGCGCGTGATCATCATAGACTCTTGTTACAATGAAGTGCGTGACGACTTGACCTTTAACGTGATTGGTGCAACTGTGGTATATTAAGATTTGAACTTTAACGTGATTGGTGCAACTATGGCATATTACAATTTGACCTTTAACATGATTGGTCCAACCCTCAAACCCCCCCCCCCCCCCTTGCTTGCCTATATAAACCAAGAGTTTGTGGCAATAAAGCGGAACTGCTTCAACGGAACCCCTGTTGCATCTGATTGTCTATCGCTCATGGAGGGGCTGGGTTGGCGGACAGCAGGCTCACCTCTCCTTGGGACTCCTCGGCTTTGCTGAGGGAAGTTCCACTGCCTCTCTCTTTGTGTGGAGCGCCCCCCGCACCCATGCACCCCAGCCCTTGGCAACTACTAATCAACTCCTTATGTCTACATGTATTTGCCTGTTCTAATCATTTCACGTACGTGTCGTCATACAATACTGTCCTTTTATGGTTGAGTTCCTTCACCTAGAATGATGTTTTCAAAGTCCATCCCTGTCCATAGCATGAGCCAATACTTCAGTGCTTTTTAAAGATTAATTTCTTTGGCCGTGTGTGGTCTCAGTTGCAGCCCTTGGGGGGGTCTTCCTTGCTGCAAGCGATATCTTTGGTTGCTGAGCATGGACTTCTTTCTAGCTGCGGTGTGGGGATTCCAGAGAACAAGCCCTCGGTAATTGGCACACTTGGGCATAGTTGCTTCGTGACACGTGTGATCTTAGCTCCCCAACCAGGGATCGAACCCACATCTCCTGCACTGGAAGAAGTCTTGTTAACGACAGGACCACCAGGGAAATCCCAGTCCTTTGTCCCTTTTTATGGGCAAATAATATTCCATTGCACGTATGCACCATGCTGTTTGTCCATTCATCAGCCAGTGGACATCTACCTACGCATCTCTGACCACATATTTGTTTGGTAGAAGTTTCTCCCTGCTGCTGTGAATCTGCTATGCCTGGATTTTCTGCCATGGTGTCCCCTTCAGTCTCAGGAAAACCCAGAGTAGGCAGATGATACAAAAGCCACAGAGATTTCCGAGTCAGTTGTCTATTTATGAACTCTTAACACGGTCCGTGAGACCTTGCTCAAGGAAGGCAACTTCACAGCCATAGTGGGAAGAGGGCTCTCTGCATATGGGCGGTTAGAACCAGATACCAAGAACAGAACGTGGAGAGTGTTGCCTACAGGAGTCAGACTGGGTGACGTAAAATAGGACAGAAGGAGAAAGTTAATAAAATATACTGCGTCTGCTTCATAGATATTTATGAGCGTAGAGGTGAACAAAGACAAACATAAAACATCAGTTAGATTTGAGGAAGAGTGTGGCTATATTTGGCACTTCTGTTTTTCTTTATAATAATAGTAATTTACTGTTATAGAAATATATATTGATATATAACATAAAAGTAATTTATTGATATGAAAACGCAGCCAGGACCTTCAAAATATTTATGTAATACTTGATTATATTACATAAATATTTTGAAGGCCCTGTACTCAGCCGTTAAAAAGAATATATTTGAATCAGTTCTGATGAGATGGATGAAACTGGAGCCGATTATACAGAGTGAAGTAAGCCAGAAAGAAAAACACCAATACAGTATACTAATACATATATATGGAATTTAGAAAGATGGCAATGACGACCCTGTATGCAAGACAGCAAAAAAGACACAGATGTGTAAGGGAGAGGGTGGGATGATTTGGGAGAATGGCATTGAAACTTGTATACTATCATGTAAGAATCGAATCGCCAGCCTATGTCCGATGCAGGATACAGCATGCCTGGGGCTGGTGCACGGGGAGGACCCGGAGGGATGTTGTGGGGAGGGAGGTGGGAGGGGGGTTCATGTTTGGGATCGCATGTACACCCGTGGTGGATTCATGTCAATGTATGGCAAAACCAATACAGTATTGTAAAGTAAAATAAAGTAAAAATAAAAATTAAAAAAAAAATTTATGTAATATTTGAAAGTTTCCTTTTTTTAACTAGAAAAGTATTTTTTTCAAATAATTTTTATTGGGATATAGTTGATTTACAATGGTGTGTTATTTTCTGCAGTACTTTTTTTTTTTTTTAATTGAAGTGTTGTGTTCATTTCTGTTATACAGCAAAATGGTTCAGTTATTCATATATGTACATTCTTCTTCAGCTTGTTTCCCATTATGGTTTATCACAGGATATTGAGAATAGCTCCTTGTGTTACGCAGTAAGGCTTCATTGTTAATCCATCCTACACACGATCGTTTGCATTCGCTAATCCCACCATACTTGTATTCTGATTTCAAAAAACTAAAAGTTAAGTCTGTTTTTTATGAAAAATTTTTATTGGAGTTTAGTTGGTGTTACAACCCCATCAAAAATTCAGCACAAGGCGTAAATAGACATTTCTCTAAAGAAGACGTACAGATGGCCAGGAGGCACATGAAAAGTTAAATCTTCAGGTTTGAGGGTAGAGGAATTATTGATGATTATGGGAAAACTGTGCTTAGAAAAGTAACTAATTTATGATTATGAAAATGGTATTATCACCCTAAAGGGGATTTTTCTGCAGAAATCTTAGGATGGCCTGCCAATTGCCCAAATAGCTTCCATGTACTTATTTTCTCTTTAAAATCTCATCATCCACCCAAATGTACCCACTGAAGATCATACATTTATTCTACATCAAATGAATCACTGTTTGCTTGTATTCAGTTTCACCTCCCTTCACTTCATGAATATCCCACTTCTTAGCAATGTCTAGGAAATTGCTTGACACTTTTATCACGGGGAACATAAGTACCTACATTCATACATTCATACAAATGTAATTCTACAGAAATGCATGATGGCTCACTTAATTCAACTATTTTAAAATAATGGACCCAACCCATGAATGCAAGTGTTATTTATCAGTGTTTGCTGTCATTACCCCACTATTTTGGGGAGTTTCTTTGCTATAAGTTGTTTTCAAAAGACAACATATGGGGTACCCAAAGCAATCAGTTTAATTGCTTTAAAGGTACAAATTCCAGTTAAAAGATAAAACAAGGGCTATAGGTATAATGTATAACATGGTAAATATAATTAACACTGTTGTTTGTTGTATATGAAATTTGATAAGGGAGTTAATCTGAAGAGCTTTCATCACAAAGGAAAAGAATTTCCATTTGTCTAACTTTCTGTCTATATACGATGAATGATGTTCACTAAACTTACAATAATCATTTCTTGATGTGTGTGAGTCAAACCATTACGCCACACACCTTAAACTTACACAGTCAAGCATGTCTCAATACAACTGGAAGAAGATTCCACATGGATGCATTAATATACAATACTTGGTTTTCTCTTTCTGACTTACTTCATGCTGCATGACAGACTGTGGGGCTTCCCTGGTAGCTCAGCTGGTAAAGAATCTGCCTGCAATGCAGGAGACCCCAGTTCGATTCCAGGGTTAGGAAAATGCCCCGGAGAAGGGATAGACTACCCACTCCAGTATTCATGGGCTTCCCTGGTGGCTCAGACAGTAAAGAATCCACCTGCAGTGTGGGAGACCTTGGTTCAATCTGTGGGTTGGGAAGATCCCCTGGAGGAGGACATGGCCACCCACTCCAGGATTCCTGCCTGGAGAATCCTCATGGACAGAGGAGCCTGGTGGGGCTACAGTCCACAGGGTGGCAGAATCAGACATGACTGAGCGACTAAGCACATATCACAGACTCTAGGTCCATCCAGTTCAGTTCAGTTCATTTCAGTCGCTCAGTCGTGTCTGACTCTTTGTGACCCCATGAACTGCAGTATGCCAGGCCTCCCTGACCATCACCAACTCCCGGAGCTTGCTCAAACTCATGTCCGTTGAGTCTGTGATGCCATCCAACCATCTCATCCTCTGTCGTCCCCTTCTCCTCCTGCCTTCAATCTTTCCCAGCATCAGCATACCCTTTCTTTTCCAGTGAGTCAGCTCTTCACATCAGGTGGCCAAAGCATTGGAGCTTCAGCATCAGTCCTTCCAATGAATATTCAGGACTGATTTCTTTTAGGACTGACTGGTTGGATCTCCTTGCTGTCCAAGGAACTCTCAAGAGTCTCCTCCAGCACCACAGTTCAAAAGCATCAATTCTCTGGCTCTCAGCTTTATTTATGGTCCAACTCTCACCTCCATACATGACTACTGGAAGAACCATAGCTTTCACTAGGTGAACCTTTGTCAGCAAAGTAATCAAAAGCCCTTTTGATTTCTGACCACATTCACAGGCGTTACCTCTGAATAAATGTGCCTGTTTCCCAGACTGAAAGCCTCATCAGAGGCAAAAAAAAAAAAAGAAAAAAGAAAAATAATTGAGACAGAAACATAATGAGTCGCTACCTCTGCAAACAATTGCAGTTGCATTGAAATATATGGGACATATGGTGTAACCAGAGTACCGAGTGCAGAGAGCAGCTGCTACAGAAAGTCCTCGTTAACTTTTACTTACACTTTGGTCCGTGAGTGTCAGAGCTGCCGTCCATCCCCTCCCCCACATTTTTGTTTTGAAAAACTTTAAAAATACAGAAAAGTTGTAATGATGACAGAATGGTCTCCTGTATACCCTTCCTTGTGACTAATATTTATCATTTTCCCACATTTGCTTTCTACCATTCTTGCTTACACACACTCTTATACATCCTTATATAATATACATATAAACATCTATAACTCATGTATGTACATTATATATCTTTATAACAATATATAATATAATATATGACAGTATATATACCATATTATATATAACATATTATATTATATATAACATATTACATAATACATTATATTGTATATGTGGTTTACTCTCTCAGTCGTGTGCAACTCTTTGCAACCCCATGGACTGTAGCCCGGCAGACCCCTCTGTCCATGGGATTCTTCAGGCAAGAATACTGGAGTGGGTTGCCATGGCCTCCTCCAGGGGATGTTTTCAACCCAGGGATTGAACCTGGGTCTCCTGCATTGCAGGCAGATTCTTTACTGACTGAGCCACCAGAGGAAGCCCTTAATAAATGTGTGTATACATATACGGATTCTTCTGAACCATTTACAAGCAATGACATTTTACTGATAAATATTTTTGGTGGGACTTCCCAGTGGTAAGGAACCCAACTGCCGGTACAAGAGACACAGGAGACATGGGTTTGATCCCTGGGGTGGGAAGATTCCCCTGGAGAAGGAAATGGCAACCCACTCCAGTATTCTAGCTTGGAGAATCCCATGGACAGAGGAGCCTGGCAGGGTTGCAAAGAGTCAGACATGACTGAGCGACTGAGCTCAGACGGAAACTTTGTTGTGCGTCTCCTAAGAACAAAGACCTTCTTCTAAGTAATTGCAATACCATGATCACATCTACGATGTTTAAAATGGATACAATAGTATCTAAAATTGAAAATTTCCAGGTATCACAAAATAGCATATATATATGATATATACCATACGTATCTAAATAATATATATTTATGTATATCCATACATATATATAAGAGCCCACATTTCAGTTCATAGCTATGCTTGGCGCTTGGCACTTGGCTGTTACTGGTATGCAGCGGTCCCACTCCAGGACATATATCCAAAGAAAACTATAATTCAAAGAGTACGCACCCCTTTGTTCATAGCAGTGTTACTCACAGTAGCCGACACGAGCATGCAACCTATGTATTCATCGACAGATGAATGGATGAAGAAGATTTAGTACCTATACACAATGGAATATTACTCAGCTGTAAAGAGGAAAAAGAGTGAAATAATGCCATTTGCAGCAATGTGGATGGGCCACGCTGAATGACAATTAGAGGACGGTTAGAAACCTGATTGATGACAATTAGAAATTAGAGATCAGGAAGTCAAACACAGAAAGAGAAATATCATATCGCTTCTATGTGGAATCCAAAACACGACACAGATGAGCGTACATGAAGAACAAAAACAGACCCACAGTTAGAGAACAGGCTTGTGGTTGACAAGCGGGACATGGGTGGAAGAGGGATAGACTGGGGGTTTTGGATTAGCAGAGGCTAACCTCTGGTGGTCCAGAGGTTAAGCGGGGGGGCCTTCCACTGCAGAGGGGATGGGTTCAATCTCTGATTACAAACAAAGATCCTGTCGTTTGTTAACCAACAAGGACCTACTGTAGAGCACACGGAACTATAGTCAGTTCTCTGGGATAAAACATAATGGGAAAGAATGTGAAAAAAGTGTGTGTGTACATTCAGTTCAGTTCAGTTCAGTCGCTCAGTCGTGTCCGACTCTTTGAGACCCCATGAATCGCAGCACGCCAGGCCTCCCTGTCCATCACCAACTCCCGGAATTCACTCAAACTCATGTCCATCAAGTCGGTGATGCCATCCAACCATCTCATCCTCTGTCGTCCCCTTCTCTTCCTGTCCTCAATCTTTCCCAGCATCAGGGTCTTTTCCACTCTTTGCATGAGGTGGCCAAAGTACTGGAGTTTCAGCTTCAACATCAGTCCTTCCAGTGAACACCCAGGACTGATCCCTTTAGGATGGGCTGGTTGGATCTCCTTGCAGCTCAAGGGACTCTCGAGAGTCCTCTCCAACACCACAGTTCAAAAGCATCAATTCTTCAAAGCTCAGCTTTCTTCACAATCCAACTCTCACATCCATACATGACCACTGGAAAAACCATAGCCTTGACTAGAAGGACGTTTGTTGACAAAGTAATGTCTCTGCTTCTCAACATGCTGTCTAGGTTGGTGAGGTCGCACAGAGTCGGACACGACTGACGTGACTTAGGAGGAGGAGGAGAACTTTCATTCCAAGGAGTAAGCATCTTTTAGTTTCACAGCTGCAATCACCATCTGCAGTGATATATATGTTCCTATGTAATATATATATATATAAATGAATCCCTTTGCTGTATAGTAGAAGTTAACACGGTATTGTACCTCAACTACTGTTTAATAAAACAAATTATTTCAAAAAACGACAACATCAGAAAACTTAACTGTTAGGTAAAGTTTAGACTTTAAGTCTTTTGGGCTAATAATCTATTTTGTAGCTTTATTAGTAAGACAAATAGGGTAAATCCAAGTAATGTTGCCAGCATAACATCTTTAGCTCTCTCTTTCCTTCTTTGGAAAAAAAAATTAAAAGACGGGCTTCCCATTGTCCATAAATGCATGCTAAAATGGAGAAATTCCTACAAGTTAAAAGTTATAACAATTTGTGTGGTGTGATAGCTTCTTCCTAAATACTTACCACCCTACCTTTATTTTCACAGCCAGTTTTTGACTCAGAGATTTTCAGGCATTCATTTAAGTCACATATTAAGACTTCCCCTGGAAGGTAGGTAGCACTGGCTGAACTATTCAAGAGACTGGGAAAGAGAAAATATATTCTTTCTAAAGGTCATTTCTAGTGTCACAGCCTTCAGCCTGTCATAATTTTAAGTCTTCCTTTCCTCAATGATTTCCTCCCGAGAAAAAGGTGAACACAGCGGTCTCAGCAGTCCTTGTTCAATCATTTCTTTTCTTCAGGCACCAGTGCCTGTGACGTGTTTGGTGTTTTTTTCCTGTATTATTTGATTTTCTGACGGCACTCGGGCAAGGGGGTTTTGTGTTTCTAATTGAAGGTCACCTTCATTCGGGAATGCAATAGCCCAGGCAGGTTTCAGCATCCTCCTGTTTTCAAGAACACTATTTTTCAAGTCAGGAGATCGGTGTTAGCCTTTGGTCTCTAAGCCCAAGTCTTCATCCTACATCAGTAACAGCAAACTGATGGAGGATGGAATGACCTTCCTAGCATGGAATCTGTTCCTGAGGCAGAAGCCTGTTGTTTTGCTCGTGGAGAAAATACATTCTCCTCCTTTCTAGAAGCCTTGTGATTCCCACAATTCGTTTCCATGTTGGAGTTGTTTCCACTTCTTTCTTTCTTTTCTTTTCTTCTTTTTATTTTGCTTTTCAGCCATGACACGTGGCACATAGGATCTTTGTCCCTAATCAGAGATCAATCCCATCCCCTCTGCAGTGGAAGCCCTCCCCTCCACCGCCACCCCCCAGGGAAGTCCCTTCATATATTTAGGCTGCAGTTTTTTCTTCAGGGACATCTAAGCTAAGGCTTTCATCAACTAGTACAAAGCCCTCTTTGCTCTATAATATTAGTGCAACTTTCTTCATTTGTGAGTTCTCAGATTTAGCTGTTAAAGAATGGCTCTTTCTCTGCTAATGCCATCATTAAGGAATAATTTTGCACAAAAGTAAAATTTTCTGTGGGCTGAAACCTACCCTTAGAAGATCTTAAGGAGAATTTCACGGGTGTAATTGTGGTAATTCCTCCCAATAGTGTCCTCATCTGAAGCCCAGTTCTTTTATGCTGACAATTCAGATACTTGTCCCCTTGCAGACTTAAACCTCTGATTGTATCTTAACACAGATCTTGGCTCCGACCATACCGGTCGAGAAAAACTTCCATATTCTTTGAGTAACCTCCTGCCCTGCGTATTCTATCAGTGCCCCCAAACCCTCATATTCTATTTCTTGCGATTTGGGTAAATTGGTTTCTATATTGATTCCTCTCCATCAGGTTGCTGAAAGCCAGCTAAGATAGCAATATCACCCCATCTGGTGCAACTGACCATCTCTTGTGCTTCGTTTCCCTGCGTGTGTGTGTGTGTGTGTGTGTGTGTGTCTGCGTGAGTGTGCACACTGTATAGCATGCATCTATTTGCACAACTGCACACACACATGTTCCGCTTCACCTCAAAGCCACATGACATCATGCAAATCACAAGGCTTCTCGAATCAAGCAAGTCAGACTCTGAATCATAACTCAGTCAATATGGCTGTGCGGCTCCTTCATTTTCTCACTTCTAAAAAGTGCATCACTACACCAGCATTCTGAGATTGCTGTAGACGTGAATCAAACATAAGTAAGATTTTAAAAAAGATTTAATGGTTGTGTGCAAAACCTTGTCCCCATTCTTCTTCCCCAACAGAATAAGCCACACTCACCTTTATGTTTAGCACATTGGTGGGATGTTGGAAGGGACTCGATAATTACATGTTCCCACATCCACTGACTTTTTTAAAAATTGATTAAACATCAACCCAGTAATTTATGCCTCCTCAGTTTTCAGATTGTGGGAAAGGAAATGTCAATCTGCCATTTCCTTTATCAATCGTAAGACCTGGGTTCTTAAGGAACACGTTAGAGCATTTACAATATCTTCAGACAGTTTCCTTTAAAAAGTCCTTAAATCAGTAAAAAGCCAAGTAATGTATCCTGTCTCTTCTCCCGCACCCAGATGTCTGATTGCTGGGGAATTCTGAGGACATCTGAGACGATGCTGGCTTTAACCTCTTCCTTGGATTAATCTCCCCCCTGCCCCTTGTGCCCTCAAGCTTCATTGTTCCTTTAAGTTGAAAGCTAGTCAAGGGAGGAGAAAAGAATCTGGTTCCAGTTCATGGAAGCCCTCGGTGGGTAGCGAGGCTGTGAGATTCTCAGGAGTGTGTGCAAATAAATTAATTTGCCTTGCTGTTGTAGAAATGGTCTGGGAAGCTTGCTTTTTCACCAGCTGGGGAGAGGCAGTTAATTTCAGCTCATTGAATTGAGTATTGGATCTTGCTAAGTGATGAAACACAGCCCAGCCAACTAGCTTTCCGAACACATAATTCTCAAACAGAAACGGCAGGTAATTGCGTTGCCGTCGATGGGGGTGTCAGACCAGAAGTGCCAGAGATCAGATATCTGCTTAATTTTCCCCAAAGTGGAAACCGAATGAGTGATGAATTCCCCACATATCCATCCTGGCATTCGGGGTCCCGCTGTCCATATTAAGGACACTTGTTAATATCACAGTTGTCTATGGAATTATATTTGCTTCCATCCTTTACTGTGAAATTACGGAGGGCATCTTACCTTGTTGTTTGCACAGAATGCGTCCGAAAATTAGCCTAATAGTATTTTCATGGTAGGCTCAGCAACTTCTTGTGTGTGGATCGCAGTCCAATTCCAGTTTTCACCCTCCATAACAATAGATTCTCAATTAGTCGCTCTCTTTAAGTCTTAATTTCCACTGTGCATTTTTATGACTGACTGATGTCCTTGTAAAATGTATGTACTTAAAATTTTAAAAAAATTAACATTTTAATGCAACAAAGCCAATGAAAGAGTGTGCCAGTACAGCTTAAAATCTGAAAGGACAGCCGTGGAAATCCATGGAAAGTATCTTCTTTTAACCCTAGTGATTTCATTAAAAGTCAATGTGACTTTTGCTTATATTGACTTTTGTATATATTGTCTACATCATCTCTAAGAGTTGGACACGACTACTTAGCAACTGAACAACAACAGTCGCTAATCTTGTTTTCTTTGTTTTAATTATTAAAAATACGTATTTTTTAGCTGTTGCACATCTTAGTTCCTCTTAGTTGCTGCATGTGGGATCTAGCTCCTTGGGCAGGGATTGAACCCCTTTCCTCTGCATTGGGAACATGGAGTTTTAGCCACTGGACTACCGGGGAAGTCCCTTATTATTATTATTTTTATTCGAGTAAGACTTACTCAAGGGTATTTGCAAAAATAGATATACCTGCAAATGTATAGGCACTTAATTAATAACATCTAGATCAGCTCAGTTCAGTTCAGTCACTCAGTTGTGTCCGACTCTTTGCGATCTCATGAATTGCAGCACGCCAGGCCTCCCTGTCCATTACCAACTTCCGGAGTTCACTCAGACTCACGTCCATCAAGTCAGTGATGCCATCCAGCCATCTCATCCTCTGTCGTCCCCTTCTTCTCCTGCCCCCAGTCCCTCCCAGCATCAGAGTTTTTCCCAATGAGTCAACTCTTCACATGAGGTGGCCAAAGTATTGGAGTTTCAGCTTTAGCATCAGTCCTTCCAAAGAACACCCAGGGCTAATCTCCTTCAGAATGGACTGGTTGGATCTCCTTGCAGTCCAAGGGACTCTCAAGAGTCTTCTCCAACACCACAGTTCAGAAGCATCAGTTCTTCGGCGAACAGCTTTCTTCACAGTCCAACTCTCACATCCATGCATGACCACAGAAAAACCATAGCCTTGGCTAGACGGACTTTAGTCGGCCAAGTAATGTCTCTGCTTTTGAATATACTATATAGGTTGCTCATAACTTTTCTTCCAAGGAGTAAGCGTCTTTTAATTTCATGGCTGCAGTCACCATCTGCAGTGATTTTGGAGCCCCCAAAAATAAAGTCTGACACTGTTTGCACTGTTTCCCCATCTATTTCCCATGAAGTGATGGGCTCTAGATCAGTGGTCATCAAACTGTGGCCTGCACCTTGTTTTTATAAATAAAGTTTTATCGGAACACAGCCACGGTCATTTCTTCACATATCACATATGGCAGCTTTCACACCATGCTGCCCCCGTTGATTAATTCTAACAGAGACCATGCCTCTTATAAGGCCTAAAATGCTGATTCCCAAGGTCATTCCAGAGAAGGCATGCCAAACCCAGATCTAGAAAACAGACAGGTTTTTTTTTATCGTCAAGATGTTTTTCACCTGATGGAAATATTGTGGAACACTGAGCCTTTCAGACAAGGAAAATAGCATAAAGCTAAGCTAAATTATTATGATTGCTACTCACAACAAATCTCTTCCAATTATGGAGACCAAAATGCCACAGTGTAGATGTAGCTTAGAACCTAAGTAATTGGACAGACAGAAAGAGGAGACTCAGCAAAATGGCAGATAAAAACCACCCACGGTGCTCATTTATCTCGTCCAACCTGGTACCATTTTTGCTGCATCAGAATGAATGACGTTTGACCATGACCTGAGGCTTAATGCTGCTGCTGCTGCTGCTGCTGCTGCGGCGTCACTTCAGTCGTGTCTGACTCCGAGCGACCCCATGGACTGCAGCCCACCAGGCTCCTCAGTCCATGGGATTCTCCAGGCAAGAGTACTGGAGTGGAGTGCCTTGACTTCTCTGGAGGCTTAATGCTAGAGAAGGGAAACCAAGAAGTCAGCATTTTAGATGGTAAACGTATCTCTGATGGATGATTGTCCTTAAAACATGCCTTCTGGATGTTTAGACTCATAGGTCCTAGATTCAGATAAAATATATATATAGGTATTTTTTTTTTTGCTTTGGTTTTTTTTTGGTGGGGAGTTGATTGAAGTATAGTTGCTGTGTAGTATTATATGAGTTCCAAGTACACAACATAGTGATTCACGATTTCACAGATTACAGTCCATTCATAGAGCTGCTGATAAGTCACTTCAGTCGTGTCCGACTCTGTGCAACCCCATAGACGGCAGCCCACCAGCCTCCCCTGTCCCTGGGATTCTCCAGGCAAGAACATGGAGTGGGTTGCCATGTCCTTCTCCAATGCACGAAAGTGAGAAGTGAAAGGGAAGTCGCTCAGTCGTGTCTGACTCTTCGTGACCCCATGGACTGCAGCCCATCAGCCTCCTCTGCCCGTGGGACTTTCCAGGCAAGAGTACTGGAGTGGGGTGCCATTGCCTTCTCCGATAGTCCATTCATAGTTATTATAAAATATGGCCTATGTTCCCCATCTTGGATGGTATATCCTTGTAGCTTCTTTCATACTTAATAGTTTATGCTTTTGACCCTCCTCCCCGTATTTGGCCCCTCCCATCTCCCCTCTCCCCACTGGGAACCACTAACTTGTGCTGTGTGTCTGTGAGTACACTTTCTGTTGTTGCTGAGCCCTTCCACGGCTCATCAGTTTATTGTATTTTTTAGATTCCCCATATAAGTGATACCATACAGCGTGTCTTTGTCTGACTCCCTTCACTTAGCATAATGCCTTCCAAGTCCATCCATGTGGTGAAATGGCACTATTTCATTCTTTTTATGGCTGAGCCACATTCCGTGATATATATTCCCTACACTTTCTTTATTCCTCCACTCATGGGCTCTTAGGTGGTTTCCATGTCCTGGGCATTGTAAATAGTGCTGCTCTGAACATTGGGGTGAGTGTATCTTTTCTAATTAGTTGATGGTTGTGGTTCAGTTACTCAGTCGTTTGTGACTCTTTGTGACCCCAAGGACTGCAGCATGCCTGGCTTCCCTGTCCTTCACTATTTACTGGAGTTTTGCTCAAAGTCATGTCCGTTATGGAGTAAGTTTTTTCATTTATTTCCACATATATGTGCAAGAGAGGATTTGCCTGCTAAGGTCTATCTAGTCAAGGCTATGGTTTTTCCTGTGGTCATGTACGGATGTGAGAGTTGGACTGTGAAGAAGGCTGAGCACTGAAGAACTGATGCTTTTGAACTGTGGTGTTGGAGAAGACTCTTGAGAGTCCCTTGGACTGCAAGGAGATCCAACCAGTCCATTCGGAAGGAGATCAGCCCTGGGTGTTCTTTGGAAGGACTGATGCTAAAGCTGAAACTCCAGTACTTTGGCCACCTCATGCGAAGAGTTGACTCATTGGAAAAGACTCTGATGCTGGGAGGGATTGAGGGCAGGAGGAGAAGGGGACGACAGAGGATGAGATAGCTGGATGGCATCACTACTTAATGGACATGAGTGTGAGTAAACTCCAGGAGTTGGTGATGGACAGGGAGACCTGGCGTGCTGCGATTCATGGGGTTGCAAAGAGTCGGACACGACTGAGTGACTGAACTGAACTGAACTGAACAGGAGCTTTGTTCTCTAGATTTTTAAAGGACTCTCCCTACTGTTTTCCATAGTGACTAGACCAACTTACATTGCTACCAACCGTGTGGGAGGGTTCCCTTTCCTCCACGTTCTCACCAGCATTCATTCTTTCTGTTGTTTTTGATGAGAACCATTCTGACAGGTGGGAGGTGACATCTCACTGTGGTTTGATTTGCATTTCCCTGATGAGTAGCCATGTTGAGCAACTTTTCACGTGCCTCCTGGCCATCCTTATGTCTGCTTTGGGGAAAATGTCACAGTTACTTTTAGCCTTAGAAAATATGAAATGTTTCTAAACTGTTATCATAAAGAACACAGAGATGTCCACAATCTAGCGTCCCGGAAGCCTTTCTGTCATTTTGTCTGACTACTCCGACTTTGAATTTCCATCATGCTGTATTTGTTAATCACTGGGTATCTTTGTCTGCCATGGGGTTCTCTCTCCTACATCTCCTGCTCTGTTGTACATCGTAGGGAGGTTGGGATATTTTCCGGAGTCCACGCCTCCAGGCTTCCTCCTACAGGAGATAGGAGGCAGGGGGAATCCAGAGTATTTTCTAAGCCTTCTCCTGCCCCGTCCACGGCTGTGTCCTCCACTGGGATCAGCAGCACCCCTCCTTACCTTTGACCCTCCAGCCTCAGGGTGCTCACGGCTTTCTCTTGTTACTAGTCCCTGAGGTTCCTCCCCATCCTTCCTGTGTTACAAATCCCCTCTATTCAAGTCATCTGTGATACACACTGTTCCCCCTTGGCTCCTGACTGACTTGCCGCCATACTCTAGGGACAGTCATCTGGAAGCTTTTCCTGCTTATGTGGAACGCTGAGCACTGAAGAACTGACACTTTTGAACGGTGGGGTTAGAGAAGGCTCTAGAGAGTCCCTTGGACTGCAAGGAAATCCAAGCAGTCCATCCTAAAGGAGATCAGTCCTGAATATTCATTGGAAGGACTGATGCTGAAGCTGAAACTCTAATCCTTTGGCCACCTGATGCAGAGAACTAACTGACTCATTGGAAAAGACCCTGATGCTGGGAAAGATGGAAGGCAGGAGGAGAAGGGGACAACAGAGGATGAGATGGTTGGATGGCATCACCAACTCAATGGACATGGGTTTGGGTAAACTCTGGGAGTTGGTAATGGACAGGGAGGCCTGGCGTGCCGCAGTTCATGGGGTCGCAAAGAGTCAGACATGACTGACCAACTGAACGGATATGGGTTTATTTATTTCCAGATATACGCACAAGAGAGGAATTGCTGAGTCATATGGTAACTCTATTTTCTAGTTTTGTTTTTTTAAGGAACCTCCCTACTGTTTTCCATAGTGAAAAGCATCTTGAGGACATAATCAGTGTCTGGCCATCTTTGACTCTCCCACTGTGTCTATGACACAGCTTGGCACACAGTAGACATGCCATAGTTATTTGCCGTATTCCGTGGAGATGTTGGCGCTGTTTCATCCATGCCATCTATCACCATTAGCCTGGCTCCATCCTTCACCTAGTGGGTGGCCGAGACATGGGACAGGGCCCAGGATACACTCCGTGTGTGGATGGCAGCCTGCTGCGGATGGGCCACCCAGCTCAGTATGGTGTGGCTTTGTGGTGTTCACTTTCCTCCCGTCTCCAACTTCAGGACAGGAAGATAAAGAAACGTGAATAATGAAACTCACGTCTAGTTGGCTGATGCAAAACCCAACTTCAAGCCCCACCACCATAGAGAGAAATTCTTCCGTTATTTATTGGCTACTTTCCTAAACTCTCTTAAGGCAGATACCTTGTAACGTTAAGCAGAAGAGTGAACAAGGGTTTCTGCTTCTCTTTCTAGTAAAGGACCTGAAGACTTTTTTTTAAAATTTTCATAAAAAGATGTATTTCATATACCAGTTACTAATTGAGCTTTGCTTTATGATTCAATCAGAGGCTTTCCTTTTGGGGGGTTCATTTAGCCTATTAATGAAAACGTGCCTGCTCAGTCGTGTCCAACTCTTTGTGACCCCATGGACTCTAGGTCGACAGGCTCCTCTGTCCATGGGATTCTTCAAGAATAGTGGAGTGGGTTGCCATTTTCTCTTCCACTTAACCTATTTGTATTTTTCAATAATTCGTTTTTTTTTTTTAATCTTACCCCACCAAAAGAAAAAAAAAATACCCAGTCATGGTTGTTGGATACCTTGAAGGTATAACTTATTCACCATACTATAGGAATTTGCCTAAAGCATTTATATCTTCTACAAAAATCTGATGCTTGTTTAATACAGGGACCATCATGCTGACAGATTCCTTAGGGGATGGCTTGCATCCAGGAGTTGCTGTTTACAAATAGACACCGTGTTTCTAAGGGTGACCTGCCATCCCTGTCAGAATGAATCGTACTTCTAGACTGTTCTTCTGGTACAGGCTAAGCCGTTACAATTTACCATTGCTGAGATGCACAGTTATTTGAGAAGATAACAGCTTTTTGGAGGAACAGAAGTGGAAACAGCTTTGAGAGGCAGCTTTCCGCAGAGTTGTACAGCTCCGTGTATCTCACACATACGGAGTCCCTAGGTGAGATTTTTACGTGAAAAATAAAGATGTAGGAAACATACTTCATACAGCCCTATTGATTTTCTTTGTGACTGCATGTGTGGGTCTACAGGGATTATAGTAGAGACAGCAGAAATATACAGGTCTATTACAGACCACCCTTAGTCGCCAGGACAGCATTATGTCATAGAATCCCTAAGCATGATACTGTACTTCTTGAGGAATGCAAGAGATGAATCATGGTATGCTTTGCATTCTTTCTTCCAGCAAAAAAAAAAAAAATTCCTACATAAATAGGGAAGAAAAGTGCTAGTTGCTCAGTTGTATCTGACTCTCTGACCCCATGGACTGTGGCCCACCAGGCTCCTCTGTCTGTGGGATTCTCCAGGCAAGAATACTGGAGTGGGTTGCCATGCCCTCCTGCAGGGGATCTTCCCAAGCCAGGGATAGAACCTGCGTCTCTTATGTCTCCTGCATTGGCAGGCAGGTTTTTACCACCGGTGCCACCTGGGAAGCAGTCATCTCCCTTTAGTTAATCCATATTCTAAGTGTAGTGAACAGATAATTAGCATAATTTGTCATCAGTATGCCTTTAGTCCTTTCAACCCCCCTCAGTTTTGACCGGCCAGGTTTCCAGCACTTGACTGGTGTTATGAGTGGCCACCGTACTGGATAGTGCGGGTCTAGTGAGCTTGCTCCTGTGGATTAGGTCTCTGCCTTTTAAATGTGGTGTGCGTGTTTAGTCCCTAAGTCCTATCCTACTCTTTTGGGACCCTGTGGACTGTGGCCTTCCAGGCTTCTCTGTCCATTAAATTATTCCCAGCCAGAATACTGCACTGGGTTGCCATTTCCTTCTCCAGGGTATCTTCCTGACCTAGGGGTTGAACCTGTGGTCTCCTGCATTGCAGGCAGATTTTTCACCACCAAGACATCTAGGAAGCACAAGACCCTGGTTTTATATTCCCTGTAAAACACCTACTTGGGTCTTGGTCTTAAAAACCTAAGTTCAAAACAAAACAAAACAAAACTGAAGTTCAAGAGATCATAGATCTAAAATTCTAATACTTAATACCCATCCTTCCACACTATTTGAAAATGAACAAGAAAAAAAAATCCCTGAGATTTCCTAAGGAAAGTCTAACAAGTTGTTGTAAAAGCTTACAAACCTAATCACTTATCTTAGGCACAAGCAAATCCATTTGCTGGGTAAGATAATGCTTCCATCTTCTGAGCATTCAGCAGCATCTGACAGTACGGTAGTAAGCTGTAGGCTTTATGGTTGGAGAAAAACAAACTCAGAGGATTAAAATAAAAATAATAGTTGGAGACCAAGTTAATTTAAAAGTACCCCATGGGAGGGACATAAAAGTAAAACGTTTAGTTCTTAATCTTCAGCACAGAATACAAAGAATCGTACATGTGTGGGAGGGAAAGAAATCATTTCTAAAGTTGAAAAAAAAAATGTACGTGTCTGGCTATGGCATTCAGGTCCCAATGCTAGTCAGCTGTCAGAGCCCATTGTCTCGAACCCTACATGGTAATTTCTTAAAACCACCATTTTCCGTGCTCTTAACTCAACCAGGCCATTTGTTTTGTTATTGGCGTGTGTTTGGTTTAATACCCTCACACAGAGATATATTTATCCTAACATCTATTTGCTTTCACTACAATCAAAAAAAAAAAAAAATAAAGGAATAATCCACATCAATGACCTCTTTCTGAACACTTAGTTTTTGTTTTTTTATTAAAAAACATTTTTTTTTAACATGGACCATTTTTAAAGTCTATATTGAATTTCTTGCAATGTGGCTTCTGTTGTCTATTTTCATTTTTTGCCCTCAAGGCATGTGGGATCTTATCTGCCCATCCAGGGACCCAAGCCACGCCCCCTGCAGTGGAAGGCCAAATCTTAATCACTGGACCACCAGAGAGGTTCCTGAAAGGGTTTTTTAAAAGTCAACCAAAAACACCTTTGGGGCTTCGCTAGTGTCTCAGCTGCTAGAAAATCCACCCGAAATGCAGGAGACCTGGGTTCAGTCCCTGGGTTGGGGAGATTCCCCTGGAGAAGGGAGAGGCTACCCACTCCAGTATTCTGGCCTGGAGAATTCCATGGACTGTATAGTCCATGGGGTCACAAAGAGTCAGACACAACTGAAAGACTTTCACTTTCACAAACACCTTTGAGCTAATAGAAACATGAGTTTATTTACTGATTTTTCCCTTTTTCCAAACACATATAAATGCTAATCTTGAGATCAGATTTTGCCCTCAAGGATAAAAAAGTCCGCGTGTCCAAAGCCTGCTGGTTTTCACGCATGCCCTGGTCTGTGCAGGGAAGCCTGAGCTGTATTCACTCTAAGGCAAGAATGATCTGTCTCTCGCCTGGAGCGTGGCTCTAATTTTAGGAGACTGCTAGAAGGCTGTGAGCGTCTGCACACCTCTGCTTCCTCTTCATGTGGCTGACGGCAGGCGCCAAGTACTCCCTGTCATGAAAGAAGCTGCAGATATCACACACATCAGTGCTGGTGAGTGCTTGCTACCAGATGTGGAACGCAGGAGTAATGGTTCTCTGCCGTGTGAACTCCATTTCTGCATGTCCCAGTTATATGCCGAGATACCCAGAACCTCACAGTGACTGCAGTTTTACACTAGGTCAGCTGTCCCCAACCTTTTTGGTGCCCAGGGACTGATTTGGTGAAAGACAGTTTTTCCACAGAACAGGCGTGGTGAGGGGTGGGGGCTGGTTTCCGGGTGATTGAAGCACATTGCATTTATCGTACACGGCTTCCTTAAGAGCTCAGTTGGTAAAGAATCCGACTTCAATGCAGGAGACCCTGGTTCAATTCCTGGGTCTGGAAGATCCGCTGGAGAAGGGATAGGTTACCCACTCCAGGATTCTTGGGCTTCCCTTGTGGCTCAGCTGGTAAAGAGTCCGGCTGCAACCCAGGAGACCTGTGTTCGATCCCTGAGTTGAGAAGATCCCCTGGAGAAGGGAATGGCTACCCACTCCAGTATTCTGGCCTGGAGAATTCCATGGACTGTATAGTCGCTGGGGTCCCAAAGAATGGGACAAACTGAGCTTATCTTTCAGTAAACTCACTTTCACTTATTTTTAATCTGGGCTTCCCAGGTGGCGCTACTTGTAAAGAACCCGCCTACCAATGCAGGACACATAAGAGACATGGGTTCAATTCATGCCTGGGTCAGGAAGTCTCCCCTGGAGGAGGGCATGGACATCCACTCCAGTATTCTTGCCTGGAGAACCTCCTGGACAGAGGAGGTGGGCTAGAGTCCATGGGGTTGTAAAGAGTTGGACACAACTGAAGCAGCTTAGTATGCTAGTATCCTTATTTCTTGGAGAAGGAAATGACAACCCACTCCAGTGTTCTTGGGCTTCCCTTGTGGCTCAGCTGGTAAAGAGTCCGCCTGTAACACAGGAAACCTGGGTTCAATCCCTGAGTTGGGAAGATCCCCTGGAGAACAGAATGGCTACCCACTCCAGTATTCTGATCTGGAGAATCCCATGGACTGTATAGTCCATGGGGTCCCAAAGAATCGGGCAAACTGAGCGACTTTCACTTTCACTTATTTTTAATCTGAGCTTCCCAGGTGGTGCTACTGGTAAAGAACCTGCCTACCAATGCAAGAAATGTAAGAGACACGGGTTGGATCTCTGGCTTGGGAAGATGTCCTGGAGAAGGGCATAGCAATCCACTCCAGTGTCTTTGCCTGGAGAACCCCCATGGACAGAAGAGCCCTGGGCGGGGGGGGGGGGGCAGGGTGCTACAATCCCTGGGGTCACAAAGAGACAGACACGACTGAAGTGACTCAGCATGCATGCTTCCCTTCAGTACACGCAGAACTGATACTTCAGGACCTCCCATCATCAAGTACCACGTCTTGTCTCCAGAGTTCTTTCAACACGATCGTCTTTGTATTTGCTCTTTCCCCTCTGTCCATCTGGACTATCAGTTTTCCTAAAACAAATTTCTCCTTTCTTTCTTTTTTTTTTTAAGTATTTATTTATTTGTAGCTGTGCTGGGGCTTTGTGGCTCTGCGTGGGCTTTCTCTAGCTGTGATGAGCAAGGCCTCCCCTTCATTGTCGAATGCAGGCATCTCGTGGTGCTGGCTTTTTCTGTGGCAGGGCATGGGTTCTAGGGTAAGCGGGCTTCAGTAGTTGTCACACGTGGACTTCATTGCTTTACTGCGTGTGGAATCTCCCCAGACTGGGGATTGAACCCACGTCCCCGGAATCGGCAGGCAGAGTCTCATCTCCTGTCCCACCAGGGAAGCCCTCTCCTTTCTTATTTCTGCTTTTACTCTCCGCTTCCCACCTGTTCTACCCATAACGAGCACTCCATCCCTGGTTTACGCCTTTACTTTAAAATACCTTGCACAGCCTATTACCTTTGGTAATGAGATGGTTGGATGGCAGCATCGACTCAGTGGACATGAGTTTGAGCCAACTCCGGGACATAGTGAAGGACAGGGAAGCCGGGTGTGACTGCAGTCCGTGGGGTCGCAAAGAGTCGGACACGACTGAGCGACTGAACAGCAACGATTACTTTTGGTATTTTTTTTTACGTGCTGGCATTGCTCAGCTCACGGCCCTGAATGATTGCAGTCATCACATCTCTTTTTCTGACCCCCATGAGTCCCGTTTATAAAGACCCACCCACATGCTCGAGGAAAATTTCCCCATCCTGAGATTGTTAGCTTAATCACATCTCCAAATAGAGTTCCTTTTCTTATGTAAGGTGATGGGTTTTCAGATTCTGGGGAAAAGCGCATGCCCATTTTGGGAGCGAGCGTTATTCAGACTCTCACTGAGCAAATAATATAAAGCTAGAAATGCTTGTTCTTCACTCACTTTTCCTGGTTCTGTGGAGTGAATGTTTGTGTCTCCCTCCCCGAGATTCCTATGTTGAAGTCTTAACCACCAATCAATGGTATTTAGAGGTGGGACGTTTGGGTTTTAACTAGGTTCAGATGAGGTCATGGGGGGGGGTGGTCCCCAGGATGGGATTAGTGTCCTTATGAAAAGGGGAAGAGACCAGAATGGTTTCTCTTTCTTCCTCATGAGGACACAGTGAGTTCACAGCTGTGCATATCAAGAAGAGAGACTCACCAGGAGCTAAACCTAACCGTGCCACGATCTTGAAATTGCACCCTCCAAATAAGAGGATAAGCATCTATGGCTTAAACTCCCCCCTCCCTCTTTTTAATGGCAGTCCAAGCTGACAAAGACATCGTACATGTGGGAGCCTTGTGGTGGTGTGATTGTAGCCGTGATTGAGAAAGTTCTACGATGCCTGCTCTGACACTGCGTGCAGCTGACTGCTTTCTCAGACCGCTACCCTGTGGTGTCCCAGCTGATTGTGTTTGAAAGACGACCGCTTACAAAGCAAACTCTCACACTGATGTTCTACCTCAGGCAGGTGACTTCCAGATGGAACGTTTAAATTAAGTTCCACATTTCAACAGGAGATGAAAACAAAACACTTCTATCGGTCGTGTCTGGCCAAGTAGAGGTTCTGATTGCATGTATAGAGATGCTAAAATGTCAAAACCTATCATTTCCCACCATTTCTAGGTTTACCAGAAGTTAAAAAAAAAAATGTTTTCTAAAGTCTCCTTGAACGAGTCCATGACAGTTCTGCCAAAATGGTAAGTCACTGTCGGCTGTGTTTCGGAGAAAATTTTATTTACAGAAAGATCTCATTGGACTGAGGCCAATATTGATAAAAAGTGGAAAGCTGGCAACATGTCACACAGTAATGAGCAAATCTTTCTCAAGCAGGAAAAAAAAAAAAAGCTTTAGGAGGAAATTTTTTTTTCTGGGGGCACCAGTCTGTCTTGAGAGCCAAGTCTTTTTAACTGAGAAAAGAGATGGAGAGATGTTAGAACACCTGTATTCCCATTCCCAAGATGGTAAGTCCTGTGGATGGTAAAAGCATGCTGGAGACTGAGTATTCAGTACAAGGGAGGTGTTTTATGCGGGAAGGGGGAAGTCGTACGTGATTCCGTAAAGACGTATAAATTCGGGGAATGCAGAAGAACGCTTTTGTTATGGAGAACAAACACAGGGCTTTAAGAGCCAAAGGGTGAACAGGGAGCCCACTGACGAGGAGGCACTCAGGGAATAAAGTCCCCCCAAGGGGTCCCAGACTATGTTCCTGCCCCAAATGAGCTGGGGCAAAGCCAGGACTAAGCAAGCTGAAGGGAGAAGTGCATTAATCAATGTGGGTCCCATTGAACAGTGCTGTCCAATGGTCATGTCATACAGGGTACACGTGTGATGTTAAGTTTTCTAGTAGCTGTACGGAAATAAATAGATAAGATAGGGGACTGATTCTTTTAAATTGAGTTTAACTTTTTATTTTATATTGGCATATAGGTAATTAACAATGCTGTGTGTCAGATGTACAGAAACGTGATTCAGTTATAAGTATACAAGTATCTATTCTGCTCCTAACTCTGTCCCCACTTAGGTTGTTATATAACACTGAGCAGACTTCTATGTGCTACACAGTAGGTCCTTGTTGGTTCTCCATGTTAAATACAGCTGTGTGTCCATGTCCATCCCAAACTCCCTAACTATCCCTTCTGCCTGGGAACCGTAAAGTTATTACAGAGTACTGAGCAGAGTTCCCTGTGCTGTCCAGCAGGTCCTTGCTGGTTCTCCATGTTAAATGCAGCAGTGTGTCCATGTCCGTCCCAAACTCCCTGACTATCCCTTCCCCCATCCTTCCCCCTGGGAACCGTAAGGTTATCACAGAGTACTGAGCAGAGTTCCCTGTGCTGTCCAGCAGGGCCTTGTTGATTCTCCCTGTGAAATACAGCAGTGTGTCCATGTCCATCCCAAACTCCCTGACTATCCCTCCCCCCATCCTTCCTCCTGGTGACCATAAGGTTATTACAGAGTAAGAGTTCCCCATGCTGTCCAGCAGGTCCTTGCTGGCTCTCCATGTTAAATATAGCAGTGTGTCCATGTCCATCCCAAACTCCCTAACTATCTCTTCCTCCCATCCTTCCCCACTGGTAACCATAAATTTCTTCTCTACGTCTGTGAGTCTGTATCTGTTTTTTAAAATGTTCATTTTATCATTTTTTTTGATTCTTCATATAAGTGATGTCATACAATATTTGCTCAGTGGAAAGGTCATACAATTCACACGTGTAATTTAGAATTTTCTAGCAGCCATAGGTGACATTGACTGAGATAGCATACTTTATTTAATCCAGTGTACCCAAAGTATTATCATCTCCCCTTAGGTAATCACTATTTTAAGTACACTGAGCTGATATTTCGCATAATTTGAAATCACTGTGTATTTGGTCTTTACAACCCACTTTAGTTCAGACTCACCATATTTTGAGTGCTTCTCAGCCTAGTGTGATGAGTGGCCACCATATTGGATGGTACAAGTCTCAAGAACATGTTTCTGCCACTTGAGTCTGTGTGTTACATCTGGGTTCTCTATCATATCAAAGCCTGAGTCAAACCCCATGAGACTGTGGGGGTATCATGATTATGTGCCTTTATCTTCTGTTGTTGTTTAGTGTGCAAATCATGTCCAACTTGGAGAAAGAAGTGGCCACCCACTCCAGTACTCTTGCCTAGAAAATCCCATGGTCAGAGGAGCCTAATGTCCATGGAGTCGCAAACAGTCGGACACGACTGAGCGACGTCACTTCACCTCACTTCCTGTCCAACTCTGCAGCCTCATGGACTGCAGCACGCCAGGCCCCTCTGCTGTCTACTGTCTCCCGGAGTTTGTTCTAACTCATGTCCATCATGTCCGTGATGCCATCCAACCATCTCATCCTCTGTCACCCGTTTCTCCTCCTGCCTTCAACCTTTCCCAGCATCAGGGTCTTTTCCAATGAGTCAGCTCTTCGCTTCAGGTGGCCAAAGTATTGTAGCTTCAGCTTCAGCATCAGTCCTTCCTGTGAATCTCCAGGGTTGATCTCCTTTAGGATGGACTGGTTGGATCTGCTTGCAGTCCAAGGGACTCTCAAGAGTCTTCTCCAACACCAAAGCTCAAAAGCATCAGTTCTTCAGTGCTCAGCCTTCCTATGGTCCAACTCTCACATCCCTACATAATTGCTAAAAAAACCATAGCTTTGACTATACGCACCTCTGTCAACAAAGTGATGTCTCTGCTTTTTAATATGCTTTACAGGTTTGGCATAGCTTTTTTCCCAAGGAGTAAGCATCTTTTAATTTCATGGCTGCAGTCACCATCCACAATGATTTTGGAACCCAAGAAAATAAATTCTGTCACTGCCTTCACGTTTTCCCCTTCTATTTGCCACAAAGTGATGGTACAGGATGCCATGATGTTAGTTGTTTGAATGTTGAGTTTTAAGCCAGCTTTTTCACTCTCCTCTTTCCTTACTGATGTTTATCATTGCTGTCATTCTTATTTGTTTAAACCTCTGGAAGGGCAAAGAAAGAGTCTTCTTTTGTTAATCATCTGGCTACCCTTTCGCAAGTACTCAGCTTCTCTGCCCAATGGTGATGCAGTTCTTCATGGTCCCCTTGCTTCCAGCGTGGTCTCCCCTCTCTGTTGCCATACTTCATCTGATCCTGTGAGCTCAATGCAGGGGTAGAAATGAGGCAAGAAAACACTTGCCATCATCTTGAAAGTGCCAAGTGGCTAAGAAAATACCCAGCTTTCCTATATAGAGCATGCTTGGTTCTCTTTCTCATCGCAGCATCAAGAGATAGGAATATGGGGCATGTCCCTGAAAAAGTCATCTAAGTAGGTTGTCCTTGCCCAGAAATTGCAACTTAAAGGGGCGGAGGTGTCCATAGCTGCAAAGCCAGCCTCCAGGTTCTTGTCACTGCACATGGAATATGCTTCTTGAGTTGTGTGTTTAGCAGTTTACCTTGTATTTTCCACTGAAAAGTTGGGTGCCGGTAAAATGAGAAAGACAGCCCTCCCCCTGGATTAAGGCTAGAAGGGACTGAGGGATCCATCAGAATGACTCTCAGTTCAGTTCAGGCCCCCAGTCGTGTCCGACTCTTTGAGACCCCATGGACTGCAGCACGCCAGGCCTCCCTGTCCATCACCAGCTCCCAGAGCTTACCCAACCCATGTCCATTGAGTCGGTGATGCCATCCAGCCATCTCATCCTCTGTCATCCCCTTCTCCTCCTGCCCTCAATCTTTCCCAGCATCAAGGTCTTTTCCAATGAGTCAACTCTTTGCATCAGGTGGCCAAAGTATTGGAGTTTCAGCTTTAGCATCAGTCCTTCCAAAGAACACCCAGGACTGATCTCCTTTAGGATGGACTGGTTGGATCACCTTGAAGTCCAAGGGACTCTCAAGAGTCTTCTCCAACACCACAGTTCAAAAGCATCAATTCTTCAGAGCTCAGCTTTCTTTATAATCCAGCTCTCACATCCACACATGACTACTGGAAAAACCATAGCCTTGACTAGACTGACATTTGTTGGCAAAGGAATGTCTCTGCTTTTGAATATGCTGTCTGGGTTTGCCATAACGTTTGCTGTCTCCCCTTCTCTTCACCCATCTCCCTCTCCTCTCCATGGAAGAGGGTAAAAATGGAATTTGATGACCAATGCAAGTTCGATGCGTGAAGCAGTGTGTCCAAAGTCGGTGCTCTGGGACAACCTACAGGGATGGGGTGGGGAGGTGGTGGCAGAGGGTTCAGAATGGGGGAGGGGAACACATATACATATGGCCAGTTCATGTTGATGTATGGCAAAAACCATTACAATATTGCAAAGTAATTATCCTGCAATTGAAATAAATAACTTTTTTAAAAGTAGAATCTCACTGTACTTGTGATACAGCTTGCTCAATAACTGCATTATTGTAGCAAGTGCCCCTCCTCTTGTTCAAAATCCATCTTACTTCCTTTTTTATTCTATGAACTGTGAGTTCACATCTTTGACCCACTATTACTTGTGGCTCTTGTAATGATGACTTTCTAGGAGCTGCTCAGGGAGTGAGGAATTTAGCCCTGTGCTTGTGAGACGAATGCCAATGTTGTCTTCCTTGCTTGCCATTTGGGAATTCAAAGTGGGATTCAAAATCATGTATAAAAATAAATGACTTTCATATAAAGAAGCAGCAGCCAATTAGAAGAACATATGGCAAAACATGAACAAGGAACCGCTAGAAAACCTTTTGAAACATAAGAGAAAAGAGAATGATTGAAAGCCTTCAAAGCAGTATTCTAGTATATCACAGTCTCAATTATAAAACACGACACCGTCAAAAAGACACAGACACAGGCCAATGGATCAGATTTGAGAGTTCGGATAGAAGCCAAAGCGCCTTTAGGAATTTTGGATGCCAACGGCTAGCAAATCCATGAAAACAGATAAACTTGAAAAACGTATCAGGATGTTTCCTTAGCCACATGGAAAAATTGAAAACAACCTACGTCACACAACTAACACATTGCTGCTGTTGCTAAGTCGCTTCAGTCGTGTCCGACTCTGTGCGACCCCATAGACGGCAGCCCACAAGGCTCCCCCGTCCCTGGGATTCTCCAGGCAAGAACACTGGAATGGGTTGCCATTTCCTTCTCCAATGCATGAAAGTGAACATTGAAAGTGAAGTCGCTCAGTCGTGTCTGACCCTCAGGGACGCCATGGACTGCAGCCTTCCAGGCTCCTCCATCCATGGGATTTTCGAGGCAAGAGTACTGGAGTAGGGTGCCATTGCCTTCTCCCAACTAACACATAGATGAGGATAAATTCCAACTGGATTCTGTGATTTAAACATAAAACAGTGAAACTGCAAAATGTACCAGAAGGAAGGGTGGGAGAATTCGTGATCTTAAAGTGGGATGATCTTTGCAACTAAGACAATATGAACATGTCACCAATGAAACTTGGATTCATCAGAATTTCGGTATGGTAACAAACACAATTCCCCTGGTGGCTTAGATGAGAAAGAATCCCCCTGCTGTGTTGGAGATGCGGGTTCAATCCCTGGGTCAAGAAGATCCCCTGGAGAAGGAAATGGCCACCCACTGCAGTATTCTTGCCTGGAGAATTCCATGGACAGAGGAAACATGGGGTCCAAAGACTTGGACAGGGCTTAGGGACTCAGTGAACAACAAACAGGGTTAATGAATAGTATTAAAGTAAAATCTTGGTTGTCCTTAGCTTTTTCTGGCAAGACTTTTTAATGAGAGAACTGAATGTACATAGACTAGTTGCTGGAAACGAAGATGAAACCTTCATTCTTGTGTTAAAAATACCAAGTGTAAACTCCTAGCTCTGCCCTGGACATCACGGTCGCCAGCAATTGCAAGCGGTCAATTAAGTTCCGTTTACTTAGATTAAAGCACGGTTGCTCCCTTCTATCTCTCACGTTTAAAGGACTCCATCACCAGATGTGACTAGTCACTATCGTATTGGCTTTTAATGACTAGAACTGTTTTTAGTTTTAGTTTTAATTGAATTATAGTTGCTGTTCAATTGGGCTTCCCTGGTGGCTCAGCTGGTAAAGAAACAGCCTGCAATGGGGGGAGACTAGGGTTCGATCCCTGGGTTGGGAAGATCCCCCGGAGAAGGGAACAGCTACCCATTGCAGTATTCTGGCCTGCAGAATTCCACAGACTGTATAGTCCCTGGGGTCACAGAGAGTCGGACACGACTGAGCAACTTTCATTTTCACTTTGATAGTTGCTGTTCAATATTGCATCAGTTGCAGGTGTACAATTTAGTGACTGAGAATTTTTAAAGGTTATACTCCATTCATAGCTATTGTCAAATATTGGCTATATTCTCCGCCTTCTACATTACATCCGTGTAGCATATTTTACACCTAACAGCTTGTACCTTTTAATCCCTTACCCATATATGCTTTTCATCCCTTATCCCTCCTCCTTCCATCACCCCACTGGTAACCACTTTGTCCTCTGTATGTGTGAGTCTTTTTTTTTTTTGGTATATTCACTGATTGGTTATACGTTTTCAATTTCACCCGTAAGTGATATCATACGGTACTTGTCTTTCTCTGTCTGACGTCACTTAGCCGAATGCCCCCCAAGTCCATTCACAGGGCTGCAAATGGCAAGCTTTCATCCTTTTTATGGCTGGGTAATATCCCGTTGTATATATGTACCACAACTTCCTTATCTGTTCATCGGTCAGTGGGTATCTAGCTGGCTTCCATATCTTGGCTCTTGCAAACAGTGCTACTTGTAAACATCAGGGTACATGTACCTTTTCAAGCTAGTGGTTTTCTTTTGTTGTTGTTGTTGTTGTTGTTTTAATATAATCCGGAATGAAACGGCTGGGTCATGTGGAAGTTCTATTTTTAGAAACAGTTTCCCACAGACTTTGGCCACCTCATGCCAAGGGTTGACTCATTGGAAAAGACTCTGAAGCTGGGAGGGATTGGGGGCAGGAGGAGAAGGGGACGACCGAGGATGAGATGGCTGGATGGCATCACCGACTCGATGGACATGAGTTTGAGTGAACTCCGGGGGATGGTGATGGACAGGGAGGCCTGGTGTGCTGTGATTCATGGGGTCGCGAAGAGTCGGACATGACTGAGCTACTGAACTGAACTGAACTTTCCACAGATGAACTTCCCTGGTGGCTCATACAGTAAAATCCTCTGCTTGCAATGTGGGAGACCCTGGTTGGATCCCCTGGGTGGGGAAGATCCCCTGGAAAAGGAAATGGCAACCCACTCCAGTACTCTTGCCTGGAAAATCTCATGGAGAGAGGAGCCTGATAGGCTACAGTCCATGGGGTCGCAAAGAGTCGGACACGAATGAGCAACTTCACTTTCATCTACTTTTCCATAGATAATTCGTTGTAGTCTTAATTTACATTTACCTAATGAGCAGCACGGAGAAGGCAATGGCACCCCACTCCACTACTCTTGCCTCAAAAATCCCATGGATAGAGGAGCCTGGAAGGCTGCAGTCCATGGGGTTGCTGAGGGTCGGACACAACTGAGCGACTTCACTTTCTCTTTTCCCTTTCATGCATTGGAGAAGGAAATGGCAACCCACTCCAGTGTTCTTGCCTGGAGAATCTCAGGGACAGGGGAGCCTGGTGGGCTGCCCTCTATGGGGTCGCACAGAGTCGGACACAACTGAAACGACTTAGTAGCGGCAATGAACGGCATCTTTTCATATGCCTTTTGGTGATCTTCAGTTCCTCTTTGGAAAATGGTCTTCATTCCATTTTTTAATCTGATTGCTTTTTTTTTTTTTCAATGTTGAGTTGAATGAGCTGTTTATATATGTTGGCTATTAACCTGATGGCTTAGATGGTAAAGAATCCACCTACACTGCAGGGCACCTGGGTTCGATCCCTGGATCGGGAAGACCCCCTGGAGAAGTGAATGGCAACCCACTCCAGTATTCTTGCCTGGAGAATTCCAAGGACAGAGGACCGTGGCAGGCTACAGTCTATGGGGTCCCAAGGAATCAGATACGACTGAGCGGCTAACACACACACACAATCCCTCATCAGTCATATCATTTGAAAACCTTTCCTCCCATACAGTAGGCTCTCCTTTCATTTTGTTGATGGTTTCCTTTGCTGTTGAAAACCTTTTAAGCTTAGTTCAGTTCAGTTCAGTTCAGTCACTCAGTCGTGTCTGACTCTCTGCGACCCCATGAATCGCAGCACACCAGGCCTCCCTGTCCCATCACCAACACCCGGAGTTCACTCAGACTCACGTCCATTGAGTCAGTGATGCCATCCAGCCATCTCATCCTCGGTCATCCCCTTCTCCTCCTGCCCTCAGTCCCTCCCAGCATCAAAGTCTTTTCCAAGGAGTCAACTCTTTGCATGAGGTGGCCAAAGTACTGGAGTTTCAGCTTTAGCATCATTCCTTCCAAAGAAATCCCACGGTAAGCTTAGTTAGGGGTCCAATTTGTTCATTATGGGTTTTATTTCCATTACTCTAGGAGATGGATCCAGAAAATATTGCTGTGACTTATCTCAAAGACAGTCCTGCCTATGTTTCCCTCTAGGAGTTTTATAGTCTCCGATCTGACATTTGGGTCTTTAACCCACTTTTAGTTTATTTCTGTGTGGGTGTTGGGAAGTGTTCTAATTTTGTTTATGTGTAGCTGTCCAGTTTTCCCAGCACCACTTGTTGAAGAGACTGTCGATTCTCCATTGCGCATTCTTGCTTCCATTGTGATAGGTTAAGTAACTGTAGATTCACGGGTTATCCTCAGGGCTTTCTATTCTGAGCCATTGGTCTATGTTTGTGTTTGTCTGCCAGTACCATATTGTCTTGACAGCTGTAGCTTTATAGTATAGTCTGAAGTCAGGAAGCCCTATTCCTCCAGCTCCTTTTTTCGTTCTCAAGATTGCTTTGGCTGTTTGGGGTCTTTTTTGTGTTCATACATATTTTTAAAGCATTTGTTCTTGTTCTGTGAAAACCGTCCTGGTACCATCGTGGGCAACACTAATGTGGAATGTGTCCATAACTGCAGAAATGACCATTGGACAACCACAGTTATTTGTCCATTCAGGACATTTTTCTTGAACTCTATTCCACGTCTTGCTCTAGTTGCTATGGATACAACAGAGAGACGCTTGCCCTGGAGAAGGTTAAATATCACATAGTAAGTGGAGGAATCAAGTCAGTTCAGTGACTCAGTCGTGTGCAACGCTTTGTGCCTCCATGGACTGCAACACCCAGGCATCCCTGGCCATCACCAACTCCCAGAGTTTACTCAAACTCACGTCCATCAAGTCGGTGATGCCAAGACTGAGTTTCCCCCACAGTCAGTCTCTCCCATCAGGAAGCTTCCATAAGCCTCTTATCCTTCTCCATTAGAAGGCAGACAGAATGAAAACCATAGTCACAGATAACTAACCAATCTGATCACATGGACCGCAGCCTTGTCTGACTCAGTGAAAATATGAGCCATGCCGTGCAGGGCCACCCAAGACGGACGGGTCATGGAGGAGAGTTCTGACATAGAGGAGAAGGCAATGGCAAACCGCTTCCGTGTTGTTGCCTTGAGAACCCCACGGACAGTATGGAGGAACCAAATTTAGCATCTATTCCCTTTGACATCATCTCTGGAGAATATTGGAGTGATCAGTGATGGTTTTCAAAGGAAGCCATTCTGTAAAGAAATATACCTGGATTTTAAATGTTAGAAAAAAGAAAAGAAAAAAACCCCATAATTCTCATGGGAAAAACTGCTCAGTCTATCTGAGAAAACATTCCATGAGAACATGTGATACGTGAAAACCTCTTGCTCCCTGTTACATTAGTTTCTTCGGTGTGTATGATGTATGCTGATGCATGTGAGGTTTCTGACCTTATGGCCGCTTCTTCTAACCCACCCAAGTACATAATGATTTAAATGCGTTTTCAGTCAAAGTGATCCTTTTGTTTTTCAGCTGAGTTCACAAAGTGATCCTTTTGTTTTTCAGCTGAGTTCAGTTAATCCAGGTGCTGACAGAGTGTTTGTTTTCAATATGTGCAAGTATATGAATTTCACTTTTGCTCTTACGATCAGCTTTTGTGGACATAAAGTAAGTGTTGTGCAGTTTGCCAGAAAACCAACTCAGCTGCTAGTGTGTTGAATTGTGAACCATGGGTATTTGGAAGGAGAAATGTCTTTCTCACATTAAATGCGGACATTTAGGACAATATCAAAGTTTTTTAATGTGTCTTGGAAAGTTGTGGAATATTTGTTAAAGCTGAGCAAATAACATCATTGAACTAGTCCTTCATATAACGAGATGGACTGTTTTAATTGCACACTCATAATTTTAAAATGAATCTGTATGTTTTTAAAATTATTGCTTTGACAAGCAGTACAAGTTACCTTTAGAAGGATACTGAAAGAAAAAACAAGTCAGAAAACACAATCACTCATAACTCCTGAATTTCTTAAAATGCCAAATATTTTTTGACTTATTCTGAGTTTCTTGTTCTGTTATTCATTTGCACATAATTAAGTGCACAGTATCTAAGATTTATTAAATAGTATATAACCTAATGATTGCAATTTCAACTCTCTATCTTAAAAGTCTTCATTGCTTACCCCTTACCTCTCACCTCTCAGAATGAAAGTCATGACTTATGACTTGGGAATAAAGGCAGACCTCATTTTATTGCACTTTTCAGATATTGTTTTTTTTTTTTTTTTAAATAAACTGAAGGTTTGTGGTAAATTCACATTGAGCATATCTGTTGGGAACATTTGCTCATTTTTGCGTCTCTGTCTCATTTTGGTAATTCTCATGATATTTCCATTTTTTTCATCACACTTTTATTTGCTGTGGTGTTGTGTGGTCAGCAGCCTGAGATTTTACAATTATAATTGTTGTGGCTTTTTTTTTTCAGCAATAAAGTATTTGATTATTGAAATGATTTTTGTATTCGGCTGCTCGAGGTCTTAGTTGTGGCATGTGAACCCTTAGTTGCGGCAGACCAGGGATCGAACCTGGGCCCTCTGCACTGGGAGTGTGAAGTCTTAGCCACTGGACCACCAGGGAACTCCCCTAAAGTGATTCATTCTGAATCGAGACCTGTGCGTTTTCTAAGACATCATGTCAGTGCGCATGTAATAGGCTACACTCTACTGTAAATTTAACTTCTGTGTGCACTGGGAAACCAGAGCGTTTCTGTCTGTTGCGATATTGCAGCTTTCCTTTATGGCCTGTGGTCTAGAACCGAACCCACAATATCTCTTGAGGTCTGCCTCTGTAATGAAATTGAGTTAGTAATTTTAGCCACCATAATCGTATAAAGGTGGTGGGGAAGGGAACACTTTCCTGGTGGCTCCATGCTAAAGACTCTGCCTGCAATGCAGGAAACCCAGGTTCGATCCATGGAACTCTCCAGGCCAGAATACTGGAGTGGGGAGCCGTTCCCTTCTCCAGGGGATCGAACCCAGGTGTCCCGCCTTGCAGGCGGAGCCTTTACCAGCTGAGCCGCCAGGGAAGCCCAAGAATACTGGAGTGCGTAGCCTACCCCTTCTCCAGGGGAATCTTCCTGACCCAGGAATTGAACCGGGGTCTCCTGCCTTGCAGGCAGATTCTTTGCCAGCTGAGCTACCAGGGAAGCCTTTACCCAGGTTTGATCCCTGGGTCTCAGAGACTCTCTGGAGAAGAAATGACAACCCACTCCAGCATTCTTGCCTGGAAAATCCCAGGGACAGAGGAGCCTGGTGGGCTATAGTCCATGGGGTCTCAAAAAGTCGAGTACGAATGACTGGCTGAACAACAAAATTTATAAGGGGACCTATTTATAAGAGGACCTAAGAGCCCGTATGAATCAGATTAGGATGCAGCAAGCTTGCTCTCCTCAGCACTGAGGGTCCCAGGACTTCCATCTTTGGACAGACGCGTCTCGGGGGCACTTGGCCCTCTAGCTCCTTCACAGGCAGAACTTGGCTCTCCCTTGTCACCACGCTGAATGGAGTCAAATGAGAGCTAGCCAGAATACATCTCTATTACTCACTCTTAGCCTCTAGCACTTATCCACAAAATCCCCCCTCTGCCTCTGCCTCCTGTCAGAAATCACCTGTGTACATTATTATTTTATCTGTTTTCTCATCCTGTTTATATTCATACAACACCACGTATGCATCTGACTAATTCCATTTAAATATTTCCAGAGCTAAAAAAAAAAAAAATATTTCCAGAGCTAACTGAGGCAGTGGGTAGGCATTTTGAAAGAAACCAAGGCAGGCAAAAGACACACCCTGTTAGTCTGGGACTTTAAATCTAGAAGGTGGTAAAATAGGAAATTGCTTTCATTAAAAAAAAAAAAAAAGGAATTACATTCCCCCTTCAGTGTTGCTTATCCCAATTAGTATGCACAATGTCACTATTTATCACTCAATAATGATGAGGATTTGATTCCCAGTAATGAGCGGAATGTCCATGTGGGTCCTGCTATGTGTATAATTGACCCTGGGCTCATTAGTATTGTAGCCGATTAGTGACAGTATAATATGAATGACTTGGAGCTAAGCGATGGAGAAGGTCAGTCTAAATTAGTGAAAAGTCTCCATTTCCAGAATGCTCCTTTCCAAATTAAGTGCTTGCAAAATATGTCCACAGAGCTCACGAAAATGAACAGAACATACTTTTTTTTTTCCCCTTTTTTTTAAAATTTTTACTTTATTTTACTTTACAATTCTGTATTGGTTTTGCCATACATTGACATGAATCCACCACGGGTGTACATGTGTACTCCTTTGTATTAAATTATATTAAACTTATAGCCTTTCCTTTCTATTTTTCCCCCCCTTGGGTGGTGGTGGTGGTTTAGTCATCTGAGTCGTGTCTGGCTTTTTGCGACCACATGGACTGTAGCCCGCCAGGCTCCTCTGTCCATGTGATTTCCCAGGCAAGGATACTAGAGTGCGTTGTCATTTCCTTCTCCAGGAGATCTTCCTGACTCAAGGATCAAACCCAGGTCTCCTGCATTGATAGGTGGATTCTTTACCTCCTGAGCCATCACAGAAGTCCCCCTCCCTCCATAACCTGCTGGTCAACTCTCAGGTGTTTTGTTAAATATCATGTTAATATCGTGTTAAATACTGGGAGGGTCAGTTGGTGGAGTCGCTGAAGAGCAATCCTGCCAACAGCCATCCGATTTATAAGCCCAAGAGGCCCCTTTTTGAGGAACTCAAGAACGTCTCAAGTCTTTTGCAAACACAAGCCCTTTTCACAAAAGATACACATCAAGAGAGAAAGATGTTCTGTTGAAGGCAGGATTTAGACCAGCTTTGGGTTGCTTTGGGCAGACTTTTCTCTTTGAAGCGCACGTGTGTGTGTGTGTGTGTGTGTGTGTGTGTGTGTGTGTGTTCATGAGTGGCAGATAAGACTCATAGGATTGTAGACCAAAAACACTGTCCTGAAGGTGTTGGGTACAGAGCTGATCAGTCACTCAAAAGCACGCAAGCTTGTTCTGTGTCTGCGTTCTCTTGGGCTACTCGTGCACACTGACCCACGCTTGAAGGCTTAAGACAACATGCGTTCACCATCTCACAGCTTCCCAGGTTGCTCTAGTGGTAAAGAACCCGCCTGCCAACACTGGAGACGTAAGAAACAACGGCTTCGATCCCTGGGTCAGGAAGATCCCCTGGAGGAGTGCACGGTAACCCACCCCAGTACTCTTGCCTACAGAATCCCACGGACAGAGGAGCCTGGCGGGCTACAGTCCATGGGGACGCAAAGGGTCACACACAACTGAAGTGACTTAGCAGGGCACGTGAGTTATCAGTGGACTGATAGCTCCGTGTGGGCAGGGCCTTCGTTCCTTCCAGAGGCTACAGGGGAGAGTCTGATTTTTTCCCCCTTTTCCAGCATAAGACTCCCCACATTCCTTGACCTGCGGTCCCCTCCTTCCCAGCGAAAGCCAGCAAAAACAACTGGTGAGTTCACAGCACACCATTCAGCTGTCCGGCCTTCATCCTGCACCCTGTTCAGCATGCAAGATCTTAGTTCCCTGTCCAGGGATTGAACCCAGGACACAGAAGTCAGAGCGCCTGAACACCAGATCTCCGTGGAACTCCCCTCTTCCACTTTTAAAGAGCTTTATGGTTCCCTTCGGAGAAGGCAACGGCACCCTACTCCAGTACTCTTGCCTGGAAAATCCCATGGACGGAGGAGCCTGGTAGGCTGCAGTCCATGGGGTCGCTAACAGTCAGGCATGACTGAGCGACTTCACTTTCACTTTTCACTTTCATGCATTGGAGAAAGAAGTGGCAACCCACTTCAGTGTTCTTGCCTGGAGAGTCCCAGGGACAGAGGAGCCTAGTGGGCTGCCGTCTCTGGGGTCGCACAGAGTTGGACACGACTGAGGCGGCTTAGCATAGCATAGCATGGTTCCCTTGAGTCCACCTGGATAATCCAGGAGAATCCCCTTATTTAAGGTCAGCTGATCACAAGCTTAATTCCATCCTTGGCCTCAGTCCCTCTTGGTTACCTGAGGGGACATCGTTAGAGGTGCTGGAATTAGCACGTGAACATCTCTTATGCAAGGGATCCTTCTGCCTGACACACTGTACAACCACTCACCTTGTCTCCACCCATCCCCAGAGAGAAATGATGTCTCGTACGTCTTATGACAAATAAGAAACCTCTATTGCAGATTTCAAAATGATCTTGGAGATATATCCTTTATGGATACATGTAGATTTCAAGTATACTGGGTTTTTAAGATAATAACTTTTCACACAAAGTGGTAAGTAAAGTTGGTTTTCATATACAGATTTGTTGCTGTTCAGACACTCAGTTGTGTCCGACTCTTTGTGACCCCAAGGACTGCAGCACACCAGGCTTCCCCATCTCCTGGAGTTCGCACAAACTCATGTTCACTGACTCAGTGAAGCCATCCAACCATCTCATCCTCTGTCACTCTCTTCTCCTCTTGCCTTCAATCCTTCCCAGCTTCAGGGTCTTTTCAAATGAGTCAGTTCTTCACATCAGGTGGCCAAAGTTCTGGAGCTTCAGCATCGGTCATTCCAATGAATATTCAGGGTTGATTTCCTTTAGGCTTACTGATTTGATCTCCTTGCACTCTCAAGAGTCTTCTCCAACACCACAGTTCAAAAGCATCAATTCTTTGATGCTCAGCTTTCTTTATGATCCAAGTCTCACATCCATACATGACTACTGGAAAAACGATAGCCTTGACTAGACGGACTTTGTTGGCAAAGTGATGTCTCTGCTTTTTAATATGCTGTCTAGGTTGTTCATAGCTTTTCTTCCAAGGAGCAAGCGTCTTTTAATTTCATGGCTGCAGTCAATGTCCCCACTGATTTGGAGCCCAAGAATCATCTCAACTCTTAATGAGATGTTTAAAATATCAAAAAAACAGTACAACATCATGCAGTTCCCACCGTGAATTTTATCCCTTCAATTTTATTTCCAAATACAACATGTCCCCAGTATAGGCTTTCAAAAAGAAAAAAAAAATCTCAGAATGACTTGTAGAGAGGTTTAGCGGCATTTCCTTATGGAGGACAAAAGGGGAACGGAGAGATTTTCAGTGGTGTGCTGAAAGTTACAAATACCCTCAGTGACTGAGGGAGAGCCCCATTCTTCTCACCCCATGTCTAGTTTTATTTTTATTTAAACTGATTTATTTAAGCGGCACGGGGGCATCGTCGCTCTTCTGGGGCTTTCTCTAGGTCAGCGAATCTGGTTGTCTTGTCCAGGCTTCCCACTGCAAGGATTTCTCTTGCTGTAGGCACGGGTCTAGGGCTTCGGTAGTTTTGATGTACACGCTTGGTTCTCCTGAAGTATGTGTGATCTTCCCAGGCGAGCAATCACACCCGTGTCCCCCACCTTGGCTGGCAGGTTCTTAACCATTTGGACCCACCAGGGAACTCCTAGTTTTACCACCAGAAATAAAAGTCTATCCCTCATCTCTCTTAGGAACTCTCTAGGGTTTTCCATTTAGAACCATTAAAATTTTTCAGTTTCGAATTATTGAAAGTATTTGAATTTATAATAACAAGTCTCTAAATTGTTTTCAACAGAAGTCATCAGCTGATGGGCTGACATAAAAGTTTAGATTTCAGCTCAAACTTTTTGATTTCATTAGCATCCAGCAAGCTCGAAGGTGAGGGTATCTGTAGATGTCACTGCAGAATAGACAGATGGCACTTTCTCGTGAAAGAAGTAAAAGCGTTAATTGCTCAGCCGTGTTCGACTCTTTGTGGCCCCCCAGGGCTTAGCCTGCCAGGCTCCTCTGTCCATGGGATTTCCCAGGCAGGAATACAGGAATGGGTTGACATTCCCTTCTCCAGGGAATCTTCCTGACTTAGGAATCAAACCCGTGTCTCTTCAATTGGCAAGCAGGTTCTTTACCATCTGGGGGTTCCCTGGTAGCTCAGCTGGTAAAGAATCTGCCTGCAGTGCAGGAGACTCCAGTTCAATTCCTGCTTCGGGAAGAACCACTGAAGAAGGGATAGGTTATCCACTCCGATATTCTTGGGCTTCCCTTGTGTCTCAGCTGGTAAAGAATCTGCCTGCTATGCGGGAGGACCTGGATTCGATCCTTGGGTCAGGAAGACCCCCTGAAGAAGGGAAAGGCTACCCACTCCAGTATATGGCCCGGAGAATTCCATGGACTGTATAGTCCATGGGGTTGCAAAGAGTCAGACACGACTGAGTGACTTTCACTTCTTTACCATCTGAACCACCAGGGGAGACCATGCCACTTTCTTAGGAAGGTCTTAAAAGCCACATTTGGAATTGCCATTATAAACACCCAAATAAACCTGCTGCGTTCCACAGATAATGCTTTCTGTGCTCTTAGGCATGCAGTGTGGTTAATTGAGTGGAAACATGAAAAAAAAAATTTAGGTCTCCATGGAAACCATGTTTTGTGCTATGACGATCAACCGTGAATGTCAAACTTTTGAGAAGCTGAGAAAACGGGGGAGCGGTTTTAAAAGTCTGTTGTTACTGAAACTGCTGGAAGAGACTCTGAAATGACGTGACTGCATGAAAAGTTGTGGTAAACAGTCACAGTGTTGAGAGAACCAAACACGGCATGTCTTTCACACACGCAGACGTGGAGAAACAGCAGACACGTCAGTCTTTCCCAGCTGATTCTCAGTGTCTTACGAGGTGTGTTCATTTGAACCAACCTGAGATTTGGGTCCAAAATCATCACAGCTTCCAGCAGCCTTTATATCTGTTCTTATATCTTCTTCCCCAAACCCTAGCACTGCTCTCATTTTACCGATGAGGAAACAGGAAAGGTTCCATGCCTTATCCTAGCTCACGTGGCTACTCCATATCTGAGCAGGGTTCTCAGCTAATGATTCAGGGTTTTTTTCCCGTCTTCTGGCTGACTTGCATTTGCTCCCATTTTTCCTAATTTCCTGGTACAAATTTCACCTAGTTGTTGTTCATTTGCTCAGTTACGTCCAACTCTTCCGGACCCCGTGGACCACAGCTTGCCAGGCTTCCCTGTCCTTCACCATTTCCTGGAGCTCACTCAAACTCATGTCCATCGAGTTGCTGATGCCATCCAACCATCTCAGCCTCAGTCGTCCCCTTCTCCTGCCTTCAGTCTTTCCCAGCATCTGAGTCTTTTTCTAATGAGTCAGCTCTTTGCATCAGGTGGCCAAAGGATTGGAGCTTCAGCTTCAGCATCAGTCCTTCCAATGAATATTCAGGGTCAATTTTTTTTATGTTTATTGGTTTGATCTCCTTACTGTCCAAGGGACTCTCGAGAGTCTTCTCTAACATCACAGTTCAAAAGCATCAATTCTTCAGTGCTCAGCTTTTTTTATGGTCCAACTCTCACATCTGTACATGACTACTGGAAAAACACTAGCTTTGACCATATGGACCTTTGTTGGCAAAGTGATGTCTCTAAAAAGCATTAAAAAATAAAAGCAGAGCACTCTTGCTTTTTCCACTTATCTACTGAGAGAGTGAGCTTGTTGTTTGGGAAACAAAGAGAAAACAGCTTGAAAATCCAGGTTCTCCTGAGCAGGGTAATGTCGTGGGCCTGTGAAGAAGGCAGGTGATTCGGGCATTCTGTGGGATTTTTAATCCATCCCTGAAAGCAGCAGCCTGCACTCATCTCCAGGTAGAGGTTGCCCGAGGTGAGCAGATGGCAGGCCCTCCTTGTCTATCCCCTTGTGAACCTCACACTCTCATTCCTGACTTTTCTCTGTTGACTCTTACGAACTCAGACACAAGTTCTCATTTCTTACCTTGCTCTCTTCACCCTGGAGCATAGCAAAGGGTTTTCCGTGTCAAGAATTTCCCACAGTTTACTAAAAGCGTTCTATTGTCTCTCTGCCTTATCCACCCCTCTAGGCACACACCACACCAGCCCACCAGCAAGTGGCCCGGTGAGGCTACATGAATGACTTTCGTCATCACCAATAGTTTCAGAGAGGCGGTCTTGTGCATTTTCAGAAGGAGATGCTTTCATTCAGTAATCTCAAGCCTGGCCAGCTCTCTGGCATTATTCTGGCAGGTAAACAGGCGCTCCGGGAATGAATAATGTGGACTCATTATATGCAAAGGCAAGTTAAAAAGGATTTTCTCTTTCAGAGTTTATCCCACTGGATTTACAGTTGACCCCAAAATTGCTTCAGTTGGGTTTGCGTGATGGAAAATTCCTCTCCAAGCATCTCTGTCCCCTTTGACAGTCCCATAGAATTTGGTGTTTAAAGGTCTTTGGAGTTGTAACCACAAGGACTTGACCGGATGCACAAGGGTTATGTGATCCAGAGTCAACAGGCAAAGTGTGGGCCTTGCTGCCAATTTCTCTATGGTGCATTCTCATTTTACATGAAATGAAAGGTCAGCTGGAAGGGTCTGTCTGTTTTTTGTTTTGCACAGAAATACATTTTTAAGAACAGCACACAGTTGGATATGGAACACTATGGGAACCGATTGATGTTAATGTTCTTGGCTGTCGCGTCCAAGAGGAACCAGGAACTGTGGATGCTGTAGGAAGCACTGTGTTGAGTTCATATCCATGCGGGCTGTGTTGAGAGCCACGCATGGGATGTCTTGACTGTCTTCAACGTCTGCACGTGCACTGTGACCTCAGGACGACTCCTCCAAGGAGTGTCGCTCGGCATTTGTCAGGGTTCTGCTGTGGGCTATCACGCTGCTGTGGGGGTCTTCCCAAGTGGCTCAGATGGTAAAGAACCCAACTGCCAATGCAGGAGATGCAAGAGAGTCAGGTTCGATCCCTGAATCAGGAAGATCCCCTGGAGCAGGAATTGGCAACCTGCTCCAGTATTCTTTGCTGGAGAATTCCAAGGACAGAGGAGCCCAGCGGGCGGCAGTCCGTGGGGGTCACAAAAGAGTCAGACATGACCAAGCACACGCTCACACATTTTCATATGCGGGATCTAGTTCCCTGACTGGTGATCGGACCCACGTCCCCTGCGTTGCAAGGCAGATTCTTAACCACGACCACCAGGGACATCCCTGAATCTGTACTTTACAAACCCCATGTCTTATCTCTGTTGAAAGATAATCTTTGAATGTGTAAGATTTACTTGACTTTGGTTGGCACAGTTGGTTGTTTTTTTTTTTTTTGAAAGCATTAATATTGTCAAAATAGAAATAGGCTTATAATCAACCCTAAGTAGAAAAGAACAACATAATGTTTTTTTTTCCCCTGACACAGATGTTTATATTTGTAATTGGAAAATTAATTTGTCTTTAGATTACCCTAGGGAATTACAGGGAGCTTAGCTACTTTAAATAATTTTTTTTTGAGACTGCTGCAGGATAATTATAAAGAGAGAGTAGCGGTAATCAGTCTTTCTAAACTTTTGTTAAGTTATTTGGATTCTGAATCTTTAATTAATTGACTGATACTATTGAGTGATAATCCTGTTTCATTTAGTCTTCAGAGAAGGAAGATTTGAGAGACATGTAGCCCCCAATCCAGAGCAGTTTCCACTTGGTTTGTGTTTCTTCTTTTAGGGCTCACGTATTCTAGTAAGTGGTTTCATGCTTTTCATTTTGAGCTGTCCATTATTTGGACACAAGTAGAAAACAAGATTTTAACCTCTTAATTTGCCCCCTCTTATATCTAGATTGGGAAAACATGCTATGTTTTAACAGTTATTTATTTCTAGAAACAACACATATGACTTTCCTTGGTTGTTTTTCTTAGTAGATATTAAATGATTATAATAGCAAATCTAGTAATTGTGGGTTAATTCCATCACTGAAATTTGATCAGTTTTTGTATTTTCAGAAAAAAATTAATACTCACATTTTCCAAAATAAGCAACTTTAATATACGTTTATTAATTTGGGGTCAATGCAAATTTATTGATCTTTTATTATGTTCCTCTTATAAAACATCTTTTTTTTCCTGTAAAGTGAAGCTCATTTACAATATTGTGTTAGTTTCCGGTGTATGGCAGAGCAATTTAATGATACACATATATTTTTTCAGATTATTTTTCATTATAGGTTATTACAATTGAATATAGTTCTCTGTGGTATACAGTGAATCTCTCATAAAGTATCTTAAAGTGATCAGATATAAAATATAGAGAAAATCTTGAAAGGAACTTGCTTATAGTATGAAGCAAAAATATGCCACATATCTTCAAAGAAACTCTGCCAACTACAGCTTCCACCCGCTGTGATGGTTGGTTTATTTCATGTCAGGGTAAATATATTTTCCTAGGAATGTGCTGACTGGGAATGGACTCTGTCCTGCATCACAGTTTAAAGTCACGCCCAGGGCAGTCTGATCCCGCAGTGATGGCGCTGTGTGTTCATTTGCTGAGAGTCCACTTCTGCGATTTCCAGAAACTCTGTGATATGCTGGCCCTGTCACCAGAACCTTTTCAGCTCCGTGGTTTACACGATAACGAAGCCGTGGGTCACTCACCCGGCTGGTTTCGGCGGCTTCTGTGCCGCACAGAGAATAGATAAGACCACCACTAGTCCCCTACGGCTTGGACGGGAACAAGCCCTGTGGGTCTCAGCTTGGATCTGTTTCGGATTGCAGGCTCCTCCATGTCTGTGCGATTTGCAAAAGTGCTTGAGCTCCCAGGAATGAATAGAGAAAAGGAAAACTCTGACTCAGGGTAGAGCGTCTCCTGTAGTGAACAAGAGTTGACAGACTCTGCTAACAGACAATCAAGCTTGACTTTACACGCGATGAGAAATTATAGAGTGGACGCATGTGCTCAGCCATGTTCTACTCTTTCTGACCCCATGGACTATTGGGGACTTAGCCGCCCTCCCCCCCACCTCATATGTTATTCCAGAAATCTACCTCGAGATGTTGCAGTTGACGGTGTTTTCGGCTCCTCTGTCCGTGGGATTCTCCAGGCAAGAGTACTGGAGAAGGGGTTGCCATGCCCTCCTCCAGGGGATCTTCCCAGCCCAGTGATCCAGCTGGCATCTCTTATCCCTTCTGTAACAGTAGACAGATTCTTCTCCACCAAGCCACCTGGAAAGACCCGCAGAATTGAAGAGCTGATGCTGAAGCAATGACAAAGATCAGTTATGAAAGTACATTTTCAAATATCGACAGTGCTAGTATTTTACCCTGGGTCATAAGCTAACAATATTGGTAGTAATCATACCATGCTGTTCTTCATCACTTCAGTTTCTCTGATCCTGGTGGCTCAGACGGTAATGCATCTGCCTGCAATGCAGCGGACCTGGGTTCCATCCCTGGCTCAGGAAGACGCCCTGCGGAAGGAAACGGCAATCCACTCTAGTTCTCTTGCCTGAAAAATTCCATGGACGGATGAGCCTGGTGGGCCACAGTCCAGGGGGTCCCAAAGACTTGGACAGGACGGATCAACTTTACTTTTTCGCTTTAAAGCATGCAAACAATAAAATGATGGAAAACACGGGAAAGTGATGGTCGATGAGTATGTGTCGGAGGACGGGGTCTGGATAGATGAATGGGTAATGGCTCAGCAGGGGACACCTGGATTCCTGGTAGGTTTTGTAATAACTCTTGATATTTTTATAAGCAGTCCATCTAGGCATTTTTCTCTTAACAGCTTAAGCACAGTGGTGGATATCCCGGGGTGAGCCATTTGCAGGGAGGTTATGAGTCCTGTGTGTTAACTTCGTGTGTGACACGCTTGGAGGACAAGAGAAGGCAAAATGTGGCTGCTGGGGATGGTTGCATCTTAGTGGGCCACTTCTTCCAAACTGAGGTTTGGCTGCAGATGTGAGTGACCCCGAAAACACTGTCAATTGCAACATCTCGAGGTAGATTTCTGGAACAACATATGAGGTGGGGGGGGCGGCTAAGTCCCCAACAAGCTGGGCATTGAAAGCTTGGTTCTGTCTGGGGGCTTTAGGGGGAGCAACACTGAGCTATCTGAAATGAGAGGAAAGAGAATATTCCTTGACCTCCTTTCTTTGGAGAAAACTCTTGAGAGTCCCTTGGGCTGCAGGGAAATCTAACCAGTCCATCCTAAAGGAGACCCGTCCTGAATATTCGTTGGAAGGACTGATGCTGAAGCTGAAACTCTGATATTTTGGCCACCTGATGCGAAGAACTGAGTCATTGGAAAAGACCCTGATGCTGGGAAAGATGGAAGGCGGGAGGAGAAGGGGACGACAGAGGATGAGATGGTTGGGTGGCATCAGTGACTCCATGGACGTGAGTTTGATCAAACTCTGGGAGATAGTGCAAAGGATGCCACAGTCCATGGGGTCACAAAGAGTTGGACACAATTTACGACTACACAACCACCACCTTTCTCTGGCTCCTCAAGAGAGAGCAGGTGTGTAGTGTCTGAGCTTGGGATCCAAGACGGCCAGACGCTGAGTTGAGCATGAACTTCGACCATGGCCCCTAAGGACGATGAACGATATTTTAAACTTTGTGGAGGAAATAATAAAATCTGTGTTTAGATATGGTGCAGCACCTCCAAATACCAGACTGACCAGAGACCCAGAAAACAAGATACCGAGTCCATCTGCATTGGGTATCTGCGTGTGCCTAGTCGCTCCGTCACATCCCACTCCTTGTGACCCCATGGACTGGATCCCGCCAGGCTCCTCTATCCACGGAATTTTCCAGGCAAGAATTCTGGAGTTGGTTGCCATTTCCCTTTCTCCAGGGGATCTTCCCAACCCAGGAGTCAAATCAACGTATCCGGTGTCTCCTGCATTGGCGGGTGGATTCTCTATTGCTACTGCCATATTCTCTGAGAAAAACAATGTAATGAAGAGTCAAAACAACTCATGTTGTTTAAGAAAATGCCTCTAAGGGAAGAGGGGGTGCCCGGGTCTCTAAAACTAAGACTATAACTTAGCATTCAGTGCATTTACAGAATTAAGCAGTCAGTGTTGGAAGACAGGGGGAAAAATCACTCATTATTGAGTTTGGGGTAAAGGGAATAATTTGGGAGGGGTTGTAAAGCGGATAATGCTTTTAAGCACGTGTACCTAGGGTAACAGTGGCCTCCAGCTGCCTGCCTCTGGGAAGTAACTAAGAGTCGATGCCAAGGAAGGCTCCTTCCACAGCGGAACTGAATCTGCCTGCCAAGCCAAAGACGCCACAGTCTGAAGGAGAATTCTTTTGCATCCTCACTTTGAACTTGACTCCTGATGGCTAAATTCATCGCTCGTTTCCAACCGTGTCTAAACATTTGCAAGGCATGAGTTGTGTTTAAGGTTGGCTCCTTCTCGCAGAAGCTCACAGGAAAGGATGAAGCACGTTACGAAAAGATGCGTCGGGTCTAAGTGATCAGCACCCCGTCCTGTGCTCCGCCCTGTGAGATATAGCTTCAGATGAAGGCGGGTATGGCACAGCCCTGCCGTCCAGTGGGCAGCAAAAGACAAACTGGAGACTGAAGCTACCAGCAGCTGGAACTGATAATTGACAGTTGATAACATTCTCTCTCTCTCTTTTTATTTTAACTTTTTATTTTATATTAGAGCATAGTTGATTAACAATCTTGTGATAGTTTCAGGTGGACAGCAAAGGAACTCAGCCATATATATATATACACGTATCCATTCTCCTTCCAATCTCTCCTCCCATCCAGGCTGCCACGTGACATGGAGCAGAGTTCCCTGTGCTGTCCAGCAGGTCCTTGCTGGTTCTCCATGTTAAATATGGCAGAGAGTCCATGTCCATCCCAAACTCCCCAACTATCCCTTCCCCCATCCTTCCCCCTGGGAACCGTAAAGTTATTACAGAGGATTGAGCAGAGTTCCCCGTGCTGTCCAGCAGGTCCTTGCTGACTCTCCTTGTTAAATACAGCAGTGTGTCCATGTCCATCCCAGACTCCCCAACTATCCCTTCCCCCATCCTTCCCCCTGGGAACCATAAAGTTATTACAGAGTATTGAGCAGAGTTCCCTGTGCTGTCCAGCAGGTCCTTGTGGGTTCTCCATGTTAAATACAACAGTGTGTCCATGTCCATCCCAGACTCCCTAACTGTCCCTTCCCCCATCCTTCCCTCTGGGAACCATAAGGTTATTACAGAGGATTGAGCAGAGTTCCCTGTGCTGTCCAGCAGGTCCTTGTGGGTTCTCCATGTTAAATACAGCAGTGTGTCCATCCCAAACTCCCTAACTATCCTTTCCCCTCATCCTTACCCCACCCCGGCAACCATAAGTTCATTGTCTAAATCTGTGAGTCTCTTTATGTTTTTTAAGTGATTTCATTTGTATCATTTCTTTTTAGATTCCACATATAAGGGATGTCCTGTGATATTTTTGCTCCCCTGACTTACTTCACACAGTAGGAGAATCTCTAGGCCCTCCATGTTGCCGCAAATGGCATGATTTCTTTTTCCTGCCTGAGAAATATTCCACTCTGTATATGTACCACACCTTCTATATCCAGACAGCATGTACTTGATTCCTTTTCTTTCACCTGTTCAGTGAAAGAATGGAAGGAGGTCACTCATAAGATCCTTTCCCAACTCTGAAATTCTGTGATCATGGGGTGGCCAAGTGGGTGATAGAAGTAGTTAGGACTCAGAAAAGTCGGGAGCAGTGGTCCTGTGTTGGAACTCAGAGCTGAGTGGCATCTGGGTAGAGAGGCAGAAGCCAGGAGGTCGTGCCGTGGGCAAGAATAGGAACAGAAAGTTAACTCTTTGTTTACCGGGGGGTTTTTACAGAAACTAACGCCTCTGGCCAGTGATTTTTATTTCGGCCAGCCAACAATGAATTCTGTTGTTTCCTTAACACTTTCAGGGGTTCCACCTGTCACACTTGTCAAGTCTTGTCCAGCACCAGGGGCTTCATGTTCACTTTCTGTGTCAGAATCCATCACTAAGGGTTTTTTTTTTCTTCTGTCTTTTTGTTGGTCTGAGATTCACATCATCTGAATCAGAACTATATTCAGAAGAACTAGCATCTTCTAAGACACTACTATATACGCTGCTGAGACCATCAGAGAAAGTATCTGTAGACATTCACTGAAAATTCTTCTTCACTCAACATTTCAAGTCACGTCATTTTTGAAAATGTTATGATAAAAACTTGCATTTATCATGTGACTCAGCTGGTAAAGAATCAGCCTGCAAGGTGGGAGACCTGGGTTCAATCCCTGGGTTGGGAAGATCCCCTGAAGAAGGGAAAGGCTACCCAATCCAGTGTTCTGGCCTGGAGAATCCCAAGGACTGTATAGTCCAGTGGGTCAGACACGACTGAGCAACTTTCACTTTCACTTTCATCCTATACTCAGGGTTGGAACAAAAACCTAATGGAGTAAAATGTTAATGATAATGACAGTCATAAGGTGTATAAGGGCTTCTCAGGCAGCCCTAGTGTTAAAGAACCTGCCACCTAATGCAGGAGACATAAGATATGTGGGTTCAATCCGTGGGTGGCGAAGATCCCCTGGAGAAGGAAATGGCAACTGACTCCAGTATCCTTGCCTGGAGAATCCCATGGACAGAGGAGCCTGGCAGACTTCAGCCCATGGGGTCACAAACAGGCACACAGACCATGACTTCGCACACATATATGATGATCCCTTGACCACTTTACACTCTAAGCACTTCTCATGGCGATGGTGATTGTGTAAGTCTTTAAAAACCCATTCATACATCTCTGGTCAATAATGTGCTGAAAAAGAACACTTATCTGTGAGATCCTCGGACAGCTTCGGTTCAGCAGAGAATGGTTCATTGAGAGATACAAGCCATCAAGGTGGACACGAGTGCGTTGGTCAGAGTTCATGTGTCCTGACAACACGCCAGTTCAATGGGTTAATCCTAGATGTGCAGGAATTGCCAGGAAGGGATTCACTGTGTGGAGCAATTAAAGCTTCCACTACTGCATGAGGCAGAGGGCAGATGATGTACAGATGTGACTGCACTGTGGAATGTTCAAATTCTCTACGCGCTTTTAAAGAGTGATGGCTCAGTTGGTAAAGAATCTGCCTGCAATGCAGGAGACCCCAGTTCGACTCCTGGGTCAGGAAGATCCGCTGGAGAAGGGAGAGGCTACCCACTCCAGTATTCCTTGGCTTCCCTGGTGGCTCAGCTGGTAAAGAATCTGCCTGCAATGCAGGAGACTCGGGTTGGATCACTGGGTTGGGACGATCCCCTGGAGAAGGGAAAGGCTGCCCACTCCAGTATTCTGGCCTGGAGAATTCCATGGACTGCATAGTCCTTGGGGTCGCAAAGAGTCGGACACAACTGAGCAACTTTCATTTTTCACTGCCTAGCATGAATTAGAAGAGAAATAGGTGGGAAGAAAGGGTGAGGTAGGCTTCCTTATAGAGGCAGACGGACAAGAAATTTAGAAATAGATTAAAAAGCGGAGGTGAACTTTGGGACGATGGAGGATGTCATCACCAGTGACTGGATTTACGGTGTTTAATGCTTATGTGTATCCACTAGACTTGTTCAGGCTCAGAAAGACACAAACCAAAAGCAACCACGAAAGGAAATGGGATATCTTTGTACCCCCACAAAATATTCATTGGATAATCATTTCTGAACTGATGCTGAAGCTCCAATACTTTGATAGCAGGAGCCGACCCATTGGGAAAGACCCTGATGCTTGGAAAGATTGAGGGCAGGAGGAGAAGCGGATGAAAGAGGACGAGATGGTTGGATGGCATCACCGACTCAATGGACATGAGTCTGAGCAAGCTCCTGGAGGTGGTGATAGACAGGGAGGCCTGGTGTGCTGCAGTCCATGGGGTCATAAAGGGTCAGACACAACTGAGCCACTGAACAACAGCAACAGCACACCCCAAAATCCCTGTAGGAAGACGGGGAGTTTGACTGAATGGACCAAACGGAATAACAAGGACAAAGCATGCCTTAGTCTTCAGGGCTTGGATTTTGGTCAGGCTAGCCCTGCCCTGGAGTGGGGGCAGTCCAGAGGGGCTTTAAGGTGTAAGCACAGTTTCCCCACCCTCACACATTTTATCCACGAGAACATAGCTGTTGCATCTGTAACCACTAAATGTGAAGCAATAACCCTTCCTCTGCTTGGCTTACACAGTTCTCAGCAGACAGGGAAAACCGAGTTCTGCGATCACAGTGTCATCATCGGCCAGAGTGACTCCTAAAGGCTGAACTTACTGTTTAATCCTTGATCAGCCTCAGGGTGTCTCCACGCCGGCACTAGAGACATTCTGGGCGGGATGCGCCTTGTGTGTGTGTCATGAGAGGTGGGGGGCGTCCCGTGCTCCGTTTAGCAAGCATCCCTGGCGTCTACTTCCGAGAAACCGGGGACAATCTTCTCATTCAAAGAGAAATGTCTCCAGACGTCACAGTTCCCCCTGGGGGCCCAATTATGTCTGGTTTCCCCCTTTTAGTAGCTAAGCTCAGCCAGACACCTTAACATTTGTCTGAATGAATCAATGAGCTGTTTTCCTAGTGAGGGTGACTCTCCGCTGTATATGCCATACTCCCTGCACACCAAACACATCTGCTCCCTGTTCCTCCCACACAGCTCTATGAACACAGAGATCATTTGGCAGAAATCTAGACAGTACATTTTTCTACTAGGTGGCCTTGGTTATAGCAGGAAAGCCGTACCCACCTCCATCAAAATTTGGGGGACGTAAGATTGCAGGAAAAAATAATAGGGCGTTTGCAAATGGCCATCTATTTTCGTTATAAACAGCAGTTTGATAAACTGTACTAAGTTTCTGAAACGACTGCATTCCACATCCTGTTAAGCTTGCTTTCGAAGCTGGGTCTGGGGACTGTTTTGGCGGGGGCGTGCGGAAGGCCTGGGTAGAGACATTCCTTCTGAGCCTCCCAGGCGCGTTCTCACACCCGTGACGCACCGGCCCAGGAATGCGTTCAGGAGCCAAGCTGAGCCCCTGCGCGCCTTGTCTTCCTGGCACTGAAACCCCAGCAGGCGGGCCAGGGTGGCGTTCCGTGCTCTGGGAAAACCTCGGTCAATGGGCTCATTGAAGCGCATCCATGAAAACGAGGGCGCTTTGCAACTGGCAGGGCGTTCAAAGGATTCCAGAGTGGCCGGGGGAAGTTTGGGGGTGGGGCTGGGCGGGCATTCTTTGGCAAGGAAAGAAGCAAGTAAGAAATCCAAAAGGAGGCCCGTGCTTACAGGAAGGCCTGAAAAGCTGCATGCTCAACTACCACATACAAGGAAGCTATTTATGATAGTTCAGACGCTAGACTTCAAGTCCAGGCGCCCGTGTGTGCGCAGCGCTGTAAGACGCTAAGGTACCCGCCAATCGTGCCTTGACGCAGGTGCTCCTTAGACGCACGGGCTCCTTACACGCAGGTGTTGCTCAGACGCACGTGCTCCTTAGGCTTTACGCTCCCCCTGCTCCGTAAGCCACGCTCTCCCTTCCCGAGGGACGCAAAGCACAATGATTGTGCCCTGACTGACTGCTGCGTTGCCGAGTCGCTGTGAAAATGGCCCTCTAGCCAGGCTCCTCTGAAGAACAGAGCTGGATGAAAGGGATCAAAGGGGTTTTCGTTTACATCTTGAGGGTGGCGTTGCTTTTCTCTTTCAGAGATAGTGGGCTGCTTGGTCATCAAGCCTCTGCTTGGAAGATGTGCTCAATCGCTCAGTCGAGTCCGACTCTTTCCAACCCCTGAAGTCCACCAAGCTCCTCTGTCCATGGGGGTTCTCCAGGCAAGAATACCAGAGTGGGTAGCCTCTCCGTTGAAGGTATGCCAAAGCCCGGCATCCTCCGCTCAGCACTGAGGTTCCTTCAGTTCAGTTCAGTTCAGTCGCTCAGTCGTGTCCGACTCTTTGCGACCCCATGAATTGCAGCACGCCAGGCCTCCCTGTCCATCACCAACTCCCGGAGTTCACTCAGACTCACGTCCATCGAGTCAGTGATGCCATCCAGCCATCTCATCCTGGGTCGTCCCCTTCTCCTCCTGCCCTCAATCCCTCCCAGCATCAGAGTCTTTTCCAATGAGTCAACTCTTCATTCACATCAGGTGGCCAAAGTACTGGAGCTTCAGCTTTAGCATCATTCCTTCCAAAGAAATCCCAGGGCTGATCTCCTTCAGAATGGACTGGTTGGATCTCCTTGCAGTCCAAGGGACTCTCAAGAGTCTTCTCCAACACCACAGTTCAGAAGCATCAATTCTTCCGCGCTCAGCCTTCTTCACAGTCCAACTCTCACATCCATACATGACCACTGGAAAAACCATAGCCTTGACTAGACGGACCTTAGTCGGCAAAGTAATGTCTCAGCTTTTGAATATGCTGTCTCGGTTGGTCATAACTTTTCTTCCAAGGAGTAAGCGGCTTTTAATTTCATGGCTGCAGTCACCATCTGCAGTGATTTTGGAGCCCCCTCAACATGAAGTCTGACACCGTTTCCACTGCTTGCACGTCTATTTCCCGTGAAGTGATGGGACCGGTTAGCGTTTGTAAACTTAGGCTGTAGGCTTGGACACCCTTTCCACTTTTTCCTTGCTGGAGGAAAACAAGTGGCATCTCGCATCTTGATTTCTTCTGTTAAGTCGAAGTGTGAGTTGCTCAGTCATGTCCAACTCTTACAACCCCATGGACTAGCCCACCAGGCTCCTGGTCCATAGGATTTTCCAGGCAAAAATACTGCAGTGGGTGGCCATTCCCCTAGGGGGAACTTCCTGACCCAGGGGTCGAACCTGGGTCTCCTGCACTGCAGGCAGACTCTTTACTCTGTGTGCCACCAGGGAAGCCCCTTTTTAACCCTGGAGCCTTCATGCGCTTCAGTGATGTTGGCACCACATTCCCGTCTTTCTGCTTATGGCATGAGGCTGCCACCTGCCTCAGCGCCCCATCAGTTCTGCTGGTTCCCTCTGGGATCTCTGAAATCTCCGCAGGCATCCTGCACCTTCCGATCTAGGCGAGCACATTTTGACCTGCACGTCTCCTTGGCGGACACAGTCAGGAGCCTCACACGCTCACCGCCCAGTCCCTCTCCTCCCAACAGGACAGAACCCGCCCCCTCAGAGGGCAGAGCTCCCAATTGTGACGTCAGAAGGGCCCCCGCACGGTTTCCAGGGCAACCAGGCTGCCCGCAGGACACAGGCTGGCTGGAGGCCCTTGGTCCTGGGTGAGGCGTGGTCTGTTGGCTTCGGGATTCCTCACTCCACCAGGGAGTCTGCCACCGGTGTTGGAACCCTCTGGAATGCCTCTGAAAAAGACTGCCGCCTCCTTGTCCAGGAAAGCACCTTCCCTAGTCCCTTAAGACTCACATTTGGGAGAAACCCCACAGAAGAGTTCTGTGGACTGCGGAGGGAGGTAAGAAGAAGCGTGCTTGCTATATATATATATATATATATATATACCTGTGACCAATTCATGATGGATGGCAGACACCAACATAACATTGTAAAGCAGTTGTTCTCCCAATTGAAAATAAATAGGCTTTGGACTCAGAGGGAGAGGGAGAGGGTGGGATGATTTGGGAGAATGACATTCTAACATGTATACTATCATGTAAGAATTGAATCGCCAGTCTATGTCTGACGCAGGTAGCAGCATGCTTGGTGCATGGGGATGACCGAGAGAGATGTTATGGGGAGGGAGGTGGGAGGGGGGGTTCATGTTTGGGAACGCATGTAAGAATTAAAGATATTAAAATTTAAAAAATAAAAAACTAATTAAAAAAAAGCAAATATCACAATATTAAAAAAAAAAAAAGAAAAGAAGTATTGTTTGTTAGGAATGGACCAGACAGCCGTAGATAGGATGCGGTTGGACAGCCGTGGGTACCGCGTTCATAACTGTGTAGGCGTGAGTGCCCTGCGCATCCCAAAGCTACAGCGGACGGAAGCTGTGGCCCGAAATGCAGACGCCCTTCTTCTAGGTAAACCAGAGTGTGAAAAGCCCTCAGTCCTGTCTAACACTTTGGGACGCCACAGACTCTAGCCCACCAGGCTCCTCTGTCCATGGGATTCTCCAGGCAAGGATACTGGAGTGGGTTGCCACTTCCTCTTCCAGAGGATCGTCCTGACCCAGGGACCCAACCTGGGTCTCCTGCATTGTAGGCAGATGCTTTACCATCTGAGCCACCAGAGAAGCTCAAGCCCGCCTTCAAATCGTAAAGCAGAAAAACAATACAGAAAATGCAAAGGGTTTGAAATCTGAGAAACATTTTGCTTTTTCTATCTTTTATGCTTGTTATTCACAAGTAAATTAGTTAGGTAAAGGTAGTTGAGGACTTTTCCTTTAAAAGCAGTACAGGTATAAAAGTCAGTAAACACCTGCTAGATCAATCACTGCCTCTCAAGGAGCCCACGTGATCTACCAATATGTTCAGTTCACTTCAGTTCAGTCGCTCAGTCGTGTCCGACTCCTGGCGACCCCGTGAATCACAGTACGCCAGGCCTCCCTGTCCATCACCATCTCCCAGAATTCACTCAGACTCACGTCCATCGAGTCCGTGATGCCATCCAGCCATCTCATCCTCGGTCGTCCCCTTCTCCTCCTGCCCCCAATCCCTCCCATCATCAGAGTCTTTTCCAATGAGTCAACTCTTTGCATCAGGTGGCCAAAGTACTGGAGCTTCAGCTTTAGCATCATTCCTTCCAAAGAAATCCCAGGGTTGATCTCCTTCAGAATGGACTGGTTGGATCTCCTTGCAGTCCAAGGGACCCTCAAGAGTCTTCTCCAACACCACAGTTCAAAAGCATCAATTCTTTGGCGCTCAGCCTTCTTCACAGTCCAACTCTGACATCCATACGTGACCACAGGAAAAACCATAGCCTTGACTACACGGACCTTAGTTGGCAAAGTAATGTCCATGAGATCATTTCTTAAATGTCAAGTGACCAGTTAGTTTTCCTAAACTAGGTGTTAGTTTCAAGCTTCAGGAACACTGCCCCCCCCCCCAACTTTCGAGTAGCTTTGTGTACACCTGTGCAAAAGCTTTACCCCAAGTGCACGGAGCCCAGATTACCCTGGGTTTTGCCTGCAGCCTAAGATCTCAGGAAGTTTGCCCGCAGTGAGGTGGTTTTTCCCGAAACCCCAGGACAACTAAGAGAAGAGAATCTCTCTGGCTAAAGTGGTGCCAAGGAAAAGAACAGATACAAAAAGGAGACTGGTGGCAAAGAGGGGCAACTGCTTGTTTAATGTTCAGTAGACACTGTATCTTTTCCACCAGTGAGTAATTCCTGGTGGAATATGTGGATGATATATGCAAACTAAATAATCCCATCACAAAGAATACTTTTTAAAAAATTATTATTGGTGAGAATGACTTCAAGCTTGTGGAATGCAAGGATCGCAAAAGAACTGAAAGAAAAACTGTGACCAGATTATTTTAAGATTTTGGACCCAATTTCTAGGTATTGAGTGAGATGCCAAAATGCATGTTTATTTTTTAATTTTTTCAAATTGGAGGATAACTGCTTTACAATGTTGACTTAGTTTCTGCTGTACAATGACGTGCATCAGCCACGCGTATACATATACCGCCTCCCTCTTGAGCCTTCCTCCTTTCCAGCCACCCCCATCCCACCCCTCTAGGTCATCACAGAGCACCAAGCTGAGCTCTCCAGGCGATACAGCAGCTTCCTGTTAGCTAGCTATTCTGCATACGGTAGTGTATAGATGCGCTTCCCGGGTAGCTGGGTAGGTAAAGAATCCGCCAGGCATGTAGCAGACGCAGGGGATGAAGGTTTGAACTCTGGGTCGGGACGATCCCCTGCAGGAGGAACTGGCAGCCCACTCCAGTATTCTTGCCTGGAGAGTCCCTTGGACAGAGGAGCCTGGTGGGCTACAGTTCACCGGGTTGCAGGCTGCAGTAACACGGCTGCAGTGACTTGAGCTCACACCGTGTATATAAGTCAACTCTGTTCTCCCAGTTTGTCCAACCCTCTGCTTCCCTGGCTGTCTCCAGAACCTCCAAGTGCGTCTCGAAGTGTTTCTGCCCAGGCAGCCTCTCTCCCTTCCTGCTACAAGCCTTTCTTTGAGAACTGGAATCTGAAGACGATCTCACAGAATAACTGATACACGCAGAATGAGCATGGGGGATGGTGGGAGGACCCAAGAAGACATGGTTCTACCCTTTCTGTTCAATTACACAGCATTAAATCCCCCATTATCCTAAAAGGCTCATCAGCCACCATGAAAAATTTAAATTGTCAAAAATAAAACAGGGAGGTAAATAGAGAGAGAATGCAAAGTTGGCCACATTGCATAAAGATGAAGCATGCTGCTAAGATGTGGCCAAAATTAGGACCGGTGGGTATAAATAAAACTGTGGTACACCTCACCGTGTGTAGCAATCAGTACATGTGTCTGGGCGGCGGGGGGGGGGGGGTCTCTTCCAAAAAGTGAGTGTCACTGAAAAGAATGCAGCAACGGCAACGAGAAAATGAGGGGCAGACAGTGGGATCAAAAAGCCTAAAGCACTGGATTTAACATGGAGAACCAGCAAGGACCTGCTGTCCAGCACAGGGAACTCTGCTCAAAACTCTGTAATAACCTTATGGTTCCCAGGGGGAAGAGTGGGGGAAGGGATAGTTAAGCAGTTTGGGATGGACATGGACACACTGCCATATTTAACATTGAGAACCAGCAAGGACCTGCTGGGCAGCACAGGGAACTCTGCTCAATGTTACAAGCCAGCCTGGATGGGAGGGAAGTTTGGGGGAGAACGGATAGATATATATGCTGAATCCATTGGCTGTTCAGCTGAAACCATCACAACACTGTTAATCCACTATACCCCAATATGAAATAAAAAGTTTTAAAAGTCTAAAGGAAGCTGAAAACATGTAACATAGGAATTTTTTCTGTTTATTGATATTAATTTCTATTGCATTCCCCAGCTCTCTCTTAGAATCCACAGAGTAGTTTCATCTGAGTTCACACTGGGTGGACGCAGGCACAGGTGAGTGGGAATGCTCCCGAGATATGGAGACCCAGGTACAAAAGCAGAATCAGGAAAGTGCGGATACTCCATCTATGAAACTCTGAGTGGGTCTCCACGCGTCTCTACCACCTCACACACATGGCAGGCACACACTGACAGCAACTCTTAGTTCTTAATGAGACCATGCATTCAGACAGTGATCTTGCCCACACCCTCTCCAGCGTTTATTTGTAGACTTTAATGATGGCCATTCTGCTCGGTGTGATGTGATTCAGTTCAGTTCAGTCACTCCATCATGTCCGACTCTGTGACCCCCATGGACTGCAGCACGCCAGGCCTCCCTGTCCATCACCAACTCCTAGAGTTTATTCAAACTCATGTCCGTCGACTCAATGATGCTATCCAACCATCTCATCCTCTGCTGTCCCTTTCTCCTCCTGCCTTCAGTCTTTCCAGCATCAGGGTCTTTTCCAACGAGTCAGTTCTTTGCATCAGGTGGCCAAAGGATTGAGGTGACTACCTCATTGTGAGTCTGACTTGCATTTTTCTCGAAATTAGTGATGCTGAGCATCTTATCACGCATTTGTTGGCCATCCATGTGTCCTGTTTGGATAAATGTCTATCAAGATCTTCCACCCATTTTTCAACTGTTTTTTGTTGTTGTTGTTGTTGTTGTTTTCGTTGTTATGTCTGCATTCATCACAGTGCAAAGATGTAGTGTGACCCCCAAATAAACAACTGCTATACCCACAATTGGACTGCTCCAGTGGTGTAGCGGTAAAGAAGCCACCTGCCAGTGCAGGAAACATGGGCTCAATCTCTGGGTTGGGAAGATCTTCTGGAGGAGGAAATGGCAACCCATTCCGCTATTCCTGCCTTGGAGAATCCCATGGACAGAAGAGCCTGGCAGGCTATGGTCCATAGGTAGCATAAGAGTCAGACACGGCTGAGCACGTGAGCACAGACATACACGCACACACATGCACACATACACACACACACAGGAACAATAATCAGTTCAGACCAGAATACAATGAACATTTGGTGAAACAACAGTTCCGTACACATGGATAAAAGCATTCTGATGAACCTTCATGCATGCTCTGTTCATTTCAGGGCCAAATGTGTCACCTAGAAGATATCGATGCCAATTCTAAACATACGTGCCTTTTCTGGGCAAGGGTTTCTTGCTTAAATTCTTTCACAGTGGTCTGTGTGCGCTCTTTCAGGGGTTGAAGTGTCGGGCGAGAGAAGCGGTTTTAATAACCGAAGTGTGAATAATTGAAATAGTGGAAGACTTCTTGGCCAGCTACTTTGAGGACTTGGAAGTCTACCTTGAGGAACACGTAAGCTATACTTTAAAGCGCACAGGACTTAAACAGCTCCTGAGTGATTAGAAATTGTCCCCCAGCTACCCATCACCCTCACTAGAAAGTTATTAGCCTGATAGCTTAATAACAGTTGTGTAAATACTATCAGCAGAGTGATAAATGGTTTCCTCTAGAAGATTAACTCCTGCGTAACTAAACCACTTTACTAGCGATTATTTAACAGAGAAATCACCTCTGGAGCAGAACCAAAGTGCAACTCTTTAAGTCACAAAATGTGTTTTATAGCGTCTAGATAAAAAAGCACATTTACGGAGTGGGGTGTTTCTCCTATAATCCTTCATGGATATTGACTGTATATGTGCTCAAAATCTTTCTGATCTGGGTGCAATATTCATCCCACTCCTTGGGGGTTCTGTAGACAACTGTTTCAAGTGCATTTTGAATTTAATATACATATATGTATATTTAATTAAATATAATTATGTGCCCTTGTGTATATATATAGATACATAAAATATATATTATGTATATACGTATCTGGGCTTCCCTGGTGGCTCAGATGGTGGAGCATCTGCCTGCAATGCTGGAGACCCGGGTTCAATCCCTGGGTCACGAAGATCCCCTGGAGAAGGAAATGGCAACCCACTCTTTCATGGATGGAGGAGCCTGGTGGGCTACGGTTGCAAAGAGTCAGACATGACTGAGCAACTTCACTTCACTTCATATATGTATCTGGGGATTCCCTGGTGGCTCAGACTGTAAAGAATCCACCTACAATGCAGGAGACACAAGCTCAATCCCTCGGTCAAGAAGATCCCCTGGAGAAGGAAATGACAGCCCATTCCAGTATTCCTGCCTGGAGAATCCCATGGACAGAGGAGCCTGGTGGGCTACAGTCCATGGGTCGCAAAGAGTTGGACACATTGCAGCGACTAACACTTTCAGTCTTTGTGTGTGTCTGTATATATATATATATATATATGTATATATATATATATATATATATATATATATATGTAGGGCCACGTTCTGCCCACTTCTTAAAGTCAGTATTTTAGTATTTAAAAAATCTTAATCAAGACTTTTGACTTGATGAAGCAAGATGCAAAGTTGAGGAAATTAATGTAACTATGCTGCTGCTGCTGCTAAGTCGCTTCAGTTGTGTCTGACTCTGTGCGACCCTGTAGATGGCAGCCCACCAGGCTCCCCCATCCCTGGGATTCTCCAGGCAAGAACACTGGAGTGGGTTGCCATTTCCCTCTCCAATCCCTGAAAGTGAAAAGTGAAAGTGAAGTCGCTCAGTCGTGCCCGACTCTCAGCGACCCCATGGACTGCAGCCTACCAGGCTCCTCTGTCCATGGGATTTTCCAGGCAAGAGTACTGGAGTGGGATGCCATTGCCTTCTCCTATGTAGCTATACACACAGCTATTTAAAGTGTAACCACTTGCAAATGTTCAAGCCATTCGTAACAGGCTAACCCTTAACAATGACAAACATAGGTGCCTGGCCACATTTGACACACTGGGTTGTAGTTAGCCAAACCCTGTATTTAAAGTATCAAAAATGTGACTTCCCTGGGGGGGTGGTCCCATGGTGAAGAATGCACCTGCCCATCCAGGGTACACGGGTTCAATGCCTGGTCCGGGAAGATCCCACATGCCTCAGAGCAACTAAGCCCATGTGCTACACTCTAGAGTCCAGGAAGTGCAACTCTTGAGCACACACCTGTGGCAAATACTGGGCCCACACACCCTGGAGCCTGTGCTTCAGAACAAGAGAAGCTACCACAGTGAGAAAGCTGTGCAGCACTGCTCGAGTGTAGCCCCCATTTCCAACAACTAGACAAAAGCCCCATGCAGCAGACAAGGACCAGCATGGCCAGAAATAACTACTATCCAAAATGCCCTAAAGCATCTGTTCAGTAGTGATGGTGATAGGAATGCAGCTTCCCAGGAGGCACCGGTGGTAAAGAACCCTCCTGCCAGTTCAGGACACACAAGACACGCGGCTTCCATCCCTGGATCGGGAAGATCCCCCAGAGGAGGAAATGGCGACTCCCTCCAGTGCTCTTACCTGGACAATCCCATGGACAGAAGAGCCTAGGGGTCTACAGTCCGTGGGGTCGCAGAGAGTCAGACACGACTGGAGTGACTTAGCTCTGCTTGATAGTATTAATAGGAAGAGGAGAGTGAAAAAGTTGGCTTAAAGCTCAGCATTCAGGAAACGAAGATCATGGCATCAGGTCCCATCACTTCATGGGAAATACATGGGGAAACAGTGGAAACAGTGTCACACTTTATTTTTGGGGGCTTCAAAATCACTGCAGATGGTGCCTGCAGCCATGAAATTAAAAGACGCTTACTCCTTGGAAGGAAAGTTATGACCAACCTAGATAGCATATTCAAAAGCAGACACATTATTCTGCCAACAAAGGTCCGTCTAGTCAAGGCTATGGCTTTTCCAATGGTCATGTTTGGATATGAGAGTTGGACTGTGCAGAAAGCTGAGCACCGAAGAATTCATGCTTCTGAACCGTGGTGTTGGAGAAGACTCTTGAGAGTCCCTTGGACTGCAAGGAGATCCAACCAGTCCATTCTGAAGGAGATCAGCCCTGGGATTTCTTTGGAAGGAATGATGCTAAAGCTGAAACTCCAGTACTTTGGCCTCCTGATGTGAAGAGCTGAGTCATTTGAAAAGATCCTGATGCTGGGGAAGATTGAGAGCAGGAGGAGAAGGGGATGACAGAGGATGAGACGGCTGGATGGCATCACTGACTCAACGGACATGGGATTGGGTGAACTCCAGGAGTTGGTGATGGACAGGGAGGCCTGGCATGTTGCAGTCCATGGGGTCGCAAGGAGTCGAACACGACTGAGTGACTGAACTGAACTGATAGTAATAATAGCATTCATGATCCCAGTTGCTGAAATTCACATATTTAAGATCATGGACCCATTTCACGTGTGTGACCTTGTTTGATTCAGCTGAATCCTCACACCCCAGCTATCATTCTAAGTGCTCTTCCATTGGTCGCTTTGGGAACCAGTTTGATTAAACTCAGTGAGGACGCGCTCATCTTTGTCTGAGATGTGCATAAAAGGAACATGATTTGTGGGGTCAGCTGGCACACACATTAAGGCCAAGAATCTCTGCACGGTCTGGACATTGCCTTTGACAAGCCAGGTTGTAGAGAAAAAGAGCAAGCAGTACCCAATACCATGTCATCCTCAGAAAGCCCTCTTGGGATAAAAGGTGTGTGACCAGGTTTCCACTCTCAACCGTGGACATTCCCATATTTGCACTGATGTTCCTCTACTGAGTAATGACATTTAACAATTTTGAAGTGATACGGTTTATATCACAGACACTTCTGTGCATTTTTTTTTTGGAAGCCCCATGCAGTGGCTCAGACAATAAAGAGTCTACCTGCAATACGGGAGACCTGGGTTCAATCCCTGGGTCGGGAAAATCCCCTGGAGAAGGAAATAGCAACCCACTCCAGTATTCTGGCCTGGAGAATCTGACGGACAGAGGAGCCTGGCAGTCCACGGGATCGCAAAGAGTGAGACACAACCAAAAGAGTAACACTTTCACTTTTCAAGCAAAGCCAGCCCAAACTCATCTTGCAAGAATCATCCTTACGTGTGAGATCGCCGACATCATCAAGTTAAGTATTGACTACCGAAGGCAAAGAAAAAAGGTAGGTCGGGGAACCTTTGTCCTGCTGAACCTCCGAATTGATGTTACAGAGGAGCGCAATGGACAGGATGTCCAGTTTTGAGCTCAGAGACAGGAAGTCAGTGAAGGTCATGGTGGGAGATGCATCGCTGGTTTCTGGGTGTTGAAGGTGGAGCACCTTATAACCCCAAGGTCAAGAAATCCAGATCTCTAGCTTGTTCAGTGACCTAATGCTCATCCTGTAGTTACTAACACATTTTCAGATGGTAAAGAATCCACCTACAATGTGGAAGACTCAGGTTCCATCCCTGGGTCAGAAAGACTCCCTGGAGGAGCGCATGGCAACCCACTCCAGTATTCGGCCTGGAGAATCCTGTGGACACAGGAGCTTGGTGGACTATGGTCCATATGGCTCCTAAGGTTGCAAAGAGTAGGACAGGACTGAAGTGACTTATCATGTTCCAGTGTCTCTTGATTTACAGTCTATTCCCGTAGACTTGAATAGAATTCGTACCCCGCTGCTGTGTGAAGTTCTACAAATCTTAATTATGTTGAAGTGGTTCACGGTGCTTTTCCAGTCGTCTATATCCTCCTACTTTTCTATCCATTCTATTAATTGCTGGGAGTTTGATACTGAAACTCCAACCAAGAATCTTTATTTACTTAAAAAATAATTGTCATCTGTTGTGGAACACTGTGTAACTTTGTTTTATGTTTTCCTGGTCTCCTATCAATGTATTACCATACTTCCATAATTTAAACAATAAAAATAAAATAAAATATAAATAAACTTCATGAGAGTATTCTTTTTTACATGCAATCCATACAAACATGGACCAATCTTAACCCCAGGGACCCCGAAATGGCCAATGGAAATCACTCCTTCAGGCGATCTTACTTCTCCTTTTGCTCACTGATGCTATCTTTGTACGATAAGGGTGCACTGATCAGTTTTAAAGGGAGTTAGGTGGCTCAGGTGGTAAAGAATCGGCCTGCAGGGCAGAATACTTGGGTTTGATCCCTGGGTTGGGAAAATTCCCTGGAGGAGGGCATGGCCACCAATTCCAGGATTCTTGCTTGGAGAAGCCCATGGACAGAGGAGGCTGGTGGGCTACAGTGCATGGAATGGCAAAGAATCGGACACGAGTGAGTGACGAACACAAAATATTTTAAATCGTGGCAAAATACATGTAACAGGAATTTACCATTGTAATTGTTTTCAAGGTTTCGGTGCAGTTGTTATTCAGCTTATCTCTACTGTTTTGCAAATGGTAAATCTGTATGCAGGTCAGGAAGCAACGGTTAGAACTGGACATGGTTCCAAATAGGAAAAGGAGTACGTCAAAGCTGTATATTGGCACCCTGCTTATTTAACTTATATGCAGAGTACATCATGAGAAACACTGGGCTGGAAGAAGCACAAGCTGGAATCAAGTCTGCTGGGAGAAATATCAATAATCTCAGATATGCAGATGACACCACCCTTTTGGCAGAAAGCGAAGAAGAACTAAAGAGCCTCTTGATGATGAAAGTGAAAGAGGAGAGTGAAAAAGTTGGCTTAAAGCTCAACATTCAGAAAACAAAGACAATGGTATCTGGTCCCATCACTTCATGGGAAATAGATGAGGAAAACAGTGGAAACTGTCACACTTTATTTTTGGGGGCTCCAAAATTACTGCAGATGGTGACTACAGCCATGAAATTAAAAGATGCTTACTCCTTGGGAAGAAAAGTTAGACCAACCTAGACAGCATATTAAAAAGCAGAGACATTATTTTACCAACAAGGGTCCGTCTAGTTAAGGCTATGGTTTTTCCAGAGGTCATGTATGGATGTGAGAGTTGGACTATGAAGAAAGCTGAGCACAAAAGAATTGATGCTTTTCTACTGTAGTGTTGGAGAAGACTCTTGAGAGTCCCTTGGACAGCAAGGAGACCCAACCAGTCCATTCTGAAGGAGATCAGTCCTGGGTGTTGATTGGAAGGACTGATGCTGAAGCTGAAACCCCAATCCTTTGGCCACCTGATGCAAAGAGCTGACTCATTTGAAAAGACTCTGATGCTGGGAAAGACTGAAGGCAGGAGGAGAAGGGGGTGACAGAGGATGAGATGGTTGGATGGCATCACCGACTCAATGGACATGGGTTTGGGTGGACTCCGGGAGTTGGTGATGGATGGGGAGGGCTAGTGTGCTGCAGTCCATGGGGTCACAAAGAGTTGGATGCAACTGAGAGACTGAACTGAACTGTTTTCCAACCATCACCACCATCCATTGCCGACCTCTCCTCTCACTGAACTGAAGCTCTGTCTCCAGAAAACACTGACTCCACATTTCCTGACCCCTGGCCCCTGGCATCCACCATTCTGCTTTCTTTCCCTATGGTTTTCGTGATTCTCGGCGCCTCGTGTAAGTGGAATCATACCAGTGTATCCTTCTGTAGCTGTGTTATTACCCAGGCTCAGCCAAGGGAGTTTTGTAAAGCTTGTTCCACAAGACGTAGAGTTATAGAATACAATGAACCCAATTTAGAACCGTTTAGAACAAGCTGGGGTAGCATTTATTTTTCTAAAACCCAGTGATGGGGTCCTTGTTGTGCAGAGATGAACAATGTAATTAAAACACATGTATCCCTCCTTCAAATAGTGCCCACTTCCTATAAAAAAAAAATGGGAGAATGGCTTCATAGTTTAGTTTGGGGATTTAATTAGGAATTTAGTACTGGGAGGAATGCTTTCCAATTGAAAAACAAAAAAAACTAGGGCATGGGGTAATAACGAATAAAAGTGATTTAAAAGCCCTTTGGAAGCATACTCTGATGTATCCGTGTAATGTGGTAATGGGGAGCTTGGTATTTATGGGGAACTGGCTTCCAGTAATAGCCAAATGTACTCAGTCTAGAAGAACAACGTAGCACGCTCTCCATATCAGTTACCTTCTTAAGTGGTCGTCCCATTCTTGTCCTCATGAAATAGGAAAAGGCTCATTAGGCATGCTATTCAAGAAATGGAATGCCTACAGTTCAGTGGCATCCTGAAGGTACATTCTTTCCTTCCATGTATCTATCTATCCATCTATTTATATCTATGTGTCTAACATATCTCATCTACCTACATCTTATCTACCTACCTACAACTATTCATCCATCGTGTATGTCTATCTATCCAACCAAAGAACCAGCTATTTTAAAACAATGTTAACTAATTTGAATACCCAGATGATGAATAGTTCTAAAAATAAAGCATACCGTCAACAAAGAGTAAAGAATCTATGAAAACTCTTCACCCCAAATGTTTACATGGGTTTATGGTCAGTATCCAGAATATATTATGATAACCCTCAAATATATAAGAATATATGTGCATTCTCTGGCTATGACATACAATTGCTGAAGACCAAAGCAGAAAATAGATGTTACAGATATTTGCTTCTCTGGTAGCTCAGACAGTAAAGAACCTGCCTGCAATGCAGAAGACCTGTGTTCAGTCCCTGGGTTGGAAAGACCCCCTGGAGAAGGAAATGACAATGCACTCCAGTACTCTTGCTTGGAAAATCCCATGGACAGAGGAGCCTGGAGGGCTACAGTCCACGGGGTCACAAAGTGTCAGACACGCCTGAGACGAAGATGTAGGTCTTCGTCATGAAGACCAAAGCAGAAAACAGAGATTATGGATATTATATCGTCCTAAAAATGACCCACCAAAACTCCCTGATAAATATGCAAAATAGATGACCAGGGCAAACTGGCTGCACAAAGCAGGGCACCCAAAGCTGGTGCTCTGGGACAACCCTGAGGGATGGGGTGGGGAGGGAGGTGGGAGGGGGGTTCAGGATGGGGGACACATGTCCACCCGTGGCTGATTCATGCCGATGTATGGCAAAAACCACCACAATACTGTAAAGTAAGTAACCTCCAATTAAAGTAATTAATTTTTAAAAAGGAAAATGAATAGATACACGTACTTGTGTAACTGAGTTTCCTGGACCCCTGAAACTAATACAATGTTGTTAATCAACTATGCTCCAATATCAAATACAAATTAAAAAAAATCCCAGATAAGCTTGAACTTGTATTCTGATGGTGACAACAGTCTTGGCATATATAAAGCTTAAAATCACAGTAACTGAATACACCTGTGTATAAGCATATATAAAAGTACACATAAAAACACGTTCTGAGAGACACACACATATGGATTCCAAGAAACCAAAAGGGAAGGGCAGAAAAGCACTGTAGAAAATAGGGACTGAACAGAACTTACAGGAGTAAAACCAGAAGGGCAGGAATCGTCAATGTCCATTGCTATAGACAGTGACATTCATGTTAAATGTTGGGGCAAAATTGGGGCAATTTTTTGCCTTACCTTAAGTTCGGGTAAAATTTAACTCAGAGAGTGTGAAGCACCAAAGAAACTGTGAAGCAGGAAGGTGTCCCCATAGCGTTAGAGGGCGCACAGACTGATTGCACCTCTTTGGGAAGACTTCTGAAAGCATCCATGGGATTGAAGATGTGGTCAGCTCTTCAGCCAGCTGTCTGCTCCGCTGAAGCTCACATCATGAGTACAGAGCATGCGCAAGGCTATTCCTGGTAACCTGCTCTTCATAATGAAGACTTAGGAACCACCCACATTGGAATAGTTAATTACAAGCTCAATGAATAAACTGTAGTTACAAGTACCAGTCTAATCAGTCTAAAGCTGAATCGTCAGTGAAAGAAGTGACCTTCAGCATGATGCTATTTGCTTAAGTGTTAAAAAATGAATAGCTTGATAAGTGGTACATAGGTGATGGATACATGTCTGTAGGTGGGTCGATATAAATAGATGACAAGTGAGGTAAACAATTGGAATAAATGATAGATGGATAGATATATGGAAGGAAAGAGAAAGACGATATATGCATGATGGTTGGATCGATGTAGGTAGGTAGATTAGATAGGCAGGTCACAGATGTATAGATAGATGTATTAGTCACTCACTTGTTGATAAGTGGTAGATGGGTGATGGATACTTGTCTGTAGGTGGGTAGATATAAATAGATGATAAATGAGGTAAACAATGAGGATAGATGACGGATGGATGGATGGAAGGAAAGAGAAAGAAAGACGTGGTTAGATATATGCACGATGGATGGATAGATGTAGGTAGGTAGCTTAGATAGGCAGGTCACAGATGTAGAGAGAGATGTATTACTCGCTCAGTTGTGTCCGATGCTTTTGGAACTCCATGGACTGTAGCCTGGCGAGGCTCCCCTTCCCAGGCAGCAATACTGGAGCGGGTGGCCGTTTCCTTCTCCAGGGGATCTTCCCGACCCAGAGACTGAACCCGGTGTCCTGATAACATAGAGAGATAGGTAGAATGAAATGGATGCTGGATGATAGACTGATACGTAGAAGGAAAGGAAGAGAAAGTAAGAGAGGTGAACGAGTGGAGAGAGAGATACACAAAGGATGGACAGCTATAAGAAAGTAGGTACATTACATAGATCTAGATGAGAGAGGGGCAGACAGATACATAGAAGGAAAGATGCATAGATAGGTTTCGATAGAAAGATGATAGGCACATGTGTGTTAGAAGGATAAGCAAACTCGGGGATCCGGAACACTGTTGAAACCTAATTGAGTTTGCTGGGAAGAGAAGGTGAGCAGGTACACCAGGGACTTAAGAATATTCCTCTAATGTGTCCTTATGTTTCACAAACCAGCATGAAGAAGACATGACAGAACTGCGGCACAACCATTCACCATCCTCTTTTCTTCCACATCTTCCAGCCCATCCAGGAATCTTTCCAGGCCCTCCCCCATGAGCTGCAAGGCTGCATTCGACAGCATCCAACAGCTCACATCATCATTTCAAAAACCATCTTTTTAGGACAGGTGGAAAATCGCAGGCATTATTCTCCTGTGACATAATTTCTCCTACTCTTCCACAGCGATGAAAAATATCCAATTAATTTCCTATTTTCCTCTTTCATCCATTTCTTTTTTTTTTCTGTTTAAATGTCACTTTTTTGTATCAGCAAACTCTGTATCAAGCACCAAGTAGTAGAGAGGTCTTCCCATTGGAAAAATATAGTTTTTTTTTTTGAAGATTAAGGCCCCAGGAAATCTTGGACATATGTTAGAACACACGGGCATATGCTTCTGCATTTAGATGAAGAGATTCACTCATGGCAGTTGACTTGCACCAATTCCGTTCCCAGCATCAGTAATGAGAGCAAAGCATCAATTATCTCTGGATTGAAAAGACCTGCACCCTTCTGCATGCTGTCTTTCCGTCCTTGCCAGCGCTCTCTCTCTTTCTTTCCTTGCCCTACTCAGATGTCCTAGCCTGGACTTGCTCTTCCTGTCTCTGAGTGGGTAGTCCTGAAACAGGGGGTCATGAATATATCCAGGGTCTCATAAGTGTGCAAAGGGGTACACAGTACCTATGAGAAGGGGCATTGACAGGCTGCTGGCTCACTTGGGTCTTTGTCAGGCCACTGTTGTTTGAAAAGGAAGATTTCAAGATTTGCGGCCAAGACTGCAGAGATCCAACCAGTCCATCCTAGAGGACATCGACCCTGAATATTCACTGGAAGGACTGATGCTGAAGCTGAAACTCTAATACTTTGGCCATCTGATATGAGAGCTTACTCACTGGAAAAGACCCTGATGCTGGGAATGATTGAGGGCGGGAGGAGAAGGGGACGACAGAAGATGAGATGGTTGGATGGCATCAGCAAGTTGATGGACGTGAGTTTGAGCAAGCTCTGAGAGTTGGTGATGGACAGGGAGGCCTGGCATGCTGCAGTCCGTGAGGTTGCAGAATCAGACACGACTGAGCGACTGAAAAGCAACAGAAAGCATTTAGACGCATCGAGCAGACTCACATGTACACATATGCGTGTATGTGTCTATATACACATATATATGTGCCTCCTTTCTGACTGTCTCTGTATCCGTGTGCATGCTTGGTTGCTAAATCATGTCTGACTCTTTGTGACTCCATGGACGGGAGCCCACCAGGCTCCTCTGTCCATGGAATTTTCCAGGCAAGAACACTGGAGTGGGTTATCATTTCCTCCTCCAGGTGATCTTCCCTCCCCAGGGATCAAGCCCACCTGTCGTGTGTCTCCTGCATTGGCAGGCAGACTCTTCACCACTAGCAACAGTCTTCTCTCTCTCTCTCTCTCTCTATATATATATATATATATATATATATATATACACACAATTATTATATAATTAAAGTTTATATTATTGGATGTTAGCATATTGATCATTCTTACATTATAATAATGTTACATTTATTATATAGCATATAATGTATAATATGTTATATATAAATTATGTTATATTATATATATTATATATATTATTGTTATGTATTATAACTATATTTCATATATATGTTATATATATTATATGTTGTGTATGTATGTTGTGTATATATGTATATATGTATGTTACATATATATACATATATATTTTATATATACATTGTTATTATATATGTTATATAAGGGTTTCCCTCGTGGCTCAGCTATTAAAGAATCTGCCTGCAATGTGGGAGACCTGGGTTCGATCCCTGGGTTGGGAAGAGCCCCTGGAGAAGAGAAAGGCTCCCCACTCCAGTATCCTGGCCTAGAGAATTCCATGAACTGTAAAGTCCATGGGGTCACAAAGAGTTGGACACGACTGAGTGACTTTCACTTTCACATGTTATATAAAATTATGTTATAAATATATATATCATATATATAACAATATATAATTGTATGTGTATAGCTAATATAAGTTATGTATCTATAATAACTCAATGATATATTGGCAAATAATATATTTGCACAGAATTATTTGGAGTGTTTCACATCAGGCAGCTTGCTAAGTATGATACGTTTGTCAGCTTTAGATTTGAAACTTCACAACAGCCATGAGCCGAAAGGCACCCATTTTTGCAATGAATCCTGCTGCCTGGCGAGGTGGCCATTCCAAGCAAGAAGTGCTGAATGAAAGCAGTACTTTGATTCTAGTCAGTATGGTCCAGAGAGCCTCTCCCAGCCCCTAGGCACTGTGAGAAGTCACCACTTATCCCCAAGAGCAAGACGGTGCCTCAGCAGGAGACAGATATCCCCAGAAATCCGCCATGTCAAATTTAGCATTCAAAATTCATCACCACCCTGGGTCAAGAAGATTCCCTGGATGAGGAAATGGCCACCCACTCCAGTATTGTGGCCTGGAGAATCCCACGCCAGGGGAGCCTGGTGGGGTAGAGTCCATGGGGTTGCACAGAGTCAGACACGACAGAGCGGCTAAACAGCAAATAATTGCAACATCTATTCTTGCTCTTGTGTGTACACAACCATAATCTTTTCTACATAATAGCCACGTAATAGCACCTCAGAGCTGAAAGAGGCTGGCAAAAGATGCTCTGTAGATAATGTTTCTGTGGCTCGACATACAAAATATTGCAAAAAAAAGTTTGGTGTGCACCTGAATTACTCGCCCAAGGGGTCACTAATAGCCTTGGATCTATTTAAGTCGCTCCTGTATGGAACGTTCTTTCTGTATTGAATATTTTAAGCCCCTTTATCACCGTCATTAGCATCTGAGGCTATGCTCATCATCATTGGCCAAGTAATGGAAAATGGTTTGCTAGCTCCCAAAGTGCTGTGTGCTCGTCTCAGAATGCCTTGTGCTCCTAATGTGCTTCTGAAGGATGGTTCCAAGTGGAGATGGGGAACAGGGGCTCTGGCGGTCAGAAAGCCCGTGTCTTCAGGTGGAGACATCCCCGTCCATCTCAAATCCGACTGCAGTACATAAAGCTCAGATGACCAAAACTTCAAACTTTGATTCCTGGAACCAGAGGAAATGCCGATGTCCCTTTTCAAGATAACTGCACTTACAGTAACCTCTGAATTGTGTATGAGTGATCGCAAGATGGAGAAACAGGAAGAGATATCCTTGATGCGTTCCGACAGGGAGACTCTGACCAAGGAGCTTCCCTAGACAGGAAAGGTTGTGTTGCAACTTGAAAGGTGACCCTGCATAGCTTAAATGAGAGTTGGTGGAAATTTCCTGGTGGTCCAATGGTTAAGATGTCACCTTCCAATGCAGAGGAGACCTGGGTTTGATCCCTGGGTAGGGAAGATCCCATGGAGGAGGGCATAACAATCCACTCCAGTATTCTCGCCTTGAGAATCCCATGGACAGAGGGTCCTGGTGGGCTACAGTCCACGGGTGTGCAAAGCATCAGACGTGAGTGAGTGAACAACAGTTTCACTTGCAGTGGTTTATTATGCAGGCCGTAACTGTGTATATTTGAAAGTGAAAGTGAAGTCACTCAGTCGTGTCTGACTCTTTGCGACCCCATAGACTGTAGCCCACCAGGCTCCTCCATCCATGGAATTTTCTAGGCAAGGGTACTGGAGTGGGTTGCCATGCCCTTCTCAAGGGGATCTTCCTGACCCAGGGATCGAACCTGGGTCTACCGCGTTGCAGGTAGATGCTTTACCATCTGAGCCGCGAGGGAAGCCTGGTGCATGTTTAGGTTCATGATTTTTCGATCTTTCACCTATATCCTATGTGTAAGGTAAGGATTTCTTTTTAAGATTTATTGGCACGCTTTCAAATCCTGGGGTTCGTTTTGTCGACGAATTTTCCCAGCTTATAAATCCTCATACTTAGCTAGAGTTGACGCCTAGAGTAATGATTCCTCAATGAGAAGTTGAACTGGATTTATTAGCAGGTTTTGTAAATCAAGTGCAAAATATATAGTTTAAACCCCTAAAGCACAGATTTATGTATCCTTGCAATAAATCGTGAATATGAGTATCCATAAAGTCCTGTTTTTTTTCCTCCCCCACTAATCCAGTCAACTGCTGGGTAGATACGGCTTGTCTTTAAATCCATTCCATATCCATAATTAGAACTCATTATTTCAGTAAATATCTGTCGATTTATGGTTATCCTAAATGCATTCAATTGGAGAGGTTTTGGAAGCCTGCCCGAGTATTAACATTTACAGAGAATAACTAAGGCAATCAGCGTGAGAATGCATGAAAAATGTACGATAATAATACCGAATCCCCGACGTAGAGGATAAAGCAGAATTTAAAACAGCTCGGCTTCTCCTCTCAAAAAGGCAGCATTTAGTGATTATTATTAGGAGCGAGTCATCCAGCTTGATCATTGCGTCACGTTCTCTAACGGGCTTAACGCGGTTCTGCCTGCCCGTTTATTTCCTTCTGACACGAGGAGACAGGCAGGGTGCCTCTAATGCCTTTTGCAGACAAATGGACGAAACCAAGGCTCTGCTGTTCAAGGCTTTCCCCAGGGTCACCGAGATGGTCTTTTTGCTGCAAGGCCTGACCTCCAGCGCTCACAAGGCTCTCACCCCCACACGTTTAATTGTTGTTGTTCACTTGCTTAGTGATGTCCAACTCTTTGCGACCCCGTGGACTGCAGCATGCCAGGCTCCTCTGTCCTTCACCATCTCCTGGAGTTTACTCAAACTCATGTCCATCGAGTCGGCGATGCCATCCAGCCATCTCATCCTCTGTCGTCTCCTTCTCCTCCTGCCCCCAATCCTTCCCAGCATCAGGGTCTTTTCCAATGAGTCGTCTCTTCACATCAGGTGGTCAAAGAACTGGAGTTTCAGCTTCAGCATCTGTCCTTCGAATGAACACCCAGGACTGATGTCTTTTAGGATGGACTGGTTGGATCTCTTTGCTGTCCAAGGGACTCCCAAGAATCTTCTCCAGCAACACGGCTTGAAAGCATCAGTTCCCTTGGCGCTCAGCCTTCTTTATATTCTAACTCTCACACGCACATGCTTTAGGGTGGGCCTGAATGGTCACTGCTGGGGAAAATGCTCTCTAGGACAACTTCGACCTCCTTTCAAAGTCTCCACACACAAGAATCCCTGCTGCAGGTGAAAACTCTGAATTCCACTGGTTTGTACCCACCTCCATCGTCCTGGGCAGAAATGGAGTGTAAAGAGCACACACGGACCACACAAACCCCTCGTGCAGTCGGCCCTGCACGTCATGTCTCGGTCGGGATCCACTTATTGGCATCGACAGGAATGAGCAGAGGTGCCTGGGGAGCAGTCCCGTGAGCCTGGCAACCGGGCAGCTGGTTCGATCGCTGTCACACAGTCGCTGGGAAGAAATATGGATTTAATTTTCCAGAAGGGATTAAAGACTTCGTTAATATTGTGAAACATTAGGGTGACGTTTTAAAATTTTAATCAATGATTAATGGCATTATGGGAAAGCCACGCGCCAGGGGACTGTCGGAGAAACGGCGGTTCGATATTCTTTGTAAATGACTCATCGTTTAAAAAAGAGAAAAGAGGAGGAAAGGAATTGGCGTTCAGGAGTGCCTGGGTTAAGAGGAATGTGAACCAGGTGACTATAGAATTTCATCATTTTACAAGGAATCTTGAGAGAATAAGGACATTAAAAACAAGTACATAAATTCATGCATTTAATTATGTTTTTTAAATTACTGGTTGAAAAATAAATTATATTGAATTGGGAGCTATACATTAGTGGTCTTAAAAAGAATTTCTACTCGCACACATATTAAAAAAATATTTCTAAGCAGAGAGTAATTCTAAGGGTTTTCATCACAAGGAAAGTTATATATATATATATATATGTATGTATGTATGTATATATGTGTGTACAAGGTCAGTCACTCAGTCATGTCTGAGTCTTTGCTACCCCATGGACTGTAGCCCCCCAGGCTCCTCTGTCCATGGGATTCTCCAGGCAAGAATACTAGAGTGGCTTGCCATGGCCTTCTCCAGGGGATCTTCCCCACCCAGGGATCAAACCTGGGCTTTCTGTCTTACGTGCAGATTCTTTACCATCTGAGTCACCGGGGAAGCCCCATATGTGTCTGTGTGTCTGTGTATATATGTGTGTGTGTATATATATGTATATGTATGTGTATATATGCATATGTATATATGTATATATGTGTATTTATATCTGTGTATGTATATCTGTGTGTATATATATATATACATGCTCAGTCATGTCCAACTCTTTACAAGCCCATGTACTGTAGCCCACCAGGCTGCTCAGTCCATGGGATTCTCCAGGCAAGAATACTGGAGTGGGTTTCCATTCCCTTCTCTAGGGAGTCCAGCTCCCTGCTTGGCAGGCAGATTCTATACCACTGAGCCACCTGGGAATTTCTTGCCTTCTTGTTCTGTATAAAGCGGTATATTCTCCTTCTTCAGTTGCCATCATAAAATACCCTAGACAGGGTGCCTTAAATAACAGAAAATTCTTTTTTTTTTTTTTCCTCACTAGTCCTGGAGGCGGGAGTCTGAGATGCAGGTGTGGGCAGGCCTGGTGTCTCCTGAGGCCTCTCTCCTGGGCGTGTGGACGGCCGTCTGCTCCCTATGTCTACACGTGGTGGTCCCTGTGTCTGTGTGACAGGACCTCCTCTCCTTGTAAGGACCTCAGTCCTGTGGGATCAGGGCCCACTCCAGTGACCTCATTTTACCTTGGTGGCTGTGTCTCCACTTACAGTTATATGAGGGACATGGGGTTTCAACTTGTGAAATTTGGGGGGCATACTGTTCCATCTAACGCATGAAACCAGCGCATTGCATACCGCACTAAATGCAGCTGCAAAATCTGGACAGAGACTTGAGGGACCCTACCCCTGAGCTGGATGGCACGTATCTATCAGAGCGGCCAAACACAGATACATAGCAGCGGGTTTGCACTCCAGGACCCCTTGCACACTCAGGAGACCCAACTTGTCCATCCTAAAGGAAGTCAACCCTGAAGATTCACTGAAAAGACTGATGCTGAAGCCGAAGCTCCAAAACTCTGGCCCCCTGCTGCGAGGAGCCAGCTCATTGGAAGAGACCCTGATGCTGGGGAAGATTGAAGGCCGCAGGAGAAGGGGATGACAGAGGATGAGATGGTCGGATGCCATCCCTAGCTCAATGGACATGAATTTGAGCAAATTCCTGGAGATGATCAAGGACAGGGAAGCCTGGCGTGCTGCAGTCCATGGGATCGCAAAGAGTCGGACATGACTGAGCCTCTGAACAAGAACATTAATGGCAAAGCTGCCACCACAGAGCATCACATGACTATTGATGGACACTGAGACAGTACTATTGAGCCTTCTTTTCCAGCACACTTTTGCCATATTTCTTGGCCAGTAAGGTCCTGTTTCTCCCCTGAAACTTGCCCTGATGGTTTACTTTGGGTCCTGGTACCAGCTGTGGCTCCACTGGTATATGAGCCAGTACCACTAGCTACCATCATCAGAGACCAGAAAGAGTCCAGAGGACCAGCTTCCTCTGCCCCAACTGCAGGTGTGCGATTGCTCAGCCCCCTGCATCCTGCCCTTCAAACGAGATGCTTATGACTCTGCATCCAGAAAGGGCTGGGGAAGGAGGTTGTACAGCTTGCACTTCAGACATAACCATATGTTTAAGCAGGAACCACTGGTGCTTTGCACACAGCACCAGAGAAAAATCGTTGCGGAATCCGAGAACTTAACGGTGGTGCTCGGGTCCACATGTGTGAGCTCATTTTAATGCAGCCACGGGCAGTGCTTGGCATGCATGAGTAGGACGTCCCTTTAGTCTTATCCGAGTCTTTGAGACCCCACGGACTGTAGCCCACCAGTCTTCTCTGTCCAGGCAAGAATGCTGGAGTGAGTCACCATTTCCTCCTCCAGGGAGTCTTTCTGACCCAGGGATCGACCTTGGATCTTCTGCACTGGCAGGCGGGTTCTTTACCACTAGCACCACCTGGGAAGCCCAATGTTTGGCCTCTTTCACTGGAAATAAAAAGTCTGTGAGAGATGCTATGTTGAGAAGGATGCTGAGGGACCAGCAGAATAATGCAGCTTTGGACCGTGCACAATGTCTCATGCAAACCACAAAGAATGGTTAGCAAACACAAAATGGATTGGAAAAAATTCTACAGCATCATGGGATACCCAGGACCTGTGGTTCTTTACTTTTGATGGAATAGATAGTATGTAAGATTTCAGAATTTGCTGAAAAGTTGCCAACCAATAGCTCCTGAAGAAGAATGATCCTCCACTCAACGTTTTGCCTAGAATTGCAGAGTCTGAGGTGATTCCGAATTCTGTCCACAGAGTCCTTAGAACGGTAACTCTTCAGTGGTCATTGTGGGATTTTGTTGTTATTACAGTTATTATCATAATTTAGTCACTTCTCTCATGTACTGGGTAGCAGCCAGGAATGATAAAAAAAAAAAAAAAAGGTTCAGCAGGGTCCTTAACATTGAAACAAACATAATTTAAAACAGCAAGAGGAGTTGTACCATTTCCCATCAGTTCAGTTGCTCAGTTGTGTCTGACTCTGTGACCCCATGGACTGCAGCTCGCCAGGCCTCCCTGTCCATCACCAACTCCCAGAGCTTACCCAACCCATGTCCATTGAGTCCGTGATGCCATCCAACCACCTCACCCTCTGTCCTCCCCTTCTTCTCCTGCCCCCCAATCTCTCCCGGCATCAGGGTCTTTTCCAATGAGTCAACTCTTCCCATCAGGTGGCCAAAGTATTGGAGTTTCAGCTTCAACATCAGTCCTTCCAGTGAACACCCAAGACTGATTTCCTTTAGGATGGACCAGTTGGATCTCCTTGCAGTCCAAGGGACTCTCAAGAGTCTTCTCCAACACCACAGTTTAAAAGCATCAATTCTTCAGCGCTCAGCTTTCTTTATGGTCCAGCTCTCACATCCACACATGACCATTTCCCATACAATTTTAAAATATCCCACGAAGTGTTCGTTTACATTAAAAAAAAATTCTCCATCATTATCTGAACCTAGAACCTAATTTCATTTTACATCTGAATTGAAGGAGTACTTTTTCTTTTGCACAGTTATAATAGGCACTGGATTTTCCAGGAACACAGCTGCCAAGTAATTAGAGGGAAAATTGTAGTTTATTTGTTTGGAAACTTACCAAGAGTGGTTAGCAATTTTAGAAGAATTCCAACACTGCTCCTGGTATTTGAGTCACTTGCATGAGCAATTCATCCCCTAATGCTTTGGACCACTTCGTTGTAACCTGTGGTGAGAATATATGTATGGTATTATTTCATATTACTTTCCATTTGTTTCTTGTCTGTACTGTAATTAAGAAATTCATTATTGTTATTATTAATGTAATAAGTAAGAGTGCTGGTTTCATATTTCATCACTTATGAGCTTTGTGATCTTGAGCAATTTTTTAAGTTTTGTGCCTCAGTTTCCCAATTAACAGAACAGTTATAAAAATCACTAACGTCTTAGAACTTTTGAGAATTGAGTCACTTATTTTGTGTGTAAAATATTTGTGCCTGAAACCATATAAAGTTAGTTAATATTACCATCGTTGTTGGTTATTAATATGCATTAAAATATCAGTGTGAGCATAAGAGATGTTTCAAATATTTGCTTTGTAGCAATATATAATCAATATATAAGATATCTTTGCATACATAGGATATTTGTGTCTCAGAATTTTAGTCGCTCAGTCATGTCTGACTCTTTGGAACCCCATAGACTCTAGCCTGCCAGTCTTCTCTATCCACTGGATTCTCCCTGACAAGGATATTGCAGTGGATATTCCGTTATCTTCTTCAGGATATCTTTCTAATCCTTGGATCGAACCCCAGTCTCCCACATTGCAAGCAAATTCTTTACTGTCTGAGCCATTGTGTCTCTTAAGGTTTAGAACCATTGTTCCTAAAATTTTGGTAAACCCATTTTCAGAGGTTTAGGGAAATTGCCTACTAGTGAGAGGTTTAAGTTTAAGTTGTACTTTGAAAAGACAGGCAGGCTTTACTCCACTTTCCTGAAATTTGTTTTGTTCTTGGCATCATTGACACAGTCCTCCCACCTAGAAAGGAAATCCTAATTTTAACTATGATTTGCAATCAATTAAACATTCTTCCTTTGCCTCAGGACATGGGTCCCTGTCATTCACTAAGCACTGATTGAAACGGCTGTGATTTCTAGTGATGCCTTTTTCCTCCAGTATCAACAACCAGTTTTGCTCCAACAAAAGGAACTTCCTGGAGTCCCCTGGAAACAATGACCGCTCCACTTTTCTTTCCTGGGGGTTATTCAGGAAGTCAGAGAGACTTCCTATCTGCTTGCCTCAGAGTGTTACGATCAATCACTTTCTCCTTCTATGCTTTCCAGGGCCCCCAGTGCCTCCAACCCACCAAACGGTGATATTTCATCACGCTGGTGTTGCACAGACTTTCTTTCTGAGAAGCAAATACGATCTTTGATTTCTGCTGCTTAAACCTGGCCACCTTGAGAGCCAAGAGATTCTGAGAAATGCCATGGATTTAATAATGTCTTGTAAAAAAAAATAAGTCAAGTCATGCTAAACTTTCTTGGCTCTGTTTTAGGGAACAGAATGGTTAGGGTTCACAAGGAATTTTATTAGTTGTGTGTATTCCTCTTCCTGCAGGAATACAGGTTGCGTCCATTTTTGGTTTTTTTGTTTTGTTTTGTTTTGTTTTTCTTATTCTTTGGTTCTCACCAGCTTAACTAGTACCTATTGGCCTTTATTCCGCCCTAACATTAGTCGTCCTTAGAATCCATAAACTGTAATATAGGTCATGCCTACAGCTTTCTGTTTCATGATCCTTGCCTGCAGGTGAGCCAAGTCGCCTCAGCCGGGTCTGACTTTTCTGAGACCCCCATGGACTGCAACCCACCAGGCTCCTCTGTCCATGGGATTCTGCAGGCAGGAATTCTGGAGTGGGGTGCCACTCCCTTCTCCAAGGGATTGTCCCCACCCAGGGATCGAACTCTCATCTCTTATATCTCCTGCATGGGCAGGTGGGTTCTTTACCACTAGATCTGTTATGACCAAGTGAAATTTCCCAGTGACCACCAGGGAGCCGATATCTGCTGCAGAAGCAAGAGAGTTTTTATTACCAACTCGAGCTGGGGCTCCCACCGTTACCGACGCAGCAGCTATAGGGAGGAGCCCCGAGTTTTGGGTTACATTGCTTTTATAAGGAATATTCAGGTAAAAGGGGGTGTTCAGGCTGAAGGACGACTGATTGGTCACCTTCTTCTATAGGGTTGTGTGCTGATTCCTGATTGGTATTTACTGGCAAGGTAAATCACGAGCTCCTGAACGTAAAGTCAGGAGGTTTACCCTGAGGGCCGATTGGCTCTTGGGCAGTGGGGCAAGGTTGCGTAAAGTCTAAGTCTAAGTCTAAGTCTGTTTGCCTGGAACTTTACAAAATGGAGTTCTTTTACAAGATGGAGTAGCTTAGGCTCTCCAGATCCACCTGGGAAGCCCTTCATGGCCCACAAGGTAAGTAGATCCACTGTCTTTCAGTATCAAGTTATACATCAGAGAGGAAATAATTCCGCCGTGTCTCCTGCCCAAGTTCTCATCAAACCAATTCTGAACACTTTACTTCATGGAGACTATTTTTTTTTTTAATAATTTAAGCATTTTCTTTTGGAATATAGCCAGTTAAGAATGTTGCGATAGTCTCATGTGGACAGTAAAGGGACTCATTCATACATATTTGTGTATCCATGCTCCCCCAAACTCCCCTGCCATCCAGGCTTCACAGAACATTGAGCAGAGTTCCCTGTGCTGTCCAGCAGGTCCTTGCTGGTTCTCCATGTTAAATACAGCAGTGTGTCCATTTATCCCTTCCCCCTTCCCTCCCCATGGGAACCATAAGATTATTACAGAGTATTGAGCAGAGTTCCCTGTGCTGGACCGCAGGTCCTTATTGGTTACCTATTTTAAATACAGCAGTGTGTCCCTGTCCATCCCAGACTCCCTGACTATCCCTTCCCCTATCCTTCCCCCTGGGAACCATAACGTGATTACAGAGTATTGGGTAGAGTTTCCTGTGCTGGACAGTAGGTCCTTGTTGGTTCTGCATGTTAAACACAGCAGTGGGTCCATGTCCATCCCAGACTCCCTAACTATCCCTTCCTCCATCCTTCCACATGGGAACCATGAGATTATTACAGAGTATTGAGCAGAGTTCCCTGTGCTGGACAGCAGGTCCTTATTGGTTACCTATTTTAAATACAGCAGTGTGTCCCTGTCCATCCCAGACTCCCTGACTATCCCTTCCCCTATCCTTCCCCCTGGGAACCATAACGTGATTACAGAGTATTGGGTAGAGTTTCCTGTGCTGGACAGCAGGTCCTTATGGGTTATCTATTGTAAATACAGCAGTGTGTCCCTGTTCATCCCAAGGTCCCAATCTGTCTCCCATACCCCTGTGAAAATGTTCTCTAAGTTTGTGAGTCTGTTTCTGTTTGATAAATAAATTCACTTATATCGTTTCTTTAGAATGCTCGTATGAATACTATCATATGGTATTTGTCTTTCTTTGCTTGGTATGATCATCTCTAGGTCCACTCATGTTGCCGAAAATGCCACTACTTCACTATTTTTAATTGCTGAGTCATTTTCCTTAAGGGGGACTAACTGAAGGAGAACTAGCTCACGTGCTGTTTAGATGTCTTAAACATCAAGAAATTTGTTGCCCTCCGTTTGAAAGTGAACGTGAAGCTGCTCAGTCGTGTCCGACTCTTTGCGACCCGATGGACTGTAGCCTATCAGGCTCCTCCGTCCATGGGATTTTCCAGGCAAGAGTGCTGGAGGGGATTGCCATTTCCTTCTCCAAGGGATCTTCCCGACCCAGGAATCGAACCCGGGTCTCCCACATTGCAGGCAGACGCTTTACCGTCTGAGCCACCAGGCCCTCCATTTATCTGGACACCTTTTCTTGGGTGGCCCCAGATGGCAGTGAAATCTGGCCTGAATATTGTGTCATCTGCTTCTGTTGAGAATACAGCTCGTGGAGACAGGAAGTGCGTGCTGAACACGCTCAAGGTCTTGGACAGAATTATAGACCTAAGGTCTGGGTGCATGGAGAATCCTTCCCCCTCCCCCCATGCTCATGCGAACCCATGGATCTACTCTGACCCCAGGGGTCCCCAACCCTAGCAGGCAGTATCCTGACTACTTGAAGAAATGACTCCATGTTCTCCACTTCCAGAAAAAGAGATGATTAAGTGAACATTAGCTCTTATCAAGCTTCCCTGATAGCTCAGCTGGTAAAGAATCTGCCTGCAATGCAGGAGACCCCAGTTCTATTCCTGGGTCGGGAAGACCCCCTGGAGAAGGGATAGGCTACCCACTCCAGTATTCTTGGGCTTCCCTGGTGAGTCAGCTGGTAAAGTATCTGCCTACAATGTGGGAAGACCTGGGATTGATCCCTGGGTTGGGATGATCCCCTGGAGAAGGGAAAGGCCATCCACTCCAGTATTCTGGCCTGGAAAATTCCATGGACTGTATAGTCCATGGGGTTGGTGCAAAGAGTTGGACACGACTAAGCGACTTTCACTTCCCTTCACTAGCTCTCATCTGCTTTAAATAGACCTCTTCTTAAAGCATGCCTTATGTGATTCTTCTATTAAGTATAATGAACATTAGGATAGGCAGTTGGGGATGAATGTTTCATTTATTAAAATCTTTGTTACAATTAAAACTAATTGGATGGATGATTCAAATGCCCATAAAACAACAAATAAAAGTCTGAATATTTACCTGTTCTTTTGTGGCAATTACAATATGTGCTTCCGAGTATTATTGGAGTCAGAGACACACCGATTGGTAAAAAGCCTCATAAACAAGGATGGACTTGCATAATTATTTGAATTTATCTTAGATGTAAAGCTCTAACACTTTGGCCACCTGATGCAAAGAGCCATCTCATTGGAAAAGACCCTTATACTGGGAAAGATTGAGGGCAGAAGAAGAAGGGGATGACAAAGGATGAGATGGTTGGATGGCATCACTGACTTGATGGACATGAGTTTAAGCAATCTCCAGGAGTTGGTGAAGGTTACGGAAGCCTGGCGTGTTGCAGTCCATGGGGTTGCAAAGAGTCGGATATGACTGAGTGACTGAACAACAAATCTTCAAAGGAAAAAGGAAGAGAAGTTGAAAAGGATAAAATCAGCAAAGGCACTGGGATTTAGAAGAGAATGTTTTGAGAGACCTTGTCTAAGTGAAACTGACGAAAAAGGAGCTTACTTATTGGCCAGCAGTCAACTTAAGTTTGTCCAAGTAGACTGGTGAAAAAATAAAAGACCTAGAAATTCTGAAATTTAGATCCATATTTGGACAATGAAAGTGAAGTGAAGGTCGCTCAGCCATGTCCAACTCTTTGTGACCCCCGTGGAGTATACAGTCCATGGAATTCTCCAGGTCAGTGTACTGGAGCGGGTAGCCTTTCCCTTCTCCAACAGATCTTCCCAACCCAAGGTTCAAACCCAGGTCTCCCGCATTGCAGGTGGATTCTTTACCAGCTGAGCCACCAGGGAAGTCCATAATTGGACAATGGAAGAGCATAATGAGGTTTGGAGGAGGGACTTGGAATATAAATAGAACACTTCAGTACAATTAAACTCGTGGAAGTCATTGCCAATGGACAAAAACGAGAAAAAGCCAGCAATCAGTGAAAATCATCAGGAGGCTGCTGGCGTCATCCAGTCAAGAAGGTGAGCTGGAGAACTAAAGGCAGGGTGCTCGGACAGGAAGAAGTGTAGTCTTTTCGTCCCCACCAGTATGGCAGGCTGCTTATGCCAAAGCAACACTTCCACTGAAAAGATGCATAGGAATTCTGGAGAAGGGGGTAACAGACACTCTTTTAGAATACGTAGCAAGAGGGCTCTCCTGGTGGCTTAGTGGTAGAGAATCCACCTACCAGTGCAGGAGGCTTGGGTTCAGTCCCTGGTCCGGGAGGATCCCACGTGGTGTGCAATAAGTAAGCCGGTGCACCGCAGCTATTGAGTCCGTGCTCCGCAGCCTGGGAGCCACAAATTACTGAACCCTCATGGTGCAACTACTGAAGCCCGCATGCCTAGAGTGTGTGTTCTGCAACAAGAGAAGACGCCACAGTGAGAAGCCCATGCACCGCAGTGAAGAGTAGCCCCCACAGGGTACTAATTGAGACCAACTACACAGGACATGGGGTGTTCCTTCTTGGACAGTTGTGTAGAGTCTCTCTCGCTTAGATGAAGAAAACAGTTGTGTAGAGTCTCTCTCGCTTAGATGAAGCAAGCATGCTATGTCATATCATATCTATGGATAGATATATAAAGCATATGAATATAAATCATCACTCTTTTTCTACCTCCTTTGTAATTCATCTTCTCTGATTTTACCGTGATCCTTCTGTGCCTACGCACCCTCCCCATCTGTGATGGATCTTTCCAGAAATGAGTTCGGCATCCTTCCTACCTGCTGTGGAAACAGCAGATGCTTCTATTTGTCATAACACTGTCACCTTCCAGCTTCCAGGAACGTGTCCTGGATCTGGAATCTTGGAATACAAAAGAGCCAGGAACTAGGTTTCTCTAATACAACTGTTTTGTCAAAGTCAGTCATGACTTAATGCTTCCTCAAACTTTCCAAGAGCGATCGATACTTACCCTATCCCTCCTTAATGACCTTTTTTCCCCCCATTTTATACTGAATCAGTAGAAGGAGACCAATCTTCTGTTACCCTATCACACTTCCCAGGGAAAAATTGATGCAGAGACACTGGATGTTGTGGAGGACGTGGATCTCAGATCTTCAGCATTGCAGAAGTTAATTTTGGCTTGTGATTCTCTAATGTCAAAAGGCCTTGAAATCATAGTCTTTGTTGTTTAGAGTGCATTGACGATTTGAGAGTCCTCTCAGGTATGTTTCAGGGTGCTCGTGGGCTTTTTGAAAGTTTAACTCTTGCCAAACTTGCTGTAGGCAGTGAGAGGCAATGTAGAGCTTAGTTTTATTTTCTTAGGCACTCCCTTCCCCTCACAGAAAGTGTCAGTCACTCTCAGTCCTGTCCGACTTTTTGCCACCCCATGGACTGTAGCCTGAAAGGCTTCTCTATCCATTGGATTCTCCAGGCACAAATACTGGAGTGGGTTGCCATTTTCTTCTTCAGGGGATCTTCCCAACCCAGGGATTGAACCCTGGTCTCCCTCGTTCATTTCAGTTCAGTTCAGTCGCTCAGTCATGTCCGACTCTTTGCGACCCCATGAATCGCAGCACACCAGTCTTCCCTGTCTATCACCAACTCCCGGAGTTCACTCAGACTCGCGTCCATCCAGTCAATGATGCCATCCAGCCATCTCATCCTCTGTCGTCCCCTTCTCCTCCTGCCCCCAATCCCTCTCAGCATCAGAGTCTTTTCCAATGAGTCAACTCTTCGCATGAGGTGGCCAAAGTACTGGAGTTTCAGCTTTAGCATCATTCCTTCCAAAGAAATCCCAGGATTTCCTTCAGAATGGACTGGTTGGATCTCCTTGCAGTCCAAGGGACTCTCAAGATTACAGGCAGATTATTTACCATCTGAGCCACCAGGGAAGCACGGATTGTTTTATTTAAGGGTATTGAAACCTGTTTTAGGTCAAAGACATGCAAAGCACTTTCCCAAAAGAGGAAATGCCATGGACATTGATGTGCAGTCAATGATTTTCAGGTGAGTTAGGACTGGACTTAAAAAGCTTGAAAACTGGCAGGTAAAATTCTGCTAAGTATATAAAGATTTCTTTATAGTGGATTAGATGAGAAAAATATGGTATAAACTAATGTATGTGGAAAATGTATGTAGCTTTTGTGTTGGAAACAGGTTAAAGGGATTATATATTCATTTTTATTTGTATAAAGGAAACACTGGCTGGTTGCATACTAATCTTATTGGGAGAAAACAGAAGTTTGAGCAGGAAATATCCAAAGGCACATTGCATATCATTTTTGAATTTTGAATTATATGGCTATCTCACCCATTTTAACACTAAGTGAAATTTTAAAAGTGGTATATAAAAGTGGCCTTCCCAGGTGTAGTGGTAAAGAACGCAATTGCCAGTGAAGGAGATGTAACAGACGTGGGTTAGATCCCTGACTCAGGAAGATCCCCTGGAGGAGGGCGTGGCAACCCACTCTAGTCTTCTTGCCTGGAGAATCCCATGGACAGAGCAGCGTGGAGGGCTACAGTCCATGGGGTTGCAAAGAGTCAGACACTACTGAAGCAACTTAGCATGCACACACCTATGTAAGGGTGATTAGAAAAAGAGGTAGGTTCAAATTTTTAATTCCTCGATTTCTAGTATACATCCACTAATCAGAACATAATTCTGACCAGGATGGAAAAGAGTTGATGTAAAACAGTTCAAGTTTTTGAAGGTGAGTACAACTCAAAGACTTTACTCAGTCCCTCGTGTTCATTCAAGGGGGGAACTGTGATCATTTCCACTTAATTTTAGGCAAACAACTTATTGATACACACACGTTTCCATAGTTTGAGCAAACTTTCTTCACAGCAAAGTTTTCAAGCAGACAATATATTCTCAAAAACGAAAATTTGCACCTATGATCCCAGTCTTTGTGTCTGTAGATCAAGGAAGTTTCTGACATTGAGGATGTTCAAATCATATGTTCACTTTCTCTGACAAGCCCTCAAGGGTAAAACAATGGAGAAATGGACCAGAAGTTGGGTGTCAAGAAAGTGCAGTTTTGGAATAACTTTGCTGAAGACTCTTGAGAGTCCCTTGGACTGCAAGGAGATCCAACCAGTCCATTCTGAAGGAGATCAGCCCTGGGATTTCTTTGGAGGGAGTGATGCTAAAGCTGAAGCTCCAGTACTTTGGCCACCTCATGCGAAGAGTTGACTCATTGGAAAAGACTCTGATGCTGGGAGGGATTGGGGGCAGGAGGAGAAGGGGACGACTGAGGATGAGATGGCTGGATGGCATTACTAACTCGATGCACGTGAGTCTGAGTGAACTCCGGGAGTTGGTGATGGACAAGGAGGCCTGGTGTGCTGCAATTCACGGGGTTGCAAAGAGTCAGACATGACAGCGACTGAACTGAACTGAAGTGCTGAATGCAACTGGAAGCGTTGATAAATCTGTAGTGCTACTGGTGTAACAACAGCATCTGTATCTACCACTTTCCTGGAAATTCTCAATAGTCTCTTTTTAAAACCTTTGTTAAATTTATTTTTGGCTGCGCTAGCTCTTCCTCCCTTCTCTAGGCTTTTCTCCAGCTGCAGGGAGCAGGGGCCCCTCTCTGGCTTCAGCGAGGAGGGTTTCATTGCAGTGGCTTCTCTTGTTGCAGAGCACAGTGTCTTGGGCATGCGGGCTTCAGTAGTGATGGCACATGGGCTCAATCCTTGTGGCTCCCGGGGTCTAGAGCACAGACTCAGTAGTTGTGACACAGCAGCTTAGTTGCTTTGAGGCATGTGGGATCTTCCCAGACCCCGTATAGAAGCCCTGTCTCCTGCATCAGCAAGCAGAGTCTCTAGTACTGAGTCACCAGGGAAACCCTAGGTAGTGTCTTGATGGAATGACTTTCACGGCTACAACCCGGGGTGCTTGCCTACACATTGGCCTGCCCTCCCTGCCCACCCCCCAACCCCCTGCCAATACAAAGCCAGCATCATTGCAAAACAACACCTGAGAGAGTGCTTAGGGAATCCCTTCATGAAGTCGTATTCTATGGTTGAAGAGTTCTCTATAAGAGGTTCTCTATAAGAAGATGACTTCATGGAGTTGAAGTGTTCCCTATATAAATGTTGTGACTTCCCTCGTGGCTCAGATGGTAAAGAATCTGCCTGCTACCCAGGAGACCCGAGTTTGATCCCTAGGTCGGGAGGATCCCTGGAGAAGGGAATGGCAACCCACTCCAGTGTTTGTGCCTGGAGAATCCCATGGACAGAGGTGCCTTTTTGCCTACAGTCCATGTGGTCACAAAGTCAGACAGGACTGAGGAACTAACACGATAAAACATTTAGAGACGCAGTCTGAGATACTGGTCTTTTTCCCCTCAACACTATGGCTACGCTTGTTATTTATCAAAGATGCTACAGGTTGGCTGTGTCTAGTATGACACTCCCGTGAGTCTGAGTGAACTCCAGGAGTTGGTGACGGACAGGGAGGCCTGGCGTGCTGCAATTCATGGGGTCGCAAAGAGTCGGACATAACTGAGTGACTGAACTGAACTGAACAGGTGTAGGTGCAACTGAGGGTTATTGAATTTATGATAGATCACCCTGGGTATGAAAACTAGGAATGCATTTCGGAATTCATATACATGGGCATCCAGTTTGAGTGGGGAAAAGTGGTTGAAGGTGTTTTGACAAAAGTTTTACTCTCCTTTTTAGATTTGAAGGATTTGTTAGCAAAAGATACCACTAGTTACACACAAGAAAGAGATTTCAATTTTTAATCGAAGATTCTTTGACTTAATTTCAGTATACAGACTTTAAAAGAAAAGAAAGAGAAGCAATAGAAAGACACTCCATGATGCTTGCCTGGAGAATCCCATGGCCAGAGGAGCCTGGCAGTCCATAGGGTTGCAAAGAACTGGACACAGCTAAAGCGGGCTTAGCACGCATGCACATCAGCATATACATTACCCAGTTGGGCTGACAACCTACATGCAGACATAAACGGCATTGGGAGGTCCAATGTAACACCAATCTGGAGTCCCACTGGGGGAAACGTCCCAAGCGGCGCATCCACCCTGTGGGTGAGACTTAAGATTGCAGTTTAAGTGACTCCCGCTTATAATCCCAAGGTCCAAACTGCTACCATCAGTTTGTGCTCAGAAATTCATCTCTGGTTGTCTCAACTTTTACAATGCTGTTTGCTTCACCTTGGGAGTCATAAGAGGTCTTAGACCCTTGGAGGACTGGCCAGACCTCCAGGGGCTCAAGAATTCCAAGACCCACTCCCTTTCTTATCCACAGTGCCGCCTGACTTGCTGTGCTTGGGGGCGGGCATGCAATCTGAGCTGTGTCCAGGCAGATCAGGCTTGCTTCTGAAGCCTGTGCAAGACTTCTTCCATTTTAATTTCCCTAACAGAGGGCAGAAAGAGGCTGGTGGTGAGGGAGACAATAACCCAGGACCATTGATTTGTGTCTTGCTTCCTGGATGAGCCACAGATGTTCAGGCAATGACCCCCCACTGACTGAAGTTGCCTTCCTTGTCTTCCAGGTCATACGCTCCGTAGCATAGCTGTGTCTCCCTTCTTCTGATGGCAAATATGGGATGAATGAATATTTGGCTTACCATTCAGAAAATGCCAAAGCACATCTCTAATGTTTGAAAAAAGTACGTATCTAATTTCAACGACGTATTATGACAGCGTTCCTTCTAGTTTTATAAGCAACTGCCATCGTTGTCAGTTGTCACAATATTAGAACCCAAATATTGCTGGAATGTTTCCCTTGAAAGAATCAGTGATTCTGTGTTTGTCATATTATGCAGCGTACAGTATTACGCTAGCCTAGCTGTGGAATCAGTCGCTTTTTCTTGGATGTCCTTTCACATTTCCTTACGTTTTTGCACAAGCCTTTCTTCCCTACTTTTTCTGGAGAATGAGTGGTAATACATCATTCTGATTTTATTTCTTAAAGTATGACTTTCTCTTCCTAGGTAAGCCAGGCCATTGCAGACTCATAAGAATTGATGCTTTTGAACTCTGGTGTTGGAAAAGACTCTTGAGAGTCCCTTGGACTGCAAGGAGATCCAACCAGTCCATTCTGAAGGAGATCCGCCCTGGGATTTCTTTGGAAGGAATGATGCTAAAGCTGAAACTCCAGTACTCTGGCCACCTCATGCAAAGAGTTGACTCATTGAAAAAGACTCTGATGCTGGGAGGGATTGGGGGCAGGAGGAGAAGGGGACGACAGAGGATGAGATGGCCGGATGGCATCACCGACTCGATGGACGTGAGTCTGAGTGATGGACAGGGAAGCCTGGCGTGCTGCGATTCATGGGGTCACAAAGAGTTGGGCACAACTGAGCGACAGAACTGAACTGAACTGAACTGAACTGAATCTCATGCTAGTCTAAGTCACTTGTTCTTGCCTTTTCATTTTGAATCAAAAATGAATTTGATTGATTCAAGCATTTCTAATCTACTAGCTTCAATAAGGTGAGAGATTTTACTGACTCTGAAATGAAAAAAAAATCACTACTCTATCAAAGAATTCGGTATTTGAGACTGTGTGACTTCTACTCACAGACACAAATCAAAAATTCTTTGTAATATGGATTGAAAACCCAGTGTAAAAAAATAAATAAATAAAACCCACAGTGTAGTTACAAATATGCAAATACACTTATACACATTTCATGTTATGTGACTATTATATAAATTCCAAAACAAAGGTTTTACATTGTATATGCTGCTGCCGCTAAGTCACTTTGTCATGTCTGACTCTGTGCGACCCCAAAGACGGCAGCCCACCAGGCTCCCTTGTCCCTGGGATTCTCCCGGCAAGAACACTGGAGTGGGTTGCCTTTTCCTTCTTCAATGCATGAAAGTGAAAAGTGAAAGGGAAGTCGCTCAGTCGTGTCTGATTTTTCAAGACCCCATGGAATGTAGCCTACCAGGCTCCTCCGTCCATGGGGTTTTTCAGGCAAGAGTACTGGAGTGGGGTGCCATTGCCTTCTCCACATTTTATATAACATTATACAAATTTTAAAATTAATATTTTACATAAACATTGTATACATTACAAAAATTGTATAAGTTGTGAAAATTATAAGCACCCAAATACAGAGCATAAGTTTTTGCGGCTCACAATATGTGCAAAGAGGGAGCAGACTTCAGAGTGAAGAAGCTGGGGGTAGCAGCTGGGGAAACAATGACAATAATGTGTCCTGGGATTTCCCTGGGGACCCAGTGGTTAAGACTCCACTTGCCAATGCAGGGGGACCTGGGTTCCATGGCTGGTCCAGGAAGATTCCACATGCCACAGGGCAACTAGGCTGGTGCACCACAACCACTGAGGCCCACATGTCCAAGTGCCCAGGCTCTGCAACAGGAGAAGCCGCTGCAATGAGAAGCCTGCACACCACACCTAGAGAGTAGCCCTCACTTGCCACAACTAGAGAAAGCCCACACAGAGTAATAAGGACCTGGTGCAGCCAAAAATCTGAAAGTCACTCAGTCATGTCCGACTCTGCAACCTCAATGGACTATACTGTCCATGGGATTCTCCAGGCCAGAATACTAGAGTGGATAGCCGTTCCCTTCTCCAGGGGAAATTCCCAACCCAGGGATCGAACCCAGGTCTCCCGCATTGCAGGTGGATTCTTTACCAACTGAGCCACAAGGAAAGCCCAAGAATACTGGAGTGGGTAGCCTATCCCTTCTCCAGCAGATCTTCCCAACCCAGGAATCAAACAAGAATCTTCTGCATTGCAGGTGGATTCTTTACCAACAGAGCTAACAAGGATGCCAAAAATAAGTAAATAATTAAAAAAAGAATCTTGTTAAAGGCATGGCCCTTTAGGGAAAATTAAGATTCCACTCCCACAGGTTACCACCCCCATCACAGTCATTGATTAAATAGACCACATTTCCTGCAGTCACAGTAAAATGTAGTCTTGACCCAGAAACTGTGTTCACAGTATGTCAAGGAAAAGGAAGAAACATCAAGCAAAACAATGGTACTGTCCAAAAAAAAAAAAAAAACCAGGAGAAGGAAATGGCAGCCCAGTCCAGTATTCTTGCCTGGAGAATTGCATAGACAGAGGAGACTAGCAGGCTACAGTCTGTGAGGCTGCAAAAGTTGGACTTGCCGTAGTAACTAAACCACCACAAAGAAAACAGGAGATGTGAACCAGCTGATGAAAATCGTCACCCCAAGCAGAAAAGCAAAATCCTGCAGCTCATCGTAATGCTGGGAATTTCCAGGACATAGTATTTCTACCAAACTCCGGAATGGTCATTGACCTTCCCCAGGCTGGCAAAATCCCCTACAGGGTCCCAGGATTCTGGTTTCCTGAGAACATCTTAACAGCAGGCATGCTCCTGCCCACAGCTGGAACTGCGAGTGTTGGTGGTTCCACTGGTTGGACTTCCAGCTTCTTTTTTTCTGAAAGATGGCACTTCTCCAGACACAAAGTATGTCCAAGATTTGAGAAGAAAATCCAAATATAAAAAAATTCATGATCCGAAAGGATACATGCACCCCAGGGTGTATTGCAGCACTGTTTACTGCAACCAAGACACAGAAGCAACCTGAATGTTCATCAACGTCCATAAAGAAGATGTGGGACATACAGACGGGGAATATTACTCAGCCCTGAAGAAGGCGGAAATGATGCCATTTGCAGCAACATGAATGGACCTAGAAATTATATTAATTGACGTAAGACAGAGAAAAACAAATATTATATGGTATCACTTACATGTGGAATCTTTAAAAAATGGCACAAATGAACTTACAAAGCAGAAGGAGACTCACAGATTTAGAGAACAAACATATGGCGGCTGGAGGGAAGGGATAATCAGGGAATCTGGGATGGACGTGGACACACTGCTGTGTTTCACATGGAGAACCAGCAAGTACCTGCTGGACAGCACAGGGAACTCTGCTTTGGTTCCCAGGGGGAAGGATGGGGGAAGGGATAGTCAGGGACTTTGGGATGGACATGTACACACTGCTGTATTTAACATGGAGAACCAGCAAGGAGCTGCTGTCCAGCACAGGGAACTCTGCTCAATACTCTGTAATAGCCTTATGGTCACCAGGGGGAAGGATGGGGTAAGGGATAGTTAGGGAGTTTGGGATGCACATGGACACACTGCTGTATTTAACATGGAGAACCAGCAAGGACCTGCTGTCCAGCACAGGGAACTCTACTCAGTGTCATGTGGCAGCCTGGATGGGAGGGGAATTTGGGGCAAAATGGATACATGTACAAGTGTGGCTGAGTCCCTTCACTGTTCACCTGAAACGGTCACATCATTATTAATGAACGACAGCCCAATACAAAATAAAAAGTTCAAGATTTTATTTAAGTAAAAAAAAAAAGAAGAAGAAGAAGAAGAGAAAAATTCAAAGTTGTGTCCTGTGGTTTTAGCCAAACAACTATAAAAGTAGGTAACAGGAAATCTTCCTCCATTCAGCTGATACTTATCAGACAAGGAATGTCACAGTTGCAGAAGTCTTGCAAAGGAAATGTTGGCTATTTGCAAAATATTTTGAGACAGACTTCAAGAAGTAAGACTGAAGTTATCGTATTTCATTCATTGTGCATCTCTGAATGAACTCTTGGCGATATGTGACTGATGATTATAGAATTTTTCCGTATGACTAACCCCAATTACTTCTGTCTGTTTCTTACTCTTCCACATGCCTAGTTCTATTCCAGTCTGTCTCTTTCTTTCTCTCTTTAGAAATTCCTGTTGTGAACCTTGAAGACTGCAATTCTTTCCCCTGCACCTTCAGCTCTGTAAGTAAGTCTCATCGTATTTGCCAATATTTTACTAAAGTGATGATGGCAAAGGGGAGAGAGAATCCAGTTGAAGGGTGGGTCCAGCGATAAGCAGGGCCTCTGGTGATGAAGAATTAAGACTGTAGTAGAACATTCCGTGATGACGCTGATGGTGACCTGTGAGACAGCACTTCCATACTCTTTCTTTGTTAGCAATGCTCACATACTCCTGACCGCTCCCTAAATATGAGGTCTGATATAAAACCAGGGAAAGTAATCTGCAGTAAAAGGCACTCTGATCACTGCTGTGTCTTCACTCCCCATGCGGAGTTCAGATCTCAATGCATTCCTTTCTCAGAGCATCACAGACTCTGAGGTCTGTAACATGGAAAGGTAAGCTCAGTTCAGTTCAGTTGCTCAGTCGTGTCTGACTCTGTGACCCCATGAACTGCAGCATGCCAGGCTTCCCTGTCCATCACCAGTTCTCATGTTCATCAAATCCGTGATGCCGTCCAACCATCTCATCCTCTGTCGTCCCCTTCTCCTCCTGCCCTCAGTCTCTCCCAGCATCAGGGTCTTTTCAAATGAATTAGCTCTTTGCATCCAGTGGCCAAAGTATTGGAGCTTCAGCTTCAGCCATCAGTCCTTCCAATGAACACCCAGGACTGATCTCCTTTAGGATGGACTGGATGGATCTCCTTGCAGTTCAAAGGACTCTCAAGAGTCTTCTCCAACACCACAGTTCAAAAGCATCAATTCTTTGGTGCTTGGCCTTCTTTATAGTCCAACTCTCACATTCATACTTAACCACTGGAAAAACCGTAGCCTTGACTAGATGGACCTTTGTAGAGGCACTCTTAGCTGTGGCTCTTATTCGTATCATAATATGCAAAGAGAGGTTCCTGTATGGACACACTCTTTCAAAATCACATAGAAACATTACTGAAGACCGGCTTATTTTATGGTGTGTGTTTCAATTCAATTTCACATAAATCTAGATTCTATATAAATTTTAGTAGTTTCACAATCCTAACTTAGTTAAAGAACATTCATTGAGCTTGTGTGTATCCTTGGGTGTCTGTCGACTTTCCATTCCATTCCATTCTATTTTTCTACCAGATCAACAGAGTTACCATTGTGAAGACTTTGCTGTGTGTTTGTTTTTGCTGCGTGTGCTGTGTCTTTATTGTTGGGACGAGCGGGGGCTATTCTTCATTGTGTTCATCATGGTTCTCGGGCTTCTCGTTGCGTTGGCTTTCCTTGTTGCAGAGCACACAGGCTTCAGGAGTTGCGGCTCACTGGCCCTAGAGTGTGGGCTGAGGAGTTGTCAGGCACGGCTTTAGCTGGCCCATGGGAACAGGCACCCAACCTGTGCCCCCTGCATTGGCAGGTGGATTCTTATCCACTACAGCACCGGAGAAGTCCCTTCGGTGTATATTCTAATATTCAGGGTGACTAGACTCCCCTCGTTGTTGTTTGTTGTTTAGTTGGTAAGTCGTGTCTGACTCTTTGAGACCCCATGAACTGTAGCTTACCAGGCTTCTCTGTCCATGGGATTTCCCAGGCAAGAATACTGGAGTGGGTTGCCATTGCCTTCTCCAGGAGATCTTCCCAACTCAGGGATTGAACCCACGTCTAATTCTTTACCAATGAGCCACCAGGGAAACCTGGTATATTTTAATATTCAGGGTGACTAGACTCCCTTCGTACACCTTCCTTTTCAGTATAAAATGCACTGCCCCCCAACATTTTTAACTGAATATATTTGATATATACATTTAAGGTACATTTAAGGTGTGCAATTGTCATTCACAGTTATATGATGTACCATGATTGATTGCCGTAAAACTGTTAGTCATTCAGTTGTGTCCAACCCCATGGTCTATCTATAGAATTCTTCAGGGAAAAATACTAGAGTGGGTTGCCATTCCCTTCTCCAAGAGATCTTCCCGACTCAGGAAACAACCTGGGTCTCCTGCATTGTAGGCAGATTCTTTACCGTTTCCATAATTGCCATGAAAAGTGAAGTTGCTCAATCGTGTCTGACTCTGCGACCCCATGGGCTGTAGCCTGCCAGCCTCCTCCATCCATGGGATTTTCCAGGCAAGGATACTGGAGTGGGTTGCCATTTCTTTCTCTAGTGTTTGCCATAGTAGTGACATTTATCATATTCCATGATTATAATACAGTGTTATTGTCTACAGTTATTATACTGTACATTAGATCTCTCTGTGTGATTTATCTCCTGCTCACAGCAGGTTCGTAACCCTTCAACAGCATCAATTTTATCCTCCACCCCAGTCCCCTGGTAACCGCCGGTCTACCCACTGACTTTTGGGAGCATGACATTTTTAGGTTTCATGTGTGAAATTACTCATACAGTGCTTGTCCTTCTCTGTCTGACTTAGCTCACAGAGCACGGTGTGCGCAGAGTTCACCTGTGACGTCACAGGTGGCTGGATGTATCTTGTTTCCTCATGGCTGAATCACATCCCATGGTTCATATATACCAGCTCCTTTTCTATTCAGTCGTCTATGGAGGGACATTCAGGTGATTTCCGTATCTTGGCCGTTGTGAATAATGCCACAATATGCATGGAAGTCCACTTATGTCTTTGTTTTTCCTTTGTTTTATTAATTCTTATGGGTGTATAGTAGCTTTACAATGTTGTCAGTTTCTGCTGTACCGCAAAGTGGCTCAACCATATGTATACATATTTCCCCTCTTTTTTGGATTGCCTTCCCAGCTCAGTCACCACTAAGCACTGAGTAGAGCTCCCTGTCCTGGGCAGTGCGTTCGAATTCGTTATCTAATTTATGCACCTACTGCTTTCTTTTCCTTTAAGTATATCCCCAAGTGTGTAATTGCTGCATCATCTTTTTAATTTTTTGAGGAACCTCCATTCCCCCCCCCCCATGGTAATTGGATGAAACCTGCTTTTCTTAATGAAAAGAATCAAAATTGGTGAGACCATTTAGGTGTAAAACTTTTATAGAGTTGGGAGCTTAAAGAATTAGAGGTGTCAGCCCACCCCAGCACACTTCAATCCGGACTCTCCAGTACTTCTGAATGCGTTTGTGTACATCCACAGGAATACACACCCATGTTCTGTATTTGCCTGGTAAAAATGGAACAGGGTTGCCTTGATATCTTCATTACTGATGACACAGGCTGCTAAATCTTCTCCTCTGTAACTGAACAGAATGAGCCTGAGGGTTTCAGAAGGAAACACTTTAGTATTGTCTTTTATAACCCAATGAAGACTTGATGATGGAGAATCATAAGGCCGGCTGATATTCTATTGCACTGTCAAAACAAGGTAATTTAATGTTCAGTTAATCTCGGGAGGAGGGACACACTGTCTCCTGTAGCCCCTTCTTGCCAGTGTATCGGTATTGTCATATCAAATAATAGCCTCATCTGACTGTAATGAAGAAGTACATTTTTAGCCAAACATTCTGTCTCCAAGTAGCCCATATGTCTAGACCAGACATTTCACAAGAATTTCTAAATGTGTAAGAGGTGTTTGGAGTACGTTTTTCACTGCAAAATGTGCTGTCTTAAAAGCTCTCATTAGGTTATTACCAAGTTTATTACCATAGGTATAATTGTAAGAGATTTTTAGTAGAAAATTTTGAAAATCCCTTTGCAATTAAGGTGTTTTAATTCTTTTTTTTTTTAATTGTCCCAGTCAGTAAGTCACTAAAAGCTTTCTGACAAGTTTTCTGTTGACAATGATTGTTGTTGATGTTCAATTGCTCAGTCATGTTGGACTGTTTGCAACCCCACAGACTGCAGCTGGCTAGGCTTCCCTGTCCTTCACTATCTCTGGGAGTTTGCTCAAACTCATGTCCTTTGAGTCAGCGGTGCCATCAAAGCATCTCATCCTCTGTTGTCCCCCGCTCCTACTGCCTTCAATCTTTCCCAGCATCAGGATCTTTTCCAATGAGTCTGCTCTTTGCATCAGATGGCAAAATATTGCAGCTTCAGCTTCCACATCAGTCCTTCCAATGAATATTCAGGGTTAACTTCCTTTAGGAATGATTAGAAATGTATAAATACAGTAAAATCCTGAGTAATGCCACTGGTCAAACACCAAAATATTTTCTTTTTATTTAATGGGATTTATAAGGAAAGGGGAAATATTTTAGGGGTTTAAAAAAATCACACCTAAAAAAAAATTTTGTCCTTTTTCCTAGTCTTTTAAATTTCTTTTCTATAAGACTGAATTTTATTCTGAAAACATTACCAGTGGCTATAAATCACTGGTGAATTGTCACTACACATAGAACGGCCACATCTTTATTTTATATCTTAATTTCTTTTTTAATATTAAGTGTATTCGATTTAGACACATGACTTCAACATATAGTAGTGGCATGTAGCTGTTCAGTCACACAAAAAAATACACTTGTAATAACAAGTGACTCTTAAGCTTATGACTTAGAGAATTAGAAAATTGCTTTAGTTAGATCAAGCTGGCCAAAAAGTTCATTCCGGTTTTTCTGTATCAGCTTACAGAAAAACCCGAACAAACTTCTTGCCCAGCTCAATATAATAAGCCAAAAATATAAAAAAAGCACATTTTCAATTAGGTGTCTTTTTCAGATAAAATATGACTAGCCTTTCTAGTTTCATTCCTGTTAAAGTCAAAATTAGATAATAAACATCTTAAGTCAACAGATACAAAGATAGCGTGAATAAAACTGTTCAATGCTACCAATCTAATTTTGAACCCTTTTGCTATTTATATTTATCTGCACCCATGTTCTGCACTTACACTAAGGTTTGAATTATTCTGTCTTCTGGCCTGTCATTTATGGGACGCTGCGTTGGCATCAAGGGAATGGGTTTCTTGTTCTGAATCACCCTCTAAGCATCCCCAGTCACATTTGGCTGGTGCTCTTACCTGTGAAAGATGTCGGCAGGTCAGCGTCTAAGATGGCGAGCTGGTCAGCATCCAAGAAGGCAGGCTGGTCAGCGTCCAAGATGGCGGGCTGGTCAGCATCTAAGATGGCGGGCTGGTCAGCATCTAAGATGGCGGGCTGGTCAGCATCTGAGATGGCGGGCTGGTCCGCATGCAAGATGGCGGCTTGGATCTGTCATCAGATAGAAATGGCTCCCATTGCATTCTTTGCTGAGAAGGAATGGAGGCTTAGTTGGAAGCAGTATTGATCTTTTAGTCTACATAGGAACCAGAAGAGTATCTGGGGGCCTGAGTCCCAAACACCTGCTCCTGGTGGCCCTCAAATGTCACCTTGACTCTGTGTGTGTGTGTGTGTGTGTGTGTTTAAAAGGGAAGTTTGCCATATAATGTGTAGGTCTGTTTCTCAAGTTCTGATTCTGTTCAGTTGATCTGTTTATCTATCTGAACACGGATATTATATTGTCCTGATTTCTATAGCTTTAGTATGTGTTGAAATCGTGTGAGACCTTCAGATTTATTCTTTTTCAAGTTTTGTTTGTTTGGGGCCCTTCTATGTTATTTAAATCAACATATGAATTTTAAAATAAGTTTATCAATTTTGACAAAGAGCCATCCTGCTGAGGTTTTTGACTAGGATTGTGTTGAACCTATAGACTGAGTTGAGGAGAGCTAACATCTTGGCAATAAATAGTGTTTTAAACCATAAATCAAGTAACCTTTTCATTTATTTGGGTGGTCTTCAAATTCTGTCAGCAATTTTTTTTGTAGTTTTCAGTACACAGGTATCGCACATCTTTGTCAGAATCGTCCCAAAGTGTTTCATCCATTTGATGGTACTATAATGGAGATTGTTTTCTAAGTTGTGATGTTTGAATGTATAGAAATAAAATTTAGATGTTGATATTTTATCTTCCAACCATGCCAAATGCATTTAATAGTTCGAGTACTTGTGTGTATACCCTGGACTTTTCCACACAGATGATCTTGTTATGTGTAAATACAGTTTTAATTCTTTCCTTGCAATCTGACGGTGTAAAAGCTACTTTTCCATATCTTACTGTCTACAGGCTTCAGTACAATGGTGAGCAGAAGTGCTGAGAGCAAGCATACTTGTCTGTTTCTGATTTTAGCAGCCAAGAATTCACCCTGAAAAATGCTAGTGGTTGTAGATTTTATGTAGATGCCTTTTAGGATACGGAGGAAGCCTCTTTCTTTTCTCACTTCTTTTTTTATCATACTTAAAAAAAAAGGAATGCATATTGAATTTCAGTTATTCTTTCATATATATTAAGATGATCTTTTTTTTTTTCTTCTTTTTTAACTGGTCACTAGCACATCGATTTTTGAATGATAAAACAAACTTACATTTTTGAAATGGTCCTCCTGCATCCTGATATGTTATCCTTTTTACACTATTTTAATACAGTTTTCAAGGCATGTGTTTAGAATTTCCAGCCCTATGTTTATGAGGAATATTGGCCTGTAGATTTCTGTTCTTGTGCTATCTCTGTCTGATTTTGTACAACAGTTCAATTTCACCTTTCCAGTCATATATGACAGGATATACTAATATTGTCGTTTCGATTTTACATATATTATAAATTTCACAATAACAGTCCTGTAAATTTTGTTTAACCCATCAGGTATTTTTAAAGATATTTAAACAAGAAACATATAGATTTATCAAGGAGCTTATATGGTATTCTCCACTCTTATGTTAATGCAAGTATCCATCTAGGATCATTTATTTTTTTATATCTGAAAGATTATTTGGAAATTTATTATAATGCTGGTCTTCTGGTCATGATTTTTTTTCCAGATTTGTATGCATGTTCTTTCTATACCATTGTTTGATCTAAAGATATTTTTTTGGGGTATAGAACTGTAGGTGACCACTTTTATTTTCTTTCTTTGTTTAGTACTTTGAATATGTTAATTAGTGACAAGAAGTCTGCGTTATGCTCCGAGCCCGTATCTCCAAACCGACCGAGAGAGCAAGTCCACCACAGTATTGCAAACGCAAGAAGGGAGTTTGTTTATTCCTAGTGCACTAGGGCTCAAGTCTCATCCCACACAAGGGAATCTGACAAGAGCCGTGAACAAAGGAGTATGGCGGCTTATATACAGGCAGTTCTTTGTCTCAGTTACAGGAGTAGCTGGCGTTACATGATTGGCCAGGCAGGTTGAGGGCATATCCTGTCTCTTTCTGGTAAACATGACTCAGGTCCTAGAGACCGTCGTTTGGTCCCTAACAGTCTGAAGTTATTCTGATCTTTGTCCTCTGTATAGAACATGTTTCTTTCCTCTGGGGCCTGTGAAAATTTTATCTCTTGTCACTGATTTTGAGCAATTTGGTTATGACGGTAAAATTGTATTTATCTCTTGCACTTGGAGTTTGTTGAGATTCGTGAATCTATAGTCTTCTAGCTTTCCTTAAGTTTTGACAATTTCTGTTCATTATTTCTTCAAATGATTTTTCAGTCCTCTTCTCTCTCCTGTCCTCTGAGTATTCCAGTCACCCATTTATTAGGATACTTGATGTTGTAGTGCAGTGAATTTATACTTTTTTTTCCTGTGTCCAGTCAACCCCTAAAGAACTTGGGGGTTAGGGAAACTGACTCTTGGATAACCCCATATTACTTTGTATCAGTAATTGGTCTTCCATATCCATGGTCCTGCATCCAGATTCAGTCCATCACTAATCATGTAATACTGTAATATTTTTGAAAAAAAAAAAAAAGATCCACGTATAAGTGGCCCCTAAACAGTTCAAACTCCTGTTGTTCAAGGTTCAGCTGTATTTCATTTTGGATATTTTCTGTGGCTCTGCTTCAAATTAAATATAGAACACTGTGAATTTTACCACTTTGGGTTTGAGAATTATTCCTGTGAAAGTCTTACCTTTTATTCTGGGCTGCAGGTGAGCTCTGAGGAGGGAGACTGGTCTCCTGGAGCCCAGCTTATGAGGTTTGGCAAGCAGACTCTGAGCTGTGCTCAGCCTGTGGTGAACGATTTCCTCCTTACAAAGGCTGGACCTTCCTCAGCACTCTGCAGCATATTAGGTACTGTGAAATTTCATTCTTTTCTGACTGAGGAGGAACAGACACTACTTGTGGTCCTCTTGAAGGTCCAAGCACTGTCCCATTGAATGCTTTTGGATGGGTATATCCCCAACAGGCTTTGCTGGTCACTCAGATGATAAAGAATCTGCATGCAGTGTGGGAGACCTGGGTTCCATCCCTGGGTGAAGAAAATCCCCTGGAAGAGGGCATGGCAACCTACTCCAGTATTCTTGCTGGAGGATCCCATGGACAGAGGAGCCTGGTGGGCTACAGTCCATGGGGTCACAAAGAGTCGAACTCAACTGAGCAATTAAAGTCAGCACACAGCACATCCCCATCTACGGGTCCTATGCATGCACGCTGCACCAGTCATATTCGAGTGACCTTTACTCGTCTGCTAAACACTCAGGGGTGGACCCTGTAACTCTTTGGGATTCTCTGTGCAGCTCTTCCTTGTCCTGAAGACTCGACTCTGAAAGCTTTCCTTGCCTTGATATCGCTAAACCCTCACTTCGGATGGAGGCATCTGCTGGGTTCTGCCTGGACCCTCTCCTGGAACCATGACCTTGAATCCTGCTCAGTTGCAGCAACTGTACTCTCACAGTGCTAATCTCATTTATTCTCCATCTTTCTGGAGCCACTGTTATCCATTCTTTGAAACTCAGTGTCTTGACAACCACTGTTTTACTTTTGCTGTTGCTAAGGTAACCCTCCAAGAAGTAGAAGTCTTGGGAACCTCCCTAGTAGTCCAGTGGTTAAGACTCTGTGTTTCACATGAAAAGATGCTCGACATCACTCGTTATCAGAGAAATGCAAATCAAGACCACAATGAGGTACTATTTCACACCAGTCAAAATGGCAGCGATCCAAAAGTCTACAAGCAACAAATGCTGGAGAGGGTGTGGAGGGAAGGGAACCCTCTTACACTGCTGGTGGGAACGCAAACTAGTACAGCTACTATGGAGAACAGTGTGGAGATTCCTTAAAACACTGCAAATAGAACTGCCTTATGACCCAGCAATCCCACTGCTGGGCATACACACCGAGGAAACCAGAATTGAAAGAGACACATGTACCCCAATGTTCATCACAGCACTGTTTATAATAGCCAGGACACGGAAACAACCTAAATGTCCATCGGCAGACGAATGGATAAGAAAGCTGTGGTACATATACACAATGGAGTATTACTCAGCCATTAAAAAGAATACATTTGAATCAGTTCTAATGAGGTGGATGAAACTGGAGCCAATTATACAGAGTGAAGTAAGCCAGAAAGAAAAACACCAATACAGTATACTAACACATATATACGGAGTTTAGAAAGATGGTAACAATAACCCTGTATGCGAGACAGCAAAAGAGACATAGATGTATAGAACAGTCTTTTGGACTCTGTGAGAGAGGGAGAGGGTGGGATGATTTGGGAGAATGGCATTGAAACATGTATACTATCATGTCAGAAACGAATCGCCAGTCTAGATTCGATGCAGGATACAGGATGCTTGGGGCTGGTGCACTGGGATGACCCAGAGAGATGGTATGGGGAGGGAGGGGGGGGTTCAGGATTGGGAACATGTGTACACCCATGGCGGATTCATGTTGATGTATGGCAAAACCAATACAGTATTGTAAAGTAAAATAAAGTAAAAAAAAAAAAAAAAGACTCTGTGTTTCAAATGCAGGGGCTTTGGGTTCGCTTCCTGGTCAGGGAACTAAGATCTTATAGGCTAGCTAGCATAGGCAAAAAAAGAACAAAAAAATCACTAGAAATCCTATCCCTTGTATGTGGAATCTAAAAAGAAACTGTACAAATGAACTTACTTGGAAAACAGATACAGAGTCACAGACTTAGAGAAGGAATTTGTGGTTACTGGAAAGAAGGATGGGGGAAGGGATAGTCAGGGAGTCTGGGATGGACATGGACACACTGCTGGATTTCCCATGGAGAACCAGCAAGGACCTGCTGGACAGCACAGGGAACTCTGCTCAATGCTCTGTAATAACCTTATGGTTCCCAGGGGGAAGGATGGGGGAAGGGATAGTCAGGGAGTCTGGGATGGACATGGAAACACTGCTGTATTTCACATAGAGAACCAGCAAGGACCTGCTGTCCAGCACAGGGAACTCTGCTCAGTGCCATGTGGCAGCCTGGATGGGAGGGGAGTTGGGGGGGAGAATGGATCCATGTGTATGTATGGCTGAGTCCCTTTGCTGTCCACCAGAAAGGATCACAACATTGTTAGTCAGCTGTACCCCAATATAAAGTTAAAAAAATTTTAATGTAGTAGAAGTCTTAATTTTCTACACCTAAAATTATATAATTCCTTGTTATGAGAAGATCTGTATAACATTTGATGTAGCTGTGAGGATTATGGAACTTCTATATTTGAGAACATTTCTTCTTTACACCAGTAATATTGCCACCTGGCTATTTTCCCAAATGCAAAGATGTCTTTGCTCCTATCTTCAGGCTAAGCTTCCCCTGCTCTTGGAGCAGGAATGGAGAGTGGGGATTAGAGTGCTACAGTCAGGATCCAGAATCTGTGCGTTTGTATCATGGCCCTCAGACTCAATGACTGTGTTCCACCGGGGAATCTATCAGAACTTTACACAGCTACGTTTCTTGATACTTAATGTAAGACTAACAGTAACTTGGAAGGCCACTGTGAGCCCTGTCTGGAAGACATTTGAAAATGTGGCTGGCACTGTACCACATGTGGTTGCTAAAAAATAAAAATAAAAAGAAATGGTAAATCCAAAAAGGAATTATAAATGTTGCAGCGAAATAATGGGAAAGTGCTATCTGTAATTTCAGAAACCATTATGTAGACAAATAGCTCTCTCATTCCAGTTGTAATGGATTTATCAATAAATTATGCTTAAATCTTTCATAGCATTATGTCACATCAGTATTTTTTAAAATGGGTCATCTTGACAAGATGGAAATTAAATCATTAATCTTATTTTTAATTCAGAATTCTAATGATACTTGCTCCTAAATACATACAGAGTAATTACCAGCCCTCCAGCGAGTTACTAACAAAAGAAGAAAAAAAAAAAAAGATTTTTTTTTTCTTTGTGTGTATTTGTACGGAAAGAGGATGGGCATGTCCTTAAAAGGGAGATGAGTGATCTGATGAGAGGATGAGATTAGTGTCCAGAAATTCAGCGTTTAGGTGGGTTCCAAAGAGCACATGTTCTTAGATCTGCCCCTTGCCATCGAATGTAGAACAGTCTGGAATTGAATTTATATTGTGGCTCTCCAAGTACCGTAGGCAGAACGGCAAGGTTTCTCAACCCTGATGGTATCTCCAAATATGGGAGGGACTACGCTTACCATTTTAATTGTTGTTATCATTCTTGTTAGGTCCTGTCCGACTCTTTGCGACCCCGTGGACTGTAGCATGCCAGGCTTCCCTGTCCTGCCTTCCCTCCTATTCCCAGGGAGGGGAGTCACCTGGCTGGGGCTCTGAAAAGCAGATCTCTTTCTTCCTTCCTTCTCACAGCTCACCGCTGCCCCCGCCCCCCTTGTTGTTCTGGCAGCTTTCAGTCCAAAGCTCTCGTCTCCAATAACACTTCTCATTTGCCCTGACACCAAAGATGGATGACTTTTTCATATGCACAGCATATGCACCAGACTGGAATACCTAAGTCAGATGTTTTAAGGATGGAATCCCCAAATCTCCTGGGTTTCAGAGCGTAATTGTACTTTTAAGTGAGGTTCCCTGGTAGCTCAGCCGGAAAAGAACACGCCTGCAAAGCAGGACGCTCCGATTCGATCCCTGGGTTCAGGAAGATCCCCTGGAGGAGGAAATGCCAACCCACTCCAGTATCCTTGCCTAGAGAATCCCATGGACAGAGGAGCCTGGTGGGCTTGGGGTCACAAAGACTCAGACACGACTGAGCGACTAACATACACTTTCTCCAGTTTTACTGGATATGTGAGTCACCCTGTCAAAATACAGATTCTGTAATAGATGGAAAGCTTGTCCAAAGGCACATTCTGTAGATAGATGAAAGACAGGTCTCAAGATTCTGCTTCTCCTATGAGGTTCCAGGCAATGAAATGCAACTGCTCCAGGAAGCATACTTCTGAAGAGGAAGTCCATGGAGAGATTTCCCCAGTGGTCCAGCAGACTTAACTCCATGCTTCCAATGCAGGGGGCCCAGGGCTTGATCCCTGGTCCAGAAGCTAGGTCCCACATGCCTCAAGTAAGAGTTCACATGCTTCAAGTAAGAGGTCACGTGCCACAGCTAACACAAAGTCATTTGTGATATATTTCTTTTTACATGAGGGGTATGGGGCTTCCCTGGTGGTTCAGACTGTAAAGAATCTGCCTGCCATTCACCAGACCTGAGTTCCATTCTTGGGTCAGGAAGATCCTCTGGATGTTGGAAAGGCAACCCACTCCAATATTCGTACTTGGGGAATCCCAGGGACAGAGAAGCCTGGCAGGCTACAGGGCATGAGGTCACAAAGGGGTGGATACAACTGAGCGACTAACACTTACTTATGGTGACTAAATTATATCATAAGTAGTATCTTCAGGACATATTTATTTGCCAGTGTTGGGGGGGGGGCGGGCACTGCTTTTAGGAGTGTTTTAAATTTTTTCTTGCTGATTTTGGAATAAAGCATCCGTGATGATGATAACTAGCTGGAACATTCTTCGCTTCTACAGCTGACTCGGATGTGCATGGCAAAGCTTTGTTCGTAAGTGATGGTAAAGTGTGTACCTGTTTTCTTCAATTAAGGAGCCAATTTATCTACCTATCACCGTGCAGAACTCTCAAGATTAAGGTTTAAAAAGAAACAGTCCCAGAACACATTTGATCTTGAACCCTAAAGAGGGTTTCTGAAGAGTGACATCCACACACCCCAAAGTGAAATGGAAATTTCCCAATTGTCCCATTAATTCAAACTGGGAGCCATGTTGAGAGCCTGAATTATGAAGCAAAATTATTTTGACACGAAACAAATTAGCAGCTGAAAGCATAAGAAAAACGCAACAGATTGGCGTTGGAAAAGCAAAGGGGCAAAGAAACAAGTGTGGTTCGTAAAAGACAAAAGACACAGCAAATTCACAAACAATAGTGACATTTGGAAACAAGATAACAGATTAAGAAGGAAAACATACCCAATCCAGGCTGCTTCTGTAATCTGTCCCTGATTTAAATTCAGAACTAAAATTTTAACTCTTGAAAATGCCTTTTTTAAATATGAAAGTTCTTCATCATTTCTTCTTTGAAAATGTAATTATACTTCCATGATTCCTGTAATTTCTGTTTTATTTTGCAAGCAGTTGGCCGTAAACACAAGATAGAAAAAAAAAAAGATGTTTCTTTAAGAAATGGTGACAGTATTTAAGTCTGTGAAAGGGTAATTCAATTGAGGATATTATTCATTAAGTAATTATCCTTTGGGCTTCCCTGGTGGCTCAGCTGGTAAAGAATCCACCTGCAATGCAGGAGACCTGGGTTCGATCCATGGGTGAGGAAAATCCCCTGGAGGATGAAATGGCAATCCACGCCCGTATTCCTGCCTGGAAAATCCCATGGGCAGAGGAGTCTGGTGGGCTACACTCCGTGTGGTTGCAAAGAGTCCGACAGGACTGAGCTACTAAGCACAATTAATCGTTTATTTTTCATGAAGGTCCACAAAGAGCAAATAACCTGTGATGTGTACATTTTTAAACTATCTAGCTTTTTTTTTTCTTTAAGGGTATGGAGAAATTCAATTCTAAAATGGCACCCATTGTTAGGGGATGGAAGTTTGTGTAAGATTTGAAAATCAAAGGCTTGGTACTAATTTTCACTTTGCAGGCATGTTGCTGTTGCTGAGTCGTTAAGTCGCGTCCAACTCTTTGCAAACCCGTGGACTGCAGCACGCCAGGCTCCTCTGTCCTCCGATATCCTCTGCTGCTGCTGCTGCTGCTGCTGCTAAGTCGCTTCAGTCGTGTCCGACTCTGTGCCACCCCAGAGATGGCAGCCCGCCAGGCTCTCCCCGTCCCTGGGATTCTCCAGGCAAGAATGCTGGAGTGGGCTGCCGTTTCCTTCTCCAATGCATGAAAGTGAAAAGTGAAAATGAAGTCGCTGTCGTGTCCGACTCTTCTCGACCCCATGGACTGCAGCCCACCAGACTCCTCCATCCATGGGATTTTCCAGGCAAGGGTACTAGAGTGGGGTGCCATTGCCTTCTCCAGAGTTGGCTCAAACTCATGTCCATTGAGTTCATGATGCCATCTAACTATCTCACTCTCTATCGCCCCCTTCTCCTCCTTCTCCTTTACTGGCATGACACCATCCTAACTGTGGATGACACAGCTGAGCCTTGTCTTTCAAGGAGTCACCCTGCCGTGTGTTAACAGCCACGGTTCCTTCCACTTCTCAATTCTCTGGCCTTTACTCAGTGAGTCTGTGATGAAGTGAAATGAAAGTCATTCAGTTGTGTGTGACTCTTTGCGATCATAGTCCATGGAATTCTCCAGGACAGAATACTGGAGTGGGCAGCCTTTCCCTTCTCCAGGGGGCTCTTCCCAACCCAGGGATCGAACCCACGACTCCCGCTTTGCAGGAAGATTCTTCACCAGCTGAGCCACAAGTCTGTGACTGGATCTGAGAATTTGGCTTTATAACAAATTCCCAGGACCATTTTCATCTTGCTGACTTGGAAATCAAAGTCTAAGAAGTACTCTTTATACTGTGTGGTCAGTCGTGTCTGACCCGCCAGGCTCCTCTGTTTATTGTTTTTTCCCAGGCGAGAACACTGGAGTGGGTTCTCCTGGGGATCTTCCCAACCCAGCGATCAAACCCACATCTCCTGCATTGCAGGTGGATTCTTTACCGCTGAGTCATCTAGGAAGCCCCCATTTATATCACGGTATCTTCAACTGATTATTTAGAATGTCCTTACTAAGTGTGTGTGTGTGTGTGTTTGCAAGAATTAGTTACCAACGAGAAGTTCTTAATTTTCTCCTTTCTGCTCTTATATGATAAATTTATAGCTAAGGGTGTTTATCAAAGAAAGAATGCCTAGAAAAATTTTCAGAGGATTTGTAATCTCTTAAGAAATAGGTGGTTATGATTCGATTGCATATTAAAACTGAGGGAACTCCCTGGTGGTCCAGTGGCTAAAACTCCAAGCTACCAATGCAGGGGGCCCAGGTTCCATTCCCCGTCACGAAACTAGACATGTGAGCTGAGTGACTTCAGTCGTGCCTCACTCTTTGTGACCCTGTGAACTGCAGCCTCTCAGGCTCCTCTGTCCGTGGGATTCTCCAGGCAAGAATCCTGGAGTGGGTTGCCATTTCCTCCTCTACGGATTCTTCCCCACCCAGGGATCGAACCTGTGTCTTTTACGTCTCCTGCATTGGCAGATGGATTCTTTACCATTAGTGAAACCTGGGAAGCCCCAATACCCAGTGCAGCCAAATAAACAAAAATACTTAAAAAAAAATAAAATGAGTGGATGTTGCCTCTTCTAATGTACCACTTTGGGTATTAAAGTATTCCATTTCCAATGAAGAAATCTTGTATCAGCCAGGGTACCATGAGGACAATCAATTCTTACATCTGTTGGCTCCAGGGGAAATTCAAAGCAGGGGTTGTATCCAAAAAATGTTGCAGAACAATCCTGGTGAGGATATGCCTGATGCCATTTATCTGGTTATCTGGAAATGGCCCATCTTTATTAGGGCCATTCTAGAGTTTTGTTCCTTTACAGGAAAAGGAGTTCTCTTGTAGGGGGGATAGAAACTGTTCATGAACCTACTGGCTTCAAACAACACAGCTTTATGATCCTACCTTTCTGGAGATCGAGATTCTGACCTTGGTCTCATTGGTCTAAAAATCAAGGTGATGTTGAGACTGTATTCGTTTTGATGTCTCTAAGCAAGATTTTGGATTTCCCTGGTGATTCAGATGGCAAAGAATTTGCCTGCAATGCGGGAGACGCAGGTTCAAACCCTGGGTCGGGAACATCCCCTGGAGGAGGGCATGGCAGCCCACTCCAGAATTCTCGCCTGGAGACTCCCATGGACAGAGGAGCCTGGATGATTACAGCCCAAGGGGTCGCAAAAGAGTTGAACATGACTTAGGGCTAAATACAGCAACAAGGAGGTTTTGCGGCTCTTGTCTCTCCCAGCTTGTAAAGAAGCTCGAGGGGACCTGCCTTCATTTTCACAACCAGCATTAGAAGCTTCCACCATGAGTCACCCCATTGCCTTCCTCATACCTGTGTAATCCAAGATACTCCCTCCAACTCAAGATCCCGCACTGGCATCAAAATTGCAATGTCTTTTGCCATGTGAAGTTGCAGAGTCAGAGGCGTGAGGAATCAGGGCGTGGATGTCTTTGTATATATGTGTAAAAGTGAAAGTCGCTCAGTCGTATCAGATTGTTTGCGTCCCCATGGACTATACAGTCCATAGAATTCTCCAGGCCAGAATACTGGAGTGGGTAGCCGTTCCCTTCTCCAGGGGATCTTTGCCGAGCCAGGGATCAAACCTAGGTCTCCCGCATTGCAGGTGGATTCTTTACCAGCTGAGCCACAAAGGGAAGCCCTGTATATATAAATATATGCACACACACATACATGGGTATGTATGTTTTTAATAGAACTGTAGTTGATTTATAATATTGTGTTACTATCTAGGTAACACACACACACATTGTTATTCAGATTCTTTTCCATTCTAGGTTCTCACAAAATATTAAATATAGTTCCCTGTGCTAAACAGTAGGTCCTTGTGTTTGCCTACATTATATATGAATATTTTGTCTCTGCTAATCCCAAACTTCTAATTTATCCCTCCCCATATTCCCCTTTTGGCAACCATAATTTCTTTCCTATGTCTGTGAATCTGTTTGGTAGATAAGCTCATTTGAACCACTTTTTCTAGTTTCCACACGCATGAGACATTCTATGATATTTGTCTTTCTCTGCCAGAGTGACTTCACTCCATGGGACAACCTCTAGCTCCATGCGTGATGATGCCAATGGCATCATTTCTTTTTTTATGGCCTGCCGTCCACTGGGTTGCACAGAGCTGGACACGACTGAAGCGGCTTAGCAGCAGCAGCAGCATGAGTGATTAATATATATAAAAATATACACTATACATTTTTAATTGAGGTCTGTACATTTTTTAAGGCACCATGTTACTGCGCACTTAATAGACTGTGGTCCAGTGCGACCGTAAGTTTTATGAGAAACAAAAGCATCTATGTGACTTTCTTCATTGCCGTGGCGTAGAAGTAAGCCCACAATGTCTCTGAATTGTGCCTGTAACCCCGATTTAAGCCGCACTATTTCCCTTGAACCCAGGATGCCTATCATGCTATCAGCTGAATACGAGCTCTTCACATTGCGGACTTTTCCTCTATTGATGGATTTGTAATGTCCAGACCCTTTCCAGCTTCGCGTCTTCCCTATCCTCCACATTTATGCGAGAATCTTAATAAAATTCTAAATCATTTGTTGTTAAGTTGCCTAAGTTGTTTCTAGACCTAGACAACATATTGAAAAGCAGAGACATTACTTTGCCAACAAAGGTCCGTCTAGTCAAGGCTATGGTTTTTCCAGTGGTAAGGTATGGATGTGAGAGTTGGACTATAAAGGAAGCTGAGGGCCACAGAATTGATGCTTTTTAACTGTGGTGTTGGAGAAAACTCTTGAGAATCCTTTGGACTGCGAGGAGATCCAACCAGTCCATCCTAAAGGAAATCAGTCTTGAATATTCTTTGGAAGGACTGATGTTGAGGCTGAAACTCCAATACTCTGGCCACCTGAGGTGAAGAACTCACTCATTTGAAAAGACCCTGATGCTGGGAAAGATTGAAGGCAGGAGAAGGGGACGACAGAGGATGAGATGGTGGGATGGCATCACTGACTTGATGGACATGAGTTTGAGCAAGCTCCGGGAGTTGGTGATGGACAGGGAGGCCTGATATGCTGCAGTCGCTGGGGTCACAAAGAGTCGGACATGACTGAGCGACTGAACTGAACTGAACTGACGGAAGTCATTTTTGAGTCTTTGTGACCCCATGGCCTGTAGTCTGTCCATGGGATTTCTCAGGCAAGAATACTGGAGTGGAATGCCATTTCCTTCTCCAGGGACTTTCCTGATCCAGGGATCAAAGGGCATCCCCTGCATTGGCAAGTGGCTTCTTTACCTGTGAGCCACCAGGGACGCCTAATACACTTAAATCCTACATTACCTTCAAAGCATCACTTAAATTCTTCCGTATCTTATTCTCTCTCCTTTCTGATCTGACCTACCCTGCTGGTCGACCTTCAAGCCCTACAGCCTCTGCACAGAGTCTACTCTGAAGCTTACAAATGGTGAATATGCATGTAGTGATGGACCAGAAAACCTCTTCCCCACCTTTTCACCTGAAAGAAGGTCCTTAAGATTCAGCCCCACGGTTGTTGCATGTGTGAATTCTTCTGCCCTCCTGTCAGAGCTAAGCCCTTCCTACTTTTCTGACCCAGCCACCCTGTTGTTAGTCCTCCTGTGTGATTTCCACACTGCGCTTCGCTTCCTTTCTTTTCTTTTTCCCTCCTGTCTCTCCTCATCCTTCCATGTACCCTCAGCTCCTACCAGAGGAAGCGCTGAACAGAAGGTTTGAAAATTCATTTTTTTGATGAAAGAATACGTGAGTCACAGCCCAGTCATCCTGCCCCCCACATGTCATGAATCCTTCCCTGGTTGTCACAGGTTCCGACCAATCGTCTCCTGCTCAATCAAGATCTGAGGCCCAGATGCTGAGCAGATTATCCAAATCCCACGATAATGCCATTACACAGCCTTTTCGACTTAATATGGCTTAGTCCTTCTTAGGCCGGCCTCTGGCGTCTTCATGAAATCTGTCATAGAGCCAGAGCCCGTGGCTACTAGTCCAAAAATGTCATTAAGGCGCAAGGGTTGAGACCTTCATACAGAGGAAAGTCAAGTCAGGCAGAGGAAAAAGAAATATCATATATCAACACATTTGTGGGCTTCCACGGTGACTCAGATGGTCACGAATCTGCCTGCAGTGCAGGGGACCCGGGCTCCATCCCAAGAATCTGCCTGCAATGCAAGTGAGTTCCATCCCCGGGTTAGGAAGATTCCCTGGGTTGCCAAGGGGGACAAGCAATAGGAGAAGAGGAAACAAGGAGAGAAAGAAAAAGGAGAAAGAGGAATAAAAGCCCTTACCTCTGTTGCTAAGTGCAGAGCGCTTTCCAGCAGCCTGCTTTAGCAGTGTCTGATGGTCCAGACTGCAGATGCATCAAGGTGCCCACCCCCCTAACTGTGAGCATCGGAGCCCGTCTCCTGGACAATCTTTGTGATGTCACAGACAGGCAGGACCACAGCCCCGTGACTTGGGGCTTGGTCCAGCTGAGACCTGAAAGGCTGCCTGCCAGCCTGGTATCCTGCCTGAGCCAGCTCACCTGAGGACAGGTGTCGGCTCACCTGCAGTGGAATCTGTAAGAGAAGGTGAGCATCGTGGGATGCAGGGAAGCTTGTCAAAGATGCTCATAGTGGGTTCCGTTAAGGATCTTAGCTTCAAAGAGGACAGTCTATCATCGGACTGCAAGGAATGGTGGGGACATTCGAGTGAAAAGGTTGAAGCTGGAAGACCCCTCCCCGCCAGAAAACAGACTCAGTGTATCCAACTCCCTCTCTCATGTTAGTTTGGATATCATAAGAGCCTGTCATAGCCAACAGGACCCTAAGGTGACCGAGGGCAGAATGGCACGGGATGTCCCAAATAGACGCTGGGACAGACGAGGGATGTCAGCTATAAAAACAAAGGAAACGGGGAAAACATGTGGACTGGAGTTTCCGATCACGTACGCAGATCAGACCGTGAGTTGTGAAGACCACACCACACCTTTGGGTACGAAGATGAACTCTTGAAACTAGAGGGGGTTCCACCCAGGGAGCTCAGCTGGTAAAGAATCCGCCTGCAATGCGGGCGACCCTGGTTCGATTCCTGGGTCGGGAAGATCCCCTGGAGGAGGGCATGGCAACCCACTCCAGTATTCTTGCCTGGAGATTCCCATGGATGGAGGACCCTGGCACGCTACAGTCCATGGGTCTCAGAGAGTCGGACATGTTTGAGTGATTCACACTGCTGCTGCTGATAACTTTGGAGGATTCCTCAGGTGTGTTATAGAATATCCCTCAACTGGGATTTTCACCATGTTGCAACCAGAGTTGTAGGGTGTGCCAGAAAGATAGGCAGCTACAGTTTGCATCACAGGCCAGGGAGGATACATTGTATCAAAATGGTGTCACAGTTGCTGTTAAACTATCTCATCACCTGCTGAGAGAGTATGTTAGCTTTCTCCCCGATGCTGGGAAAGATTGAAGGCAAATGGAGACGGGAGTGGCAGAGGATGAGACGGTTGGATGGCCTCACCGACTCAATGGACGTGCGTCTGAGCAACCACCAGGAGATGGTGAAGGACAGGGAAGCCTGGTGTGCTGCAGCCCAAGGGGTCACAAAGAGGCAAACACAGCTAAGGAGCTGAACAACTGCAAAGTTACTGGTTTGGGTTTCATAATATATTTGATACAGAAAGATGCAAAGAACAAAGTTGCATTAGCTTTCATTGTGCCACTGTTACCTACTGAGTACACAGGCTTTCAGTATTTTCTCTGTATCAGTATATCTCTGTATCTGTATATTTGTATCCATCCAGTAGTTTAAACTTATTCTGTTAACTCATATACTCTACCTTTCATTTGTATCATCCGGTGTCTTGAAATACCATCCTTTGAAATTCAAGTCCTTGGCATAATATTTTATCTGTTCTTCATTTGGGGTATTTAGCTTCAGAACTTTGAGGAACGCGGGATGAAATATTTCCCCTCATCAATGACTATTTGCTTAAGATGCGCTTTTTCAGATGGAATTGCTAGCTCAAAGGACATTCCATGTGCTTAAAGCCTTTGCCATTTATTTCCTTGTGGAAAGTTTGTTAACAAATAACCTCTAGTCAGAAGTTGTCAAGTATGCTTATTTCCCCTGAATGACACCAGTATTTATTGCTTAATATAGTGTATTCATTAGATATATTGATAAATATAGGAGAGAATCGCATATATTAGAATATTCTCTTGTGCAAGCGAGCTTGCTGAGTCGCTTCAGTCTTATCCAACTCTTTGCAACCCCACAGACTGTAGCCCACCAGGCTCCTCTGTGCATGGGATTCTCCAGACAAGAATACTGGAGTGGGTCACCATGCCCTCCTCCAGGGGATCTTCCCAAACCAGGAATTAAACCCGCGTCTCTTATGTCTCCTGCATTGGCAGGCGGATTCTTTTTTTTTTTTTTTTTAATTTATATTGGTTTTGCCATACATTGACATGAATCCACCACGGGTGTACATGCATTCCCAAACATGAACCCCCCTCCCACCTCCCTCCCCATAACATCTCTCTGGGTCATCACCGTGCACCAGCCCCAAGCATGCTGTATCCTGCGTCGGACATAGACTGGCGATTCGATTCTTACATGACAGTATACATGTTACAATGCCATTCTTTACCACTAGCACCACTGGGGAAGCCCATTCTCTTTCATACTTATATATCCAATTCATATATATTATGTATATCACTTCTTGTCCTTTTGGCTAAGATCAAGTGTAATATGGGGGCTTCCCTGCTGGCTCAGTGGTAAAGAACCTGTCTGCCAACTCAGGACATGCAAGAGACGCAGGTTCGTTCCCTGGGTTGGTAAGATGATGAGACATGTGGGGGGCATGTGATAAGAATCGTGACTTAAAAGATTGTCACGGAGCGTGCAAGGCTGTCATTTCCCATTTTCTTAACCAGCAGGTGTCCTTACATTCATGTAGTGTCACTTTCAAAAATTGCCTCCTAGACCTCAAGCTGAAAGTCCTTCCACCATGGATGGACAAAACAGTCCGTTTCTGTAAGGCCGGTGTATTGACCAAATGGATCATTTTCGCTTCATAGCTCCTGGTGACTCATAAACTTCCTTCTTTGTGTTTATTTTTAATTGCAGGATACTTACCATGCTGTGGTGCTTTCTGAGCTATATCAGCATGAACCAGCCACAAGGATACATATGTCCCCTCCTCCTTAAACCTTCCTCCCACCCCATCCCACCCCTCTAGGCTGCCACAGAGCATCAGGTTTGAGCGCCTTGAGTCATACAGCAAATTCCCCCTAGCTGTCTGTCTAAGATATGGTAATAAATATATATATATATTTAAATACCACTGTCTCTATTCCTCCCACCCTCTCCTTCCCCCACTGTGCCCACAAGTCTGTTCTCTGTGTCTGCAGATCCCTTATTACCCTACAAGTGGGTTCATCAGCACAATCTTTATAGAGCCCCTATATATTGGGCCAATATGCGATATGTGTTTTTCTCCTCCCAACCTATTTCACTGTGTGTAATAAACTCTCGGTTCACCCATCTCACTAGAATTGACTCAAATGTGTTCCTTTTCATGCCTAGGGAAATTCTCAGAAAAAAAAAAAAAAAAGAGAATTTTCTCTCCCCTTTCTTTTTTTAAATTCTCAGAAAAGAATTTTCTCTCTGCTCTCTCTCTCTCCCCTTTCTTTGTTTAGTATCTTAGAGTTTTGAAATATGATGTAGTTACCTTGAAAGTAAAGACACAGAACAATGTACTGAATCCTCCTTCGAGATGATGCCTTTCTCTTTAAACATTTTTAAATTGATTTAACTATGGATTGTTGGTTTCCAACTATTGAGAAAAGACAACCTCACCCTGGAAATTTGAGCTTTTTTTTTTTTAACCTGAAATACAAATTTTCAAAAGTTTTGGACCGGCATCCCACATCCATTAACTCCTCCCCCCCCACCCCCCACAGTGAAGCACCTGAATAGCAAAAAATAAATTAACATTCATTAGTGCCAACAGCCCATAATCATATTTTTTAAGGTGGCTTATATTTTTCATTGAGTGCCCTTTTGAGATGCAGTGCTTTAATATACTTTTTTTTTTTTAACAGATTCAACTTTCCCCATTTTTGCTGTCCAGTGGAAACTTCAGGTGGTGCTGAGGTTGATGAGAAATTATGCCAACATCAGGTCAAGTGAGGGAGCATTAAAGAGATGAGAACTAGGGGATGGAATCCGTTCAGTTCAGTTCAGTTGCTCAGTCGTGTCCGACTCTTTGCGACCCCATGAATCGCAGCACGCCAGGCCTCCCCGTCCATCACTAGCTCCCAGAGTTCACTCAGACTCACGTCCATAGAGTCCGTGATGCCATCCAGCCATCTCATCCTCAGTCGTCCCCTTCTCCTCCTGCCCCCAATCCCTCCCAGCATCAGAGTCTTTTCCAATGAGTCAACTCTTCACATGAGGTGGCCAAAGTACTGGAGCTTCAGCTTTAGCATCATTCCTTCCAAAGAACACCCAGGCTGATCTCCTTTAGAATGGACTGGTTGAATCTCATTGCCATCCAAGGGACTCTAATGGTGAAACTTAATTCCTAGGACAGACGTCGCCAGTAAAACGCTGTCCTCACATGGAGGGATAGATGTCAATGCTACAGTCTCCTCATTGCTCAGATGAAAATGCATTATTCTCGTCTCATAACTGAGAGTTCACAGAGACAGAAAGAACAGGCTTGTGGTTGCCATGAGGGATGGATGGCATGGGAGTTTGGGACTAGCAGATGCCAACTACGCTGTACAGGATGGATCCACAACACAGTTCTGATGGAGCGTGCAGAGAGCGATATTCAGGATCCTGCGATAAGCCATTAGTGGAAAAGAGTATGGAAAAGAACGCATATATGTCTAATAGACTCACGTTGCTATACAGCAGAAATTAACACAGCATTGCAAACCGATTGTGCTTGAATAAAATAAGCCTTTTTTTAAAAAAAACTTCAAATTTGCTTTCCATTAAACTCTCTCCCTCCCCCTCCAACACCTCAAACTTGGACGTTTCTGTGCCAACTCTAATATGCTTGATGTAGGTGAGGAGCTGAGAATTACAAAATGCATTTCAGATCACCGCTGGTTCCTCCTTTGCAAGTCCTGGTGATATTCATCCTTTCTTGGGGATGTGGAGACGTTGGCAAAAAAAAAAAAAAAGGTCTTGGGTCATCTAGAAACTAATATTGAGTCCTAATTTAATATCCACTTTTAGACCTAACTAAACCAGAAGTCTGAAATTAAACCTACAATTTTTTAAACTGAAATTATAGAAATTGAGAGCTAAAATGAGGCAAAGGTTATGAAAGCAAGTGCTTTATACAACCAAGGTGACATTGTTATTTTCAAACTGAAGCTGACAAGTGAATTAAGCTACTTAGTATATTTTTAAATACATTTCTAACCTATTTTCAGTAATTTTTAAGATGACCAATTATATTTTTAGCATTGCTAATGCTAACACATATCATGATTAGAATCTGTGTTTGAATAGATGGGATATATCTTAATGTCTGTTTTTATCTTTTATAGTTTTTTTGTTTTGTTTTGTTTGTTTGGAGAAAGTATTAATATGCAATTTGAATTTTGGTGCATATCAAATTCTACTAATGCTCTTTGGGAATTTTTCTGCACTTTATTAATGCAAATTTAAGATCACTCGTTAAATAGCACAGTGGCTATATTTTGTAAGAATGACTGGTTGTATATATGTCAAAATTTGAACATGGGCCATTAACTCAAATTTAATATTCTTCTTACACGTATAGAAAATTCTCTGCAGAACATTTACAAAAACACAAGAGGTAACATTTCACTTAATGGCGAAATTCTGGATTCTTCCCCTCAGGGTCAGAAATATGACAGGTTTTTTTGCTGATTGTTTTTAACATCGTACTGTACATTTCAGCCTGGGCAGAATTAAGGCAGAAAATAAAATGAAGGCATGCAGGCTATGAAAGAAAGAAGTAAAAGATGATTTTTTTTTTCAGGTGTCATATCTTGTATATAGAAAATCCTAAGGATATTAAATCAACAGAAAAAAAAACTCAATGAAATTTCTATACATTCACAAAAAAAAGCTAAACTTGAGAAAACAATTCCCATTTACTGTATCATCAAAGATAATGAAGTGCCTGGGAATAACTTACAATGGAAAATATGCACCTTACAACCTGAAAACTACGAAACATTGGTGATGGAAGGTGAAGACGACCCCAGTAGGTGGAAAGACATCCGTGTTCCTTATTTAGAAGATTTCATGTTGTTGGCATAAATAATACTCACCAGAGTGATCTGCAGATTCACTGAAACCCCGGTCAAAATCCCAATGGCCCATCTCAGGAATGGAAAGCTTGATTGTACAACTCATCTGGAATTGTAAGGAGCCAGGATAGATAAAACATTCTTAAAGAAGAGGAGCAAAGCTGGAGGACTCCGGTGTCCATCAGTAGACAAATAGGTCAACAAGCGTGGTCTCTGCATGCCTGGTGAGTCGTTCAGTCATGTCTGACTCTTTGTGACCCCATGGACTGTAGCCCACCAGGCTCCTCTGTCCATGGGATTCTCCAGGCAAGAATACTGGAGTGGGTTGCCATTGCCTCCTCCAGGGGATCTTCCCCACCCAGGGATCGAACCCACGTCTCTTTCATCTCGTGCATTAGCAGGCGGGTTCTTTACCATTAGGGCCAACTGGAAAGCCTGTGGTCTCTACATGCAGTGGAACGGTATTCAGCCATAAAAAGAAATGAAGAATTACCTCACGCTACTCTTTGGATGATTCTTCAGAACATTATGCTAAATGAAGAAGCTGGTCACCAAGGACCACATACGGTGGGATTCTATTGATAGGAAATGTCTAGAATACGGAAATCCATAGACACGTTCAGCGTGTTTGTAATTGCCTAGGGCTGGGGAGAGGGGTAATGAGGAATGCCAGCCAAAGGTTACAGGTGGTCTTTTGAAGATGTTGAACATATTCTAAAATTTCTTGTGATGATTGAGCAGTTCCTCTGATGTGCTAGGAATCACTGATTTGTGCTTGAAATGGGTGAATTTTGTGGCATGTGGATTATATCTCAATAATTATATCTCAATGGGCGTCCCTTGCAGCTCAGCTGGTAAGGAATCTGCCTGCAATGTGGGAAGCCTGGGTTCGATCCCTGGGTTGGGAAGATCTCCTGGAGAAGGGAAAGGCTACCCACTCGAGTACTCTGGCCTGGAAAATTCCATGGACTCTATCGTCCATGGGATCAAAAGAGTCGGACACGACTGAGTGTAAATATCTCAGTAAAGATGTTATCAAAAAAAAAAAAAAGAAAGAAAAAGAAAACTCAAACAAAAACGGAATGGAAGTCGGAGTAGCTTGGCTCACTTTTTATAGTTGATTTCATTCCCAGCAGCATGAAGTTTATATTAAGCTGAGACAGAAGACAAATCTAGGAAACTTTAGCCTCTTTTCCTTTTTGGGGGATAAGTGAAACAATTGTTTTCCTGCTTGGATGTAGAGGGAAGATTTCCTGTTTGAGAGTATGGAGTTGAGTCACGTGAACTGATGATCGTATGTGTGGAGAGTGATTGTTTATTCAGCCTGCTGTGCTGAGGGCTTTTGATGACGCTAAAAAAAAACAAGATAACAGAAGCATCCTCAGCCTTTAATCCGTGATGACTAGGCTGAGAGATGCATCTTGTCAAAATTTCTCTTTTAATTTCACTTATAGTTCATTTTGGAGGGCACATATCATAAATCTGGAATGGCCAAATCAATAAGTCAATATGGTGCCTAGGTTTCTGCCTTGATTTGAAAGCCATCTCCACTTCAGCCTTGTACTTGTAAAATGAGCCCTGCTCCCTTCTATTATAGAATCTCTACCCTGCTACTTAAATCTGTATAAGGAAAATATAAGCCAGAAGTCAATAAATGGAAATGTAAATATATGTCATCTACCATCTATCTGAATATACACAGATATTATTTAGTATATGTTAGTTGCTCAGTTGTGTCCAACTGTCTGTGACCCCATGGACTGTAGCCCGCCAGGCTCCTCTGCCCATGGGATTCTCCAAGCCAGAATACTGGAGTGGGCTGCCATTTCCTTCTCGAACCTGGATCAAACCTGGGTCTCCTGCATTGCGGGCAGATTCTATACCATCTGAGCCACCAAGGAAGCCTGAGCTCTGGTTAGTGTGGAGTCTGTCTTTATGTAGTATGGAGTTAGCCACCCCACGGACTGTATCCCACCAGGCTCTTCTCTCCGTGGGATTTCCCAGGCAAGAACACTGAAGTGGGTTGCCTCCTGACCCAGGGATCAAACTCAGGTCTCCTGCATTGCAGGCAGCTTCTTTGCTATCTGAGCCACCAGGAAAGCCCATGCCTAAAGCCTACATATAGTTGTCATCGGTTCAGTTCAGTTGCTCGGTCGTATCCGACTCTTTGCGGCCCCATGGACTACAGCACACCAGGCCTCCTTGTCCATAGCCAACTTCCGGAGCTTGCTCAAACCTATGTCCATCGAGTCAGTGATGTATTCCAACCATCTCATCCTCTGTTGCCCCCTTCTCCTCCTGCCCTCAATCTTCCCAGCATCAGGGTCTTTTCCAGTGAAATGGATCTTTACATGAGGTGGCCAAAGTATTGGAGTTTCAGCTTCAGCATCAGTCCTTCCAGTGAACACCCCTGACTGATCTCCCTTAGGATGGACCGGTTGGATCTCCTTGCAGTCCAACGGACTCTCAGAGTCTTCTCCAGTGTCACAGTTGAAAAACATCAGTTATCATATACAGTAACAAAAATGGTTTTATATATATACACACACACGCACGTATATGTGCGTACAATATTCACATATATATCTTCCCTTGATGGCCCTATCTCTATCTCACAATCGCTTGATAAGCGTACCGTCTCTTCCCCACTGATTCAGGATGCTCTCTTTGTGATGAATTCAGTTCCTCTCTGTATGTCTGTCTACTTATGCCCTCTGTCCAGTCTCTTGCTCTCTGTGTATACTCCGGCGCCAACGTCAAGTGGCTCTAATAAATGTAGCTTTATCATACGTCTGAATGTCTGGAGGGGCTGGCCCTTCCTCATTAATCTGAGACGCAGCTTTCCTTGTTTCAAAGAAATGCTATCAACGTTAACATTGAGATCGCCTTCAATTTACAAATTAATTTAGGGCAATGGACGTCGTTATAATCCTGAGTCTTCTTTGCCGTGGAAGAAATAATAGGCTTTTCCACTTATTTAATTCTTATTTATGTCAATAACATTTCAACACCTTCCTCTCTATATATCATACATGGCCCTTTAAGTTAATTTTGAGGTGCTTTACTCTAGTTATTTGGTGATGAGTTACCTTTCTGGTAATGAGTTAGGCTTCCCTGGTGGCTCAGAAAGTAAAGCATCTGTCTACAATGTGGGAGACCTGGGTTCGATCCCTGGGTCGGGAAGATTGCCTGGAGAAGGAAAAGGCAACCCACTCCAGTACTCTTGCCCAGAAAATCCCATGGACGGAGTAGCCTGGTGCAGGCTGCTCCGTTCATGGGATCGCAAAGAGTCGGACATGACTGAGCGTCTTCACTTTGATTCACTCCCTTCCTGTCAGTTTCTTGTCTAACATATTATTACTCATATATGGGGGAAATACTGAATTTCTGTGCTAATTTCATAAATACCCATGTTCTTTTGTTGTCTTACTATCACTTAAAAATTTTTTTTTCTGGTTGATTCTCTGAAGTTTTTGTTATAAAACTAACCTGTCCAACAATAATGACTTCACCTCCTTTTTCATAATGGGTACACATTCTACTTCATGCTCCCATGCGTTCCGTTCGATAGCAATCCTACAGCAACACCAAGCATTACTATTCTTAGCCATCGCGAAAGGGAATAAATAAACTGTGGTCTCTCAAAGGCTCGAGACAGGCAAGGCAGGCACGCAACAGCAAGCAAACTGGTGAAGCTGCAGAAAGAAATGAAAAAATCAGTGTTGCTGGTCCTTTCGGCATGGGAAAGAATCTTGACCGTGTCTGCCGGCGTGAGTCAGCTTTGTGGCTTTCGTCTCTTCAGGGGTTTATTTTCCACTCCCTTCTCCGCACCTGCTTGCTGGCGTCAAGCTCTGTGACGGCACCCCTTGGCAGCATTATGACCCTGGAGAATTTCCTTAGCTTTTCTAGGCTTCCTTCTCACAGGACAAGGGGGCGGGGGTGTCTGTCATTTCTTTGTAAATCCAGATTCCACGTTCAGTCCACTGATGAAGGTCTGTGGAAAGTTTCTTCTACTCAAGCTAGAGGTTACTTCTTCCCTCTAGCTTTTCACCATTTCATGTCTTTATGGCAGATTTTAAGGAAGGAGAGTACAGTGAACATGTCTTTTCCTCAACCACCTTTGGCCAGAAACTTAAATGCTTGTCAACCAAACCCGTATGAGCAAAGGCATTTTGCATAAACTCAAGGACTCATTAAAAATAATGCTTTCAAAAGTCTAGATTCCTGGCACGGACCAGACCTCTGGGAACTTAGGCCCCCTTTTTATTGGAATGAATCTCCAAGCTGAGTGACAGGAAAGATAACTCAGATGACCTTGTCTATTTCCTCACCCCTGCAACTTCCAGTGGCCGTTTTGGAAAGCATCATTCTCTAGATGGTGTCACATGCGTGCGTTTTAAAAAGAAAAAAAAAATGTAAAGCAAGACAGTGACTCGATTTACTAAATGATTATGCTGGGAAAGCATATGCTGGCTAAATGATTACCAAGGAAAGAAGTTGTGGGGTGCTGTGCTTGGATTTTCTGTGTTCTAACTCCTCTGGTGTCTCTCGGTAAATATCTCCTCTTCCTCATATTCTAGGGGTCCTATCTAGCAAAAGAGTTTTGCCCATAGGTCAACGAAGAACTAAGTGGTGAAGATCTTCAGCTCAGTAGATTATTTATAGATTATTGATTCAAAGCTAATAGCACTAATTATTAGTAACTATTTTGCTGCACAGAACTACTGTGAAGGAAAGAATTTTCATGGAGATATATATATATATATATAATTTATATTTAATGTGACTATGCCCAGGCTTTGTCGCAACACACAAGATCTTTAGCTGTGGCATGTGAGATCCAGTTCCCTGACCAGGGGATTGAACCTGGGCTTCTGCATTGGATGTGCAGAGTTTTAGTCACTAGACCACCGAGGAAGCCCATGTGTGTGTGTGTGTGTGTGTGTGTGTGTGTGTGTGTGTGTGTATAGAGAGAGAGACTGACATCACCAGACTTTGCCAGGCAGTAAGTTAACTCTGAAAGAGTAAGGGATAAGAAAGTAAAATGATAGTTGCTCACTCTTGTCTGAGTCTGTGACCCCATGGACTAGCCTGCCAGGCTCCTCTGTCCATTGAATTCTCCAGGCAAGAATACTGGAATGCAGAGCCACTCCCTTCTCCAGAGGATCTTCTGACCCAGGGATAGAACCACGGTCTCCCACATTGAAGGTGGATTCTTTACATTCTGAACTACCAGCGAAGTCCCTAACAGATGAGAGGGTCTGATCAGTTCAGTTCAGTTGCTCAGTCATGTCAAACTCATTTGCAACCCCAGAGACTGCAGCATGCCAGGCCTCCCTGTCCATCACCACCTCCCAGAACTTGCTCAAAGTCATGTCCATTAAGTAAGTGATGCCATCCAACCATCTCATCCTCTATCGTCCCCTTCTCATCCTGCCCCCAATCCCTCCCAGCATCAAAGTCTTTTCCAATGAGTCAGCTCCTCACATCAGGTGGCCAGAGTATTGGAGCTACAGCTTCAGCATCAGTCCTTCCAATGAACATTCAGGACTGATCTCCTATAGGATGGACTGGCCTGATCAAACGATCACTATGAACTGAGAAAGGACAAAGAATCAGGGTAAAGGCAGAGGTCACCGAGCTCAACCCTAAGCTGAAAGTAGTCAGTATTTCTACCGTGTGAGATGGAGACCCCTGGCCGTCACCTGTACAACTACATGAGTTTTACATCCACAGCCGTGTTGACATGTGAGTTGACTACAGGTGCTGTGTGGTTCTTGATTCAACTGCCCACATATGACCAGAGTCCCTGGAAGTCTTGTTTCTGGAATTGCTTATGAGTACCAGGTTCACCGAGAAAGCAATTCCCACCTCAATGCATGTTCTCCGTGTTGCTCTTTCATCATTGCTTAGTTGCTAAGTCATGTCTGACTCTTGCCACCCCATGGACTAGCCTTGCCAGACTCCTCTGTCCATGGGGATTCTCCAGGCCAGAATACTGGATTGAGTTGCCATTTTCTTCCAGGGGATCGTCCCAGCCCATTGATTGAACCTGGGTCTCCTGCAGTGCGGGCAGATTCTTTACCGACAGAGCTACGAGGGAGGCCCAGATTGAACAGAACCTGTTTAGTCGTGATAAAGATGTGATGAGAGGGTAACATTTAAGGAATATTGAAGGGAACAACGTTTGTGTTCTTGTTGTTTATGACATCATAGTCATTCACTGGAAAGACGCTCGTTCATTCTGGGTGAATTTCACTCAAAATGCTGTGGACTGAGTTGAATACTTGTAAATCTGTACAGGATAATTCTTAGAGAGACAGGGGGTGTTGGAAGTGATGTCGATACCACTCCATGCAGAAGAACCAGCCTTGGGAAGGAATGTTCTCCTCCGTAATGAAGGGAGACAGGGAGAGTGGCATTTTCTCTGTCTTCTGAGGGTAGATGCTCTCAGACCAGTCAAAGCCTGGAGGGATGCGGTGACTCCAGAAGGGAGAGACTGTAAGGCAAGCACAGAGGTCAGAATCAAGGAAAAGTCCTTTAAAAAAGTGCAACCCCCACTTTTCATGGAGGTGCAAACTCTGGGCTCCCATTTGAACTAAGTCAAACAGCACCCAGTAACTCAGAGCAAAGGTTCTCAAGCAACTGGGTGACCTCTCCCATTGTTCAGTTTCATTCTTTTAGAAAACGGACCCAGGCACGTCTTCTTTACAAATTATTGCTGGTTTAGTCTGTAAGTCGTGTCCGAATCTTGCGAGCCCATGAATGCACACGAGGCTCCTCTGTCCATGGGATTCTCCAAGGCCAGAATACTGGAGTGGGCAGCCATTCCATTCTTCAGGGGATCTTCCCCACCCAGGGATTGAAGCCAGGTCTCCTACATCACAGGTAGATTTGTTACCGACTGAGCTGTGAGGGAAGCCCTTACAAATTATTACCTTGTTCATAATTTTCTTGCTTTTTATTCTTTGGCTGTGCTGGGTCTTCACTGCTTCACGGGCTTCACTCTAGCTGCAGTGAGCTGAGGCGTGGGGGTTTGGGGAGTTGGGGGTTGTTGGTGGGTAGGGGGTGGTGCTGCTTTTATTGTGGAATGCAGGCTTCCTACTGAGCTGATTTCTCTTGCCGCAGGGCACAAGTTCCAGTGCCCACGCGCTTCAGTAGTTGTGGCTTCTGGACACCTAGAACACGGGCTTAATAGTCGTGGCCCACAGGCTTAGCTGCTCCAAGGCACGTGGCATATTCCCGGACCAGGGATCGAACTCATGTCTCGTGCCTTGGCAGGTGGATTCTTTACCTCGCAGCCACCAGGGAAGCCCTAGAGGTCGTTTCTCAAGGTTGAAATGGACCCTGTTTGAGAAGCTTCCGATTCACCCCCAAAGGGCTCACCATGTAGAAGTGTCTTCTTTCCCCGCACCCCCTGCTACTCGGTTCAGAAATGCTGATGTGCTTTGATCCTATTCTTAGAAGCCGCATCAGGTACTTTTCTGATGCTAATTGGATCTGAAACCGGACCTTCTTCTCCGTGATGAGGCTCAGGATGCGTTGATACCCTCTCTGCAGACATCAGGCTTTTATAGCTCTAACCTCACTGAAGATCTTCCCTCCCCCAGAGGGGATGTTCTTCAATAATTAATGGCTGCAAGAGAAACGTTGAATCATTCTTGCTTGGAATGCACTGAGATAATGCTCTCGGCAGTGTGTAAACAGACTGATGATGACGACTTGCTTTCCCTGCCTTTGGAGAGCTTAAACTATATCGGTGGCATGCTGTCTCTGTATACGCACTTTTAAGGAACAGCCCCCTAGGATAAGCGGGAAGGTGTCTTGTGAGGGACCATATATCTCTGAAAAGAGAGCTGGTCTTGAGGGACACGGGTGGGAAAGCAAGATGGACCAAACCTTTAGATGGAAGGGACCTTGCTCTTGTTTTTTCAGTTTAAATAACAGATACTCATTTTCTCATAATTCTGGAAGCCAGATGTTCAGGATTAAAATGTTAGAGGGTGTATTTCTTCTTTCATTTCAGCTCAAGGTATAATCAACATATTGCATTCATTTTTATTGTTTTCAATTCAAGGAGTAATCACCATATCATATTCGTATGAGATGTACAACATAATATTTTTTAAGGATTTCTCTTGTATTTACTGTGATGCTGAGAAAAATTGAGGGCAGGAGGAGAAGGGGTGGACAGAGGATGAGATTGTTGGATGGCATCATCGACTCAGTGGACGTGAGTTTGAGCAAACTCCCGGAGATCGTGAAGGACAGGGAGGCCTGGCATACTGGACTCCGTGGGGTCGCAAAGAGTCAGATGCAGCTGAGTGATTGAACAACAAATTTCTATCCACCATGTCTTAGCTGTGGCATGCAAAAGCTAGTTCCCAGAGCAGGGATTGAACCCAGGCCCGCAGCTTTGTGAGTGCAGACTTTTTGCCACTAGCCCACCACAGAAGTTCTCATGATGATCTGATATGTGTATTTATTGTGACAAGCTTCCCTGGCTCAGACAGTAAAGAATCTGCCTACAATGTCAGAGACTTGGGTTCGATCCCCAGGTTGGGAAGATTCCCCTGGAGGAGGGCATGGCAACCCATGCCAATATTCTAGCCTGGAGAATCCCCATGGACAGAGGAGCCCGGTGGGCTACAGTCCTTGGGGTCACAAAGAGTCAGACCCGCCTGAGCCTCTAAGCACATATATTGTGACATTGTGACTTCAAGAGGTCCAGTGACCATCCACCACCTCACACAGTAGGAGATTTTCTTTTTCTTGTGAAGTTTTATGATCCTACTGTCTTAGCAACTTTCAGATGCAAAATTATCTGAACGATTCCCTCCATGCTGTATACAGGTCATCTCCAGGACTAGCTTTTTGTTTTCGTAATGTTTTAAATTTTGTTTAATTGAAGGATACTGGATTTACAATGTTGTTTTAAATCTGTTCTATAGCAAAGTGACTCATAAATATATACAGTTGCAATAAATATAATTTTTAATATTCTTTTCCCTTGTGATTTATCACAGGAGGTTGAATATGGTTCCCTGAACTGTACTGTAGGACCTCATCATTTATCCATACTGTGTATAATCATTTGCATCTCCTGACCCCAAACTCCCGATTATTCCGTCTGCTATCTCTCACCCGCTTGGCAACCACAGGTCAGTTCTCCATGTCTGATACACAGCCTGTTTTCTGGTTTGTAGATGAGTTCGCCATGTTATATTTTAGACATGGTTAGATATCTCCAGATCCCCAGCATATGATACTTTATCTCTGATGAATTTAAGATCTGGTGTTACATTACGGATGTCACGGACCGCAGTGAATCTTGGAAAGCTCTTCTGTTTGTTTTTTCCTTTGGCTGAAACACAACTACCTATGGAAACCAATGACTCTTTGCTGCTGCTAAGTCGCTTCAGTCATGTCTGACTCTGTGAGACCCCAGAGATGGCAGCCCACCAGACCCCCTCGTCCCTGGGATTCTCCAGGCAAGGACACTGGAGTGGGTTGCCATTGCCTTCTCCTGCTGCTGCTGCTAAGTCGCTTCAGTCGTGTCCGACTCTGTGAGACCCCAGAGACGGCAGCCCACCAGACTCCCTCGTCCCTGGGATTCTCCAGGCAAGGACACTGGAGTGGGTTGCCATTGCATAAAAGTGAACAGTGAAAGTAAAGTCGCTCAGTCGTGTCCAACTCTGAGCGACCCCATGGAGTGCAGCCCACCAGGCCCCTCTGCCCATGGGACCTTCTCCGAATGACTCTTAACCAGTCATAAAAAAAAAATGATTGGGTGTGGCCTCTGTCTATGACACAGATAAGTTCATTTGTGCCCTATTTTAGATTCTACACGTAATTGATACCGAGTGGTGCTTGTCTTTGTCTGACTTACTTCACTCAGCTCCTGCTGAGGTCATCTCTAGATCCAGCCATGTTGCTACAGATGACATTTCATTCCTTTTTATGGGTCAGTAATATTCCATTGTATATGTATACCACATATATAGATACCGCATCTTTTTCTTTATTCATTTCTCTGTGGATAGGCATTTAGATAGCTTCTGCATCTTGGTGTCTTGGCAGCTGTGCGTAGCCGTGCTGTGATCATAACCTTACCTTTGTGAACTCTAATTGTTTCAGGCTATCTGTTCAGGAGTGGGTTTGCTGAATCATGTGTGTGCACGCTCAGTGGCTTCGGTCCTGTCTGACTCTTCACAACCCCGTGGCCCCTCTGTCCGTGGGATTCTCCAGGAAAGAATGCTGGAGTGGGTTGCCATTCTCTCCTCCAGGGGATCTTCCCAACCCAGGGGTCAAACCCACGTCTCCAGTGTCTCCTGCATTGGTAGGCGGGTTCTTTACCTTAGCACCACCTGGGAAGCCCCTGGTGGATCCTATGGTAGATCTCTTTTTAGCCTTTTAAGGGCCCTCCATGCTCTTCTCCTTCGTGGCTGTACTAGTTTGCATTCCCACCGACAGTGTAGGAGGGTTCCCTTTTCTCCACACCCTCTCCAGCATTTGTTATTTTCTAGGCTTCCCGACGTTGGCCGTTTTCACCACCGTGAGTTACTACCACACTATAGCTTTGATTTTTCTTTCTCTAATAATTTGCAATGTCTGAGCATATTCACCTGTCCCCGTTGACCATCTGTCCATGTCTTCTTCTGCCCTTTTTTCGATTACGTTGTATCTTTTCTTGTCGTCGTTGTTGAGTTGGAACTATTTCTTCTTTGTCATGAATGATAGTCTTATGTGTATGTTGTGTGCTCTGTGTGTGTGTGTGTGTGTGTGTGTGTACAGCTTTCCTGGTGACTCAGCAGTGAAAACAATCTGCCTGCAAGGCAGGAGAGATAAGAGATGTGGGTTTGATCCCTGGGTTGGGAAGATCCCCTGGAGGAGGGCATGGCGACCCACTCAAGTATTCTTGCCTGGAGAATCTCATGCACAGAGGAGCTTGAAGGCCTGCAGTCCATTGGGGTCGCAAAGAGTTGGGCACGACTGAGCACACACACACACACACATACACACACACACACACACAGACACTGTGTGTACACTGTGTGTGTATATATATCCATTCATCCATCCATCAGTGGACTCTTGGGTTCTTTCATCCATAATCATTATTCTGTTTTCTGTTCATTACTTCCTGCTGGGCTTTTTTTTCTTGTTAACAGTTATTTCTTTGCTTCCATTTGCCCTGGGTCTCCACTGCTCTGTGCGGGCTCTGTCTGGCTGTCCCCAGCAAGGGCTGCTCTTTGTTGTGGAGCATGGGCCCTAGGGCACACAGGCTTCATTCGGTAGTTGTGGCCTGTGGGCTCAGTACTTCCACCTCATGGGCTCGAGAGCAGAGGCTCAGGGGTTTCCGTGCATGGGCTCAGCTGATAAAGGCACATGGTATCTTCCCAGACCAGGGGTTGAACCCGCGTTCAATCTCCTGCAGTGGCAGGTGGATTCTTTACCACTGAGCTGCCATAGAAACCCCATAATCATTATTAGGGAGCTATTACTGCAATGCATTTAGAAAGGCCTCTGACAGGTCCTGAGATTATGTATTAGTTTCATTGCTTCCTAGTTGGGCGGTCCCAGTTGAATTGCCCTCCTTATTGGTTGTGTATGTCATTTGCTCAGTCCTGTCCAACTCTTTGCAACCCCCGTGGACTGCAGCCCGCCAGGCTCCTCTCTCCATGGGATTCTCCAGGCAAGAATACTGGAGTGGGTTTCATTTTCTTCTCCCTGGGGTCTTCCTGACCCAGGGCTCAAACCCATATCTCCAGATCATTTCTTGCATTGCAGGCGATTCATTACCGCTGAGACACCAGGAAAGCCTCCATTGGTTGTAGGTTTTAGAACCCTGACTAGTGAACGGTAACTTAATGTCAGTGAGAGTTCTGCCCTCAGTCACGAGTTCCTTCATTTCTGGATTTAATGCGGTTTGTTGAGCCACCTAATAAGAGTTGGCTGGATGCGAAGGAGGTACAAGTGGGGAAGATCCTGCCACTTTTTGTGAGGTCTTCCTGTTGGTGGGGAAGATGCTCTCGTAAATGACCGATGTGTTTTCTAAGTATAAGTAGTTAAAACACCTAAAGTGTGAACAGAGGACTCCAGAAGGTGAACCTGGAGAGAGAAACGGGTGAAGGAGTTGACACTTGGGTTCACAGGATAACACGAGGATTAGGATACAACTCTGCCGTGTTAAGCAAAGGTTGCAATTTGCAGAGGAATGCAGGCAAGCTTTCTTCTGGAGTGCACTGGAGCCACAAAGAGAGACTGTTGTTGAAAGACTGCTCTGAGATGTTAAATACAGAATCGGGTTGCTTACGAGGCATCAGAATAGCAACAGACAAGGAAGGGGTACGTTGGGATGGTTGAATAGCACAAGGAGGTAGAGAGAGATTTTGCAAAATTCAGAAATGCTCCACCAACATGAAGATCTGCTTTGGAATAGGTAAAAAGAGACAGTGAAAGTTAGAGAAACCAACTAAGAGATATGGAAGACAGTTTGAGATGGTTCATGTGAAAACAAAGAAATGGGATCAATTTCTTTTTTTTTAGTGAAATGAAAGGAATTTGGTAGGTTTCTTTAGGCTAAAGAGCCCTCCAGAACCATCACGTTAAACTCCAAATAATACAGTTGACACTTAGGAAAATAAAGACCAATGGAAGACGGGAAAATATTAAATGCATCATAGAAGACATTTTACTAAGCTGACAAAATAATTTTTATAAATTTTTAAATTTATTTTAATGGAGGCTAATTCAGAGAAGGCAATGGCACCCCACTCCAGTACTCTTGCCTGGAAAATCCCATGGACAGAGGAGCCTGGTAGGCTGCGGTCCATGGGGTCTCGAAGAGTCGGGCACGACTGAGTGACTTCACTTTCACTTTTCACGTTCATGCATTGGAGAAGGAAATGGCAACCCACTCCAGTGTGCTTGCCTGGAGAATCCCAGGGATGGGGGAACCTGGTGGGCTGCTGTCTACGGGGTTGCACAGGGTCAGACACAATTGAAGTGACTTAGCAGTAGCAGAGCAGGAGGCTAATTACTTTACAATATTGTGGTAGTTTTTGCCATACATTCACATGAATCAGCCATTTAAGCTGATAAAATAATTGAGTTTCGTGACTTAAGAAGGTTTACCAAGAATTTCATGGAAAAGGCAAGAATCGTCTGTATGCGTTCAAGCAGGAAACACACATAACCTAAAAATTGGAACGAAAACAACAGATTTTCCTCAAGGTTTATTCCCCCCCCACCCCCACAACAAATGCCATAAGGTAATTTAAAAATAATGCAGAGCCTTGAAGGAAAATGGTTGTGGAGTTTCATTTGTATTTTCAGCTCATCTGTGAAAGTAAAACAAAGTGAGGCTGAAAAAAAGGCCAGTAATTTAAATGTTGCCTGTTGGTTCACATTGAAATAAATCACATCAACTCAATGGGTTATATACACAAAATAAAAAGCATATACAAAGTCAGAAAATGTAAATACTATAGTAAGCATCACATTTAATTATAAATAAGACAGGATGTCCATATGGGCTGGCAAATATTCTGGGGTGAAAAATAGACAAGAAGTAGCAGTTATTTTATTCATGGAGACTTACAATGACGCTTCCCCCGTTAGTTATCTGACATGTAAAGATTTCCACATTTCACCTGCATTCATTTAATACAGGAAGACAGAACTTTAATATTTGATTTGTTTACCCTGTTTTTATCAGCAGTTAACAGATGTTCCTGTGGCCTTCAAAAGAAAGATCCCTATTGATGCTTTTGAACTGTGGTGTTGGAGAAGACACTGAGAGTCCCTTGGACCACAAGGAGATTCAACCAGTCCATTCTAAGGGAAATCAGCCCTGAATATTAAATGGAAGGACTGATGCTAACACTGAAACTCCAACACTTTGGCCACCTGATGCGAAGAGCTGACTCACTGGAAAAGACCCTGATGCTGGGAGGGATTGGGGGCAGGAGGAGAAGGGGCCGACAAAGGATGAGTTGGCTGGATGGCATCACTGACTCAATAGACATGGGTTTGCATAAACTCCGGGAGTTGGTGATGGACAGGGAGGCCTGGTGTGCTGCGGTTCAGGGGGTCGCAAAGAGTCGGACAGGACTGAGGGACTGAACTTAACTGAACTGAGGACCTCCCTGGAGGTCCAATGGTTAAGAGAGGGTTGAGGGTTCGACCCCCAGTTGGCGAGCAAAGGTCCCACGTGTCTCGCAGCCAAAGAGAAAGACAAAAGACAAAACAGCGATGATATTGTATCAAGTTCGGTAAAAAATGGTCCACATCAAAGAAATAATGAAACAAAAATGAAGATCATGTTACTTTCAAGGTGTTCACGCCTAGAAGGGATGTTGGACCCGGATGTCAGGATGTCACTGGTCTAACACGATGAACACCTGTCCACGTCTTCGCTCCTTTCAGCACTGCTGGATCCTGCCATTTTGTCTCATAGCTGGTCCTTTCCTGCCTGATAACCAGTCCCCTTTCCTTTCCCTCTCCTTTCCTTCCTGATGTCCCCCTCCAGTCTTCCTGCCAACTCCTATGTCTGGGCTTTCTCACTGTCCAGAGTGCCATCAACCCTTTCCAACCTCCCTCTCCTTCAACATTCTTGCAGCCCCAGCTGCCATCCCTCCAGATCTCATTTGCAAACAGCTGTCCAGGTGAAAGTTCTTAAATGGGCATATTTCTGGCCTGGTCCACCCTTGCACACCGTCCCATATCTGAGGTGGGTGTGCTCAGTCGTGTCCAACTCTTTGTGACCCCCGTGGACCGCAGCTCGCCAGGCTCCTCTATCCATGGGATTGCTCCAGGCAAGAAAACTTGAGTGGGTTGGCATGCCCTTCTCCAGAGGATCTTCCCGACCCAGGGATTGAACCCAGGTCTCCCGAGTCTCCCGCATCGTCAGGCATGTTTTTTGACCCACTGAACCACCAGGGAAGCCCACATCTGAGGTATCCAAACTCTCCCTTCCTCTTGGGTGACTGCCTCCACTGGTCCTGCCAACAGTATTCAAGGCATTAAAACAGCACTGCTTATCCCAAGTCCTTCATATAGAGATGGAGACAGGGCCATGAGCTTGTCATTCCCCGAGAGTGAAAAATCAATGGAGGAAAACCAGCGACCATTTTAATAACAGACATTAAGTTAATTGCTAGTACTCAACCCTGTATCATTCTGTCGCTGTTTAAGACATCACATGGCAGGGGATGGCAACAAATCATGGCTTCACTTCACATCTAACTCTTTTCTCTCCTCTTTCTCCCCTGCCCCTGGAAACCATTGGATGATTCTGAAAAGCATATGTTGATTAGATTCATGAATTCCTGAAAATAACTATAATGCTCGTTATTGAAAAATGTGCTGTGCCTTCTTCATTCATTTAATTACTGCAGAGCTCTCCAGTACTTTGGCCACCTGATGAGAAGAGCCAATTCACTGGGAAAGACCCTGATGCTGGGAAAGATTGAGGGCAGGAGGAAGGGGACGACAGAGGATGAGATGGTTGGATGGCATCACCGACTCAATGGACATGGGTTTGGGTGAAATCCGGGAGTTGGTGATGGACAAGGAGGCGTGGTGTGCTGCAGTTCATGGGGTCCCAAAGAGTTGGACATGACTGAGTGACTGAACTGAACTGAACTCATAGCTCAGATTGTAAAGAATCTGCCTGCAGTACAGGAGACCCAGGTTCAGTCCCTGGGTCGGGAAGATCTCCTGGAGAAGGGAATTGCAACCCACTCCTGTATTCTTGCCTGGAGAATCCCATGGACAGAGGAGCCTGGTGGGCTACAGTATAAAAAAGACTAATGAGTCAATACTTTAACTGTGTCTGGGTTTTCACTTCATTTCATTTGTACTTTCAGAAGTATGAATAAATATAATGGATGTTAAAAATGTTCTCTGGGGGACGACCCTGGTGGTCCACTGGTTAGAAATCTGAGTTTCCACTGTAGGGGACACAGGTTCGATCCCTGGTCAGGGAACTAAGATCCCACATGCCACATGGCAACTAAGCCTGTATCCCATAACTAGAGAGGCGCCCACGCGCAAGAAAAGATCACAAAAGACCTAATACAGCGAAATAAATACATGATTTTTTTTTAATGGATGTGAGAGTTGGACCATAAAGAAAGCTGAGTGTCAAAGAATTGATGTTTTAGAACTGTGGTGTTGGAGAAGTTTCCTGAGAGTCCCTCAGACTGCAAAGGGATCCAACCAGTCCATTCTAAGGGAAATCGGTCCTGAATATTCACTGGAAGGACTGATTCATTGAAGGACTGATGCTGAAGCTGAAGCTCCAGTAGTTTGGCCACCTGATGCAAGGAGCCAGCTCATTGGAAAAGACCCTGATGCTGGGAAAGATTGAGGGCGGGAGGAGAAGGGGACAACAGCGGATGAGATGGTTGGATGGCATCACTAAATGAATGAATTTGAGAGAGCTCTAAGAGATACTGATAGACAGGGAAGCCTGATATGCTGTAGTTCATGGGGCTGCAAAGAGTTGGACAGGACTGAAGTGAACTGAACTGAGGTCCTTAGTCATTTCTAAGGAGGTCAAGTTGTTCCCCAGGTCAGAAGTGATGGACACTGCTGACTTAGAACATGTGGCTTCCTGCCTGCTCCCTAAAAATTTAGGAAAGGATACACTCTCTTTCACTGAAGTGATTTGAGACTTTATGGATGAACCCTCATACGACATTCAGAAAGGATGCCTCCCTTCATGGCAATGAACGCTCCATCCTTTGCAAATCTCACAGACACGAATGCCAAGTTCCAGAACTTTCAAAAGAGTCACGTGTTTCTCTTTGGTTCTCTTGGAGAAGGCGTGTGTTGTTGCTGCTCAGTCGTGTCTGACTCTTTGCAACCCCATGGACTGCAATGCGCCAAGCATCCCTGTCCGTCACTATATAGTAGAGTTTGCTCAAAACTCATGTCCATTGAGTCAGTGATGCCATCCAACATCTCACCCTCTGTCTCCCCCTTCTCCTCCTGACCTCAGTCTTTCCTAGCATCAGGGTGGGTAAGGAGGGTAAAAATGCATTCAGACAAAGTGCCAGGTCAGCTAAAATATGGGAGGGCAAGGGGAAATAGGATTTCGTTTGTGTGTAAATGTCTGCTTTTAGACCCACACTCATATAACCTGGCACACTGATTAATAATTTGAATTTAAAGTAATTTATGTAATAGCTGGGGGCTTCCCTGGTGGCCCAGTGGTTACGACTCTGAGCTCCCAAACTCTGCTTCGATTCTTCACTAATAAAGCACCCCAAACCCAAGTGTCTTTGTCCCAACACCACTGAAGAATTGATGGGTCACGTGATGGTATGACTTCCTCTGAGTACCGGTGAGTGTGATTAACACCAGTTGTTGTATCAGAGCTCCACTGCTCAGGGACTCGACCCAACCAACGTTGACTCTCCCTGGATGCAAATATGTCTGCCCTTTTTCTCTCCACGCAGCTTCTTGTATGATCACGTGCACGGGAATCACAGCAAAGATTTTGTTGCAATAAAAACTTGAAGCAAGTCTCATATGAACTTGAGATTCTGCTGTTTTTTGCGGGGTGGAGGGGGCAGTGGGGAGTTGGTAAAAGTTGTACGTGATCCAGGAATTCCACCTGTGAGTATACCCTTAAAAGAATGTCAAGCAGAATATTTGCATATCTGTGTTCATAGCAACATTATTTACAGTAGCCGGAAGGTGGAAGAAACCCAAGTGTGTATTGACAGATGAATGCAGAATCACATTTGGTTTACAAAGACAATGGAATGTTGCTGTTTTAGTCCCTAAGTCATGTCTGACTCTTTGCAACCTCATGGACCAGGCTCCTCTGTCCATGGGATTCTGCAGGCAAGAATACTGGAGTGGGTTGCCATTTCCTCCTCCAGGGGATCATCCCAACCCAAGGATCGAACCCCCGTCTCCTACACTGGCAGACAACTTCTTTATCATTGAGCCAGCTGGGAAGCCCACAGTGGACTATAATTCAGTCTTAAAAAGCAAGGAGATTCTGACATGTGCTACAATATGCGTGAAGCTTGGGGGTGTTTTGCTAAGTCAGTCCCAAAAGGACATACACAGCATGATTCCACTTTTACGAGTTGCTTGGAGATCTGTGTTTATGAGCAATCTCCCCAACCATACTGGTGTGGCAGCCCATGAACAAAGATTTTGAACATCAGCACTGCAAGCGAAGCTCTCTGCATCTCTTGAATACAAGGCCTCAGTGTGCTCCCATGAAGACCAGTAGACACAGCCTCTCACCAGCTTCTGCTACGCACAGACACTTGCATATTAATATATGTGGGTGTCCGTTGCTCAGTTGTGTCCAGCTTTCAGGACCCCATGGACTGTAGCCCACCAGGCTCCACTGTCTGTGGGATTCTCCAGGCAAGAACACTGGAGTGGGTTGCCCATTCCCTTCTCCAGAGGACCTTCTCAATCCAGGGATCGAACCTGGGTCTTCCAAATTGCAGGTGGCTTCTCTACCTTCTGAGCCACCAGGGAAGCCCCAAGGTGATGTGTGTTAGTTGCTCAATTGTGTCCGACTCGTTACATATTAATATATATATTTGCGGTCTTTTTCAGCATAGGTATGTTAGGTACATGCATTTAACTTGGTAAGGGCAGTCTAATTGGTGAAAACTGTTTTCATATTACTACTTAAGGAAAAGAGTCAAATCTTGCTACTCTAAGCATTATAATACCTGCCCTGTAGGAATTCACTCAAGGCGTATAAGAATTTCCATAGTTTTCAGCTATGTCCAAAAAATCCCCTCTAAGAAAAGTCCATTCCCTCTTTGTGCCAAGAACTAGGGGGGTTTATAAGCCTGTAATGCACCATCAGCAAGCCAAATGAATTTGAATTGCTCCACACGAAAACTGTTTTCATGCGTGTTTGTATCACTAATTACAACATGGTTCTGTTTTATAAAACATGAAAATTAAATATGGATGGTCTCTGAAGAGAACAGTTTACATCTAAATGTTTTTTTTTTTTAAAAACCTTTAAATGATTTACCATTTGTTTTCCTTTCCAAACACCAAAAGATTTGATTAAAATTTTGTCTACTTGGCTATCTGTTATTTTATGCCATTTCTAGCCACTCAGATACTGTTCTGATTTCATGATTCTTTAAAGAAGACCTACAAAAACAATAGGTGGATAAAGTGGAAGGGTTTTCACAACCAAGCAATTTTCTAGAGTTGAACAACTCTTTGTTGCTGCTTTGGTTATTGTTGTTCAGCTGCTGAGTTGTGTCCGATTCTTTGGGACCCCATGGACTGCAGCACACCAGGCTTCCCTGTCCTTCACTATTGGCTCAAAGTCATGTCCATTGAGTCGGTGATGCCATCCAACCATCTCATCCTCCGTTGTCCCCTTCTGCTCCCACCTTCAATCTTTCCCAGCATCAGGGTCTTTTCCAATGAGTCAGTTCTTCTCATCAGGTGGCCAAAGGATTGGAGTTTCAGCTTGAACATCACTCCTTCCAGTGAATATTCAGGGTTGATCTACTTGCACCCTGACAAAGCTTTGAGTCCAAAACTCCAAAGTTGAGTTTGGAGAAAGCGATATTACATTGGTTCGCATGTCCTGCCTATTTCTCTTGATGAGCTCAGAGACTGAATTGAGAAATTGAATGCTCGGACACACTCACACACTCATGGTGCAGGAAGGGTCTGTGTGTTGCTCACGCCACCCAGGAGTTCCAGAGTCCCTGGATATATTTAGTGGAGGGTAGAAATGAGACCACAAAACCTACAGTGGCAGAGGGGCACGTGTGACTGCTGAATGCAGAGGGTGCTATATATTATCAGTGTGTGTCTCAAGGTATCAGAAATTAACTGTCAGAGTAGGACGAGGCAGAGACCTACGTTTTTGTTCTTTATTATTGAGACCTGCTTCTTGTTCTCATTGAGAAAATATCAGCCCTTAATTGTACAACTTGATTCTTGGCTATGCCTTTGCTGTTTCATCTTCATCTACTCTTTCCCACAACAAAAGCACAAAGGAAGTACAATCTCTTGGTCATCCCTTAAAACCTTAGCTCTATTTTTCAACATGTAACCAAGGGCACAATTAATTTAAACACTTTTGCCAGTAAGTGAAACTGAAAGTGTTCGTCTCTGAGTTGCGTCCGACTCTTTGTGACCCTGTGGACTATTTAGCCCACCAGGCTCCCTGTCCATTGGAATGCTCCAGGCAAGAATACTGAAGTGGGTGGCCATTCTCTTCTCCAGGGGAATTTTCCTGATCCAGGGATCAGACCCCGGGTATGTCACAATTCAGGCAGGTTCTTGACTGTCTGAGGCACCAGGGAAGCCCTTTAACAGCAAACCAGTCTAAACCAGTCCTGAATCTTCATTGGAAGGACTGATGTTGAAGCTGAAACTCCAATCCTTTGGCCACCTGATGAGAAGAACTGACTCACTGAAAAAGACCCTAATGCTGGGAAAGACTGAGGGCAGGAGGAGAAGGGGACGACAGACGATGAGATGGTTGGATGGCATCACGGACTCAATGGACATGGGTTTGAGCGAGCTCTGGGAGATGGTGAAGGACAGGGAAGCCTGGCGTGTTGCAGTCCATGGGGTCACAAAGGGTCAGACACGGCTGAGAGACTGAACTGATCTGAATGCTAAAACAGTAAGCAATCTTAAAAAGATCTTATAGAAGCCTTTAAAAATCTTTTAATAAAAGATCTTACAGACGTCTTTAAAAATCTTGCAGTGACCCCCCTAGGAGTGTGAGAACCAGTCTAAACCAGTCTAAACACACTGGGGAAGTGTGTTCTTCCCCAGTTAGTCCTTTAGATGAGGTCTCAGCCCAGCCAGGCTCCTCTGGAGGAAGCCTCACCAACCTCTGCAAGGAGAATCCATCTGGTTCTGAGCTCGCACAAACTGTGAGGTCACAAAGGTACATTAAGTTTGGGCCATGCCACCGTCTCTCTCAGAGAGCACAGAGAAGTCTGCTCACTGTTCTTGACTCACTTCAGTATAAACCCTGAACACAGGGGATGATCTTGAATGAGTTATGGGAAGGATCACTTCAATAAGGAAAGAAGGGAGAAGTCACGCATTGGAAACAAATGGCTTTGCATTCTGCAAAGCATGTCAACTTGTTGCCAAACGCTCCCTGATGCCAGAGAAATCTCTCCAACGAAGACAACTGTAGCATGAACAAATTCATGTCCACTCAACGGGTATCAGGAGAGAGGGAACAGCTCTGGACCTGGGCATGGAAGATAAGGGTTACAGCATCGCTGCTTCCATTTATCAAGTACTTGAAACTGCCCACGCGCTTAAGCTTCTTCACTCTCAGCTTCCTTATTGGGATGGTGCAACCTAGTTGAACTTCACAGAGAGTTAATTAACCAGAGTAGGCAATGAAGACGCTCCGTGGAACGCACCAGATTTTGTTCTCCACATCCCAGGACCTTGAGCAACGTGATCTGATTCTCTTTCTTTCTCCCCACAAGTATTAAGGAGCAGCAGATTTTAAACATTTATGTGTGTGTTTTTATTTATTGTGGTAATGATAGCTTACGGTGAACAGTGTTGGATTCATGATCTCTGGAAAAAAAAAAAAAAAAGATTTAGCTTCAGGACCAGGACCAGGCTTCATCAGTTCAGTTCAGTTCATTTCAGTTCAGTTAGTTCAGTCGCTCAGTCGTGTCTGACTCTTTGCGATCCCATGGACTGCAGCACGCCAGGCCTCCCTGTCCATCACCAACTCCCGGAGCTCACCCAAACTCATGTCCATCGAGTCAGTGATGCCATCCAACCATCTCACCCTCTGTTGTCCCCTTGTCTTCCTGCCTTCAATCTCTCCCAGCATCAAGGTCTTTTCAAATGAGTCAGTTCTTCATAGCAGGTGGCCAAAGGACTGGAGTTTCAGCTTTAGCATCATTCCTCCCAATAAACACCGCGGACTGAGCTCCTTTAGAAAGGACTGGCTGGATCTCCTTGCAGTCCAAGGGACTCTCAAGAGTCTTCTCCAACACCACACTTCAAAAGCATCAATTCTTCGGTGCTCAGCTTTCTTCACAGTCCAACTCTCACATCCATACATGACCACTGGAAAAACCATAACCTTGACTAGACGGACCTTTATTGGCAAAGTAATATCTCTGGTTTTCAATATGCTATCTAGGTTGGTCATAACTTTTCTTCCAACAAATATATATATATATATATATATATATATATATATATATAACAAATATATATATATCATATATATATATATATATATGATTCTTTTCTCATATAGGTCATTGACAAATATTGAGCAGAGTTCCCAGTGCTAAGTAGGTCCTTATTATTGGTTATCAATTTTATATATAGTAGTGTGGGTATATTCATGCTAAACTTCTGATTTATCCCTTCCTTCCTCTTTGGTAATCCTAAGTTTACAGTATCAGTTTGTCTGTAAATCAAATCGTTTTCAGTATCGGTTCTGTTCTGTAAATACAGTCATTTGTATACGTTTTTAAAAAAATAAGATTCCACATATGAGTGATATATTGTGCTGTTTGTCTTTCGCTGCCTGACTTACTTCACTAGGACAATAATCTCTAGGACCATCGGGGTTGCTGCCAATGGCATGATTTCATTCATTTTTACAGCTGTGTAATATTCCCTTCTATATATAGACCATCCCTTCTTTATCTGTTCCTCTGACAATGCACACTTAGGTTGACTCCATGTCTTGGCTCTTGTAAACTGTGCTTCATTGAACACTGGTGTGTATATATCATTTTTGGATTACAGTTTTCTCCAGATATATGCCGAGGAGTGAAATTGCTGGGTCATATGGCAGTTCTGTTTTCAGTTTTTTTTTTTTTTTTAAGGAATGTCCATATTATCTTCATCGAGGTTGTACTAATTTTCATTCCCACCAGCAGTGTGGGAGGGTTCCCATTTCTTAATCAGTATTGAGCAGTATTAATCAACTGTCTCAAACCCTCCATCATGGTTCTCTGGAAAACAAAATGAATCTGGGGCATTGTATCCATGCAGCCTGTTGTTTTGCTTATTTTTATTACTCTCATTCAGAGAGGCCACAGGCGATAAGCTCTCTGCTGTGAGGGGGGATTTCAGTAGAGATGGAGAACTCTTTGTGTCTCTGGTCTTAATGACTAAGTTGCCTCTCAAATTGCAGGGCATAGAGTTTTGTGTATAGGTTAGAATCATCCTTTCAATCGTCTTATCAATCTGCTTGCAGTGCGGGAGACCTGGGATCAACCCCTGGGTTGGGAAGATACCCTGGAGAAGGGAAAGGCTACCCACTCCAGTCTTCTGGCCTGGAGAATTCCACGGGCTGTATAGTCCATGGGGCCTCAAAGAGTCAGATGCGACTGAGCGATTTTCACCAGAATCATTCATTCACTCCTCTGGCAGATAAATATTCAGTTGGTCCTGGAACAATGTGAAGGGTTAGGGGCAGTGGCCTGCACAGCTGAGACTCTCCGTATAACATAGAAGAATTAAACCTCTGCATTTTCTGTCTGCATCCTGGAATTCAAGCAACTTTGTATTACTTGGAACTTTAGCACTGAGTTGCCCAAAAACTTTGTTTGGGTTGTTCCATAACATCTTACAGACTTTGGGGGCAACCCAATACTTATTGTTTTTTTTAACAAAGTGAAAATCGCTCAGTCATGTCTGACTCTTTGCAACCTCATGGATCGGGCTCCTCTGTCCATGGGATTCTCCAGGCAAGAATACTGGAGGGGGTTGCCATTTCCTTCTCTAGGGGATCTTCCCAACCCAGAGATTAAACCCAGGTCTCCTGCATTGCAGGCAGATTCTTTACTGACTGAGCTATGAGGGAAGCGCTTAAAAAAAACATACTATATATATATAAAATTGAACTCCCAGAGTTCAAATCTGTGTTGTTCAAGGACCAGCTGTATACTGAGAACATCATTTATGCCAAGTGTGGTAATAGACTCTGCAGATTAAACACATAGAAAACTGGCCCTGATTTTTGAAAGAGTTTCAAATGTTCTGACCCTTAACGTTTCCCTTTGAATTCATTGTGTGTCAGGAACACAATTCTGCAGCGTAACTTGTAATGGTTACACCAGAGCTGCCAGTGAAAGTATGGATGTGGCTCAGTTGTGTCTGACTCTCTGTGACCCCATGGATAGCGTCCATGGAATTCTCCAGGCTAAAATACTGAAGTTGGCAGCCATTCCCTTCTTCCAGGGATCCTCCTGACCCAGGGATCAAACCCAGGTCTCCCACATTGCAGGCAGATTCTCTACCAGCTGAGCCACCAGGAAAGCCTTGGACAGGGTGCTACCTTAATCTAAGTTCCAGCGTCACTCCCAGTTATAAGACGAACAGGAATTTGATAGTGAAATCCCCATCTTTCTATACTTACAAGAAGAATTGAAACCAGATGGCTTTCCGCATGTTGTCAGCTTTTGCGCTGAATCAGTGTGGCCAAATTTTTCAGTGATATCCAGGGTCTTTCCACATGTACATCACGCTGGAATACATGTTCTTCAAGATGAGACTTAGATTGTTTTGCTCATAGATGAGTAAGTACAAGATACCCGCCCCCCTTTCATCTAACCCCTAACACTGAAATTTGAATGAATTGTGTGTACCTGGGTGAACATAATTCGATTGCTCTCACGGTTTGCTCAAGAAGGAACAAGACAGTAATCTGGTTTTTTAATCAATGAAAGAAGATCCAGTTCTGCCCTCAATGAATTTACATTAAAAACAAACATTAAATATAGATGGGAATCTTCTTTTTTCTTTATTACAAAACCCTCTGCAAGACCTGCTCAGGGACTTTAGAGCCTACAGCGTTAGGAAAGACAGATTTCAAACCCTGAGCCTGATTTTATTCCCATCTATTTTTTTTTTTATTCTCACCAAACCGAATACATTCCATTGAATTATTTAATTCCAATGATAAGTCAGACTGAGCAAACACAGAAATCATAAATCTGCTGTCTACGAACTAAAGCCCTGTTTTCACTTGAGCATTTCATGGAGAGTTTAAAAGGATTTCAGGATGGATCCAATGGCCTCCTACCACCAAAAAATAAGAGAAGGTAAATTATCTTGTTTGTAACTCTCAAAGTACTCCTGGGGGGTTTCTCGTTGCCTTTTTCAGCCCATTCTGGTTCTATTAATGACTCAGATCCACAGTTACAGTGTACCTCGGAGTATATTTGAATGGCAATTTGAGATTGCCTTGTCGTAATAAGATGCGTTTGAGTACTTTGCTTTCATTAAAGGAATGAAAGAAAAAAAAAAAAACCCTTTTGAAATAAAATGAACCATGGTGAAGGAAGTTCTGTCTTGATTTCCAAGTCGTTTGGTGCCCCCAAAGTCTGGATTTAATATGGATGGGTATTAAAGAGGAGACTTACAAGAGAGTAGTCCTTCCAAAATTCTCAAACCCTATTAGCCTGGGGGGCGGTGCTTTGCCCGCAGCAGTTTGCCTTCTTCTCTGAACCCAGCTTGGTCTAAAGCATCCTCAACACGACAACCTCACTGTCGGCTCCCATCCCACCTTGTTGGTTTTTTTTTTTTTTTAATTGTCTTGGAGAATCTGGGCTGTGGAAACGAAGTGGAAACATTTACAGCTCACAGTGAGAGCTCTAGACGCCCAAACACGCATTTTGCAACTTAACCCACTGCTTCAACAGGCACCAGCAAGACTGCAGAGATTAAATCATCATTCCCAGGAGTAGTGGAATGCTAGAACTTTAATGAGGAAGAAGGATCCACTGAGATAAATACCTTTTAAATCGCTTCCAGGCACAGCCGCTTATGGTGGATCTGTCTAGAAGTTCTTTTAAAACGAGGGGAAAAAAGAAGAAAAGAAAAGAGAAAAACAAGGAAAGAAAGAAATCAAGAGTATCACGGCAAAGGAAGTTACGTAATTCTGTAGGCTATTTTTAGAATCATTTCTGCGGTGTGAAAAGCAGCCGAGGAAAGAATTAAATTAATCATGCCCATCTCGCTTCTTTGTAACCCACTAGAGCTCAGTAAGCAACCGGAGGTGCTTCCCCTTCGTGGACGAGAGCGGCCTTGCAGAGGGTTATCTCTGCCATAGCCTTTCATATCTGACAACGGCAGAGCAAAAGTCATCTAGTTCTCAAGTCTTCATTTTGAGCTTGGGAGTCACTGTCAGAAGGAAGCGTTGCTGACTCAGACTGGCCGTCATTTCCAAAAGGGGTTCTCGTCACCCGTTTGGGGTCCACAGGCTCTGTCTTCTCTTGCTTTCATGCTCCGGTTTGCAAAGTTTTTCTACCTTCCTGTCAGTCACTGTTTTCAAGATAAGGTCGCTTCAGTTCAGTTGCTCAGGCGTGTCCCAGTCTCTGGGACCCCATGGAGTGCAGCACGCCAGGCTTCCCTGTCCTTCACTATCTCCCAGAGCTTGCTCAAACTCATGTCCATTGAGTCGGTGATGCCATCCAACCATCTCATCCTCTGCCTTCCCCTTCTCCTCTCTCCTTCAATCTCTCCCAGCATCAGGGTCTTTTCCAGTGAGTCAATTCTTCCCCCCAGGTGGCCAAAGGATTGGAGTTTCCCTTCAGCATCAGTCCGTCCGATGAATATTCAGGACTGATGGGCACCTATAAACATCAGGGCAGCTTTCAATTTTATTTTGTCCTGCCTGTGTTTTTTCCTCTCCCGAAGCCTGCTTTCTTTGGAGACAAGCCTGATTTCTTTCCTTCTTTATGGTACTTTTTTTCTTTTCCTTTTTGGAGTATAGTTGCTTTACAATGTTGTTTTTGCTGTACTGCAAAGTGAACCAGCTTTGTATATACACATATCCCCTCTTCATTGTCTTTCCTTCCCACTGAGATCACCACAGAGCGTAGAGCAGAGATCCCTGCGCAGTATAGAAGGTTTTCATGAGTTACCTATTTTACGGAGGTGGTGATGGTGGCAGTTTCGTCGCTAAACCACTGACTCTTGAGACCCCATGGACTGCAGCCCGCCAGGCTCCTCTGTCCACGGGATTCTCCAGGCAAGAATCCTGGAGGGGGTTGCCATTTCCTCCTCCAACCTGTTTTATGCCTAGTATCAATAGTTGATATATGTCAGTCCGAGTCTCCTAATTCACCCCTTGGCTCTCTGTGTCTGCGTGTCTATTTCTGCTTCGGAAATAAGATCATCGATACCAGTTTGTTTTTTTTCAGATTCCACATATATGTGTTCATATAGGATATTTCTTTTTCTGTTTCGGACTGACTTCACTCTGTGTGAGAGTCTCTAGCCTCGTCCAAATCTCTAGCCTGGTTTCTTTTTTCAGCCAGCCGTCAGGCAGGAGCTAATCAATGTAGCCGTTTTGTGGCCGCCATTCCCTTTTAGGAGATGATGGGGAAAAGCTTCCACTGTGTCCCTTAACATTAATGTTACGGGAACACTGACTCTGCTGGTGGGAGTGGGGACCTCACATCACACAGGAGGCGAGTTTCATGGTGAACACGACGCCAAGGAGCAACAGCTGCTGGCAGACGATAGCTTCTGAGCAGGACACTGGGAGACTCCCAGAGAAATTTTCTGCATTTAATTTATTGGTGTTACATTGAAGGATACTTGCTTTACAGTATTGCGTTGGTTTCTGCCATACATCAGCGTGAATCAGCAGCAGGGGTACACATGTCCCCTCCCTCCTGAACCCTCTACTAACCCTCTACATTATCACAGAGCCCCCGTTTGAGCTTCCAGAGTCACACAGCAAGTTCCCACCTGCTGTCTGTTTTACATACGGCAGTGTGCGGCCCGATAAACGTGTGTTAGTCGCTCAGTCGTGTCAAACTCTCTGCGATCCCATGGACTGTAGCCCAGCAGGCTCCTCTGTCCATGGGATTCTCCAGGCAAGAATACTGGAGTGAGTTGCCATGCCCTCCTCCAGGGGATCTTCCCGACCCAGGAATGAAACCCGCATCTCCTGCTTGGCAGGAAGATTCTGAGCCCCCAGGGAAGCCCATAAGATTAGATTAACAAGACGGAAACAAGCAGAAGTTTAGTAACATGTGTGCATTCTATATACTCGGGAAATATCCGAGAAAACAGAAATTCTGTCTCCTGTATTGGCAGGCGAGTTCTTTACCACTAGTGCTGAGCTAAAGCTGTTCTCTTTACTACCATTTCTGAGTGTGAATCCAGAGAAAGGCACACCAGGACCTCCAGGAGAAATGCATGCTCCTGTGTCCACTGTGCCGTTATCCAGAACAACCCAGGTGTGCAAGCCACACACAGCTGTCCACTGACACACGGAAAAACCAAGGATGCACAAATAATGAAAAGCAGCATATCCGACCTCAGGAGGGTAAGCAGCCTTAAAGAGAAGGAGGTCCTGCCGTATGTGACCACACCGATGAACCCCGAGGCCATCACGCTGAGTGACATCACCCAGACGGAGTGTAACAGGGAAGAACCTTGTGTTCCAAGTCCAGCGGTAAAGGGTTGATCACAATAGCCCATCTCTGGGAACCCTGCCACCCGGGTAATGAGCATTAAGGTAAAAAATACTGCTACTGAGCTCAAGATAAAGGTCCTGCCCAGGGCCACTTGTGAATGACTGCAGGAAGGGAGAGATTAACATGTCCCCTGTGGAGTCTGGCCTGAAGTAAGGTCTTACCCTCCCCTCTTTTAGTGTGAAAGACTCGGGAGGCTTCCCTGGCAGTTCAGTGGTGAAGACCTCACCCTCTAACGCAGGGGGCTTCCACAGTGGCTCAGACCGTAAAGAATGTACCTGTGTGATTCACGAGTCCCAGACTTGATGCCTGGGTCGGGAAGATCCCCTGGAGAAGGGCATGGCTACCCACTCCAGTATTCTTGCCTGGAGAATCCCATGGACAGAGGAGCCTGGCAGGCTACAGTCCATGGGGTTGCAAAGAGTTGGATACAATTGAAGCAACTTGGCAGGGACTGCAGCCCACCTGACTCCTCCGTCCATGAGATTCTCCAGGCAAGAATGGTGGCGTGGGTTCCCATTGCCTTCTCCAGGAGATCATCCCAACCCAGGGATCGAACCCAGGTCTCCCACATTGCAGGTGGTCTTTACCAGCTGAGCCACCAGGAAAGCACATGCTCAAGATTATTTCCATGGAATCATGCAAGTCTTTAAATCAAAGCACGTTTTTTATCGCTGAAACCTTGCCAAGGGTGGATGCTAATTCTTTCCAGTTGAATTTACTTAAATTCAGTGATTAGGAAAACCCCAATGACTCAAAAGGTAAAGAATCCATGTGCAATGCATCAAATGTGGGTTCGATCCCTGGGGTGGGAAGATCCCCTGGAGAAGGAAATGGCAACCCTCTCCAGTATTCTGGCCTGGAGGATCCCATGGACAGAGGAGCCTGGAGGGCTACCGTCCATGGGGTTGGAAAGAATCAGATATGACTGAACAGCTAACACTGTAATTCAGGGTGTGTAGTTTCCATCTTGGTGAGTGAGCTAAGATCTCAATGTCTTACTGCCAAAACAAGTAAACAAACAAACAAGCGAAAACAGAGCATAAGCAACAGAAGCAATATTGTAGTGGTGCACAGCAAAAAAAAAAAAAAATTTTTTTTTTTTTTCTTTAAGCCAAATGCTAACTGGAGAAAGACAGTTTTTGGGAACATACCCAAGTCCACCATCTCCGCAGTCTACAAATACATCTACGATTCCGTGCCTGGACACCTCGTCTCTCGAGGAGTCGGCCTGTCGTGTGGCGAGCTTGGAGTCGCTAACAAATGCTGGTGAAACCAGCCGAGGGGGCCTGGCTGCTTGCGGGAATTTGGGGGAATTTCCGGGGAAAGCCTTAGCAGCTGTCGGGACACCCTAGTCCTGCCGACCGTCCCTGCGAAATTCCCCACAGCAGTACCGGCTGTCCCAGGGCTTGGTAGTTGGAACGAACAATAGGCCTGGTGGAGCCCACAAGCTCCTACAGTCGGGAAAGTCACCCTGGTGCGTTCAGCCAGAGAATTCTTTCTGTCCATTTGAGAAAATGCCCCCTGCCCCGGAATAAGCAAATTGACTTTGTATTTAAGTGGGATACCCTGCAGAAAAGGGGAACTACTTGCTGAATTTTACCCCGTTTGGTAAGCCAGTCTGCTTTCTTCTCTTCCGAGTTCATGCATCTTGGCATTTGTTTCTGCTTTGGGGCTGCAAGTGGTACTTTGCCACTTCTGTTGTTCTTGAATTTAGAAAATACGGGAAATACTCCATCTGCCCGTGAGGAAAGCCCTTCGGGACATATCTTAAATAGATGTGATCGCAGAAAAATATAGCTGTGAGCCCGTGACTAACTCCTGCAGCTCAATTCCAGAAAAATAAAGGACCCAACCAAAAATGGGCCAAAGAACTAAACAGACATTTCTCCAAAGACATACGGATGGCTAACAAACACAGGAAAAGATGCTCAACATCACTCATTATCAGAGAAACACCAATCAAATCCACAGTAAGGTACCATTTCACACCAGTCAGAATGGCTGCGATCCAAAAGTCTACAAGCAATAAATGCAGGAGAGGGTGTGGAGAAAAGGGAACCCTCTTACACTGTTGGTGGGAATGCAAACTAGTACAGCCATTATGGAGAAGAGTGTGGAGATTCCTTAAAAAACTGGAAATAGAACTGCCTTATGACCCAGCAATCCCACTTCTGGGCATACACACCGAGGAAACCAGAATTGAAAGAGACACATGTGCCCCAATGTTCATCACAGCACTGTTTACAATAGCCAGGACATGGAAACAACCTAGATGTCCATCAGCAGATGAATGGATAAGAAAGCTGTGGTACATATACACAATGGAGTATTACTCAGCCATTAAAAAGAATTCATTTGAATCAGTTCTAATGAGGTGGGTGAAACTGGAGCCTGTTATATACAGCAAAGTAAGTCAGAAAGAAAAACACCAATACAGTATATTAATGCATATATATGGAATTTAGAAAGATGGTAATGATGACCCTGTATGCGAGACAGCAAAAGGGACACAGATGTATAGAACAGTCTTTTGGACTCTGTGGGAGGAGGTGAGGGTGGGATGATCTGAGAGAATAGCACTGAAACATGTCTATTACCATATGTGAAACAGATCGCCAGTCCAGGTTGGATGCATGAGACAGGGCGCTCAGGGCTGGTGCACTGGGATGACCCTGAGGGATGGGATGGGGGGGTAGGTGGGAGCGAGATTCAGGATGGGATAGACATGTACACCCATGGCTGATTCATGTCAGTGTGTGGCAAAAAACACTACAATAATGTAAAGTAATTAGCCTCCAATTAAAATAAATGAAGTAAAAAAAAAAAAAGTTAAAGATCAAGAAATAAATAAATAAACTTATGTTCATCATCCAAAAATAAAAAAGAAAGAAAGAGATGGGGACCTCCCCCAGTGGTCCAGTGGGTAAGACTCCAAGCTCCCAGTGCGGCGGGGACTCAGGTTCAATCTCTGGTCGGGGAACTCCATGCCCAAAGTCTTGACCCTGCATGCTCGAATGCAGGCCAGAAATCCTTTGTAGTGAGACTAGAGACTAAGATCCAGCGTGGCCAAAGGAATATTTGAAACTATTTTTGAAATAAGAGAAACAGATGCTATTCTATTGTACTCATCAAATTGAATTTATAAAATGTGGGAAATACTCCCCTCTGTTTGTAAGGAAAACCCCTTTGGGACAGATCTTAAATAAACAGACTTCCCTGATGGTCCAGTGGTTAAGATTCCATGCTTTTAATGCCAGGGGCACAGGTTCGATCCTTGGGCACAGAATTAATATCCCACATGTTATGTGTTGCAGCCAAGAAATAAAAATTACAGATATGTACGTATGGGCTTCCCTGGTGGCTCAGCTGGTAAAGAATCCACCTGCAATGTGGGAGACCTGAGTTGGTTCCCAGGATTGGGAAGATCCCCTGGAGAAGGGAAAGGCTGCCCACTCCAGGATTCTGGCCTAGAGAATTCCACGAACTGTATAGTCCATGGGGTCGCAAAGAGTCAGACTCGACTGAGCAACATTTTCACTTCCATGTATGGAGAGATATATATTTATATGCCTGCATGTGGGCCAAGTCGATTCAGTCATGTCTAACTCTTTGCATCCCCATGGACTGTAGCCTGCCAGGCTTCTCTGCCCATGGGGATTCTCCAGGCAAGAATACCGGAGTGGGTTGCCATGCCCTCCTCCAGGGGATCTTGCCCACCCAGGGATCGAACTTGCGTCTCCTGCTTGGCAGGCAGATTCTCTACCGCTGAGCCATCAGGCGGCAGAACTTTCATAGTTCAATCATATCTCATAGTAGTTTTTAACTTGTCCTGCTGCAAATTTGCAAAAAGGAAAAAAGAAACGGAAACGAGCTGTTCATTTACCACAGATGTGAGCTGCAGACCTTTTCCATTAGGAGAACTTTGAGTGGCCAGTTAATAGAACGTGTCACCCGAGTCGGCACCCTGAATTGTATGAAAAGTCGAGACGCAAACCAGAAAGATTTCTGAAAACCTCTTCCAAAGGCCTGCAGTGGCCAAGGTGACAAGGATCGGGTGTGCAAAAACCCAGCTTCCTGCCCTGTGCCCTCCTCTGCTATTTTCCCATGCTCAACGTCTACTGTCGGGCAAAGGCGCCCTCTCCGTGTTAATACCTCTTCTCAGAAGAGGCCTCTCACCTTGTCCTGACATGCCCCCTCATCTCATAACCGGCTCAGAATTCTCCCTCCCACCCTCTGCTTAGTTTGAAGGCTGCACGCTGTCTTTTGTGGTTTTGGGAACAGCCCTTTGGAATTGTAAAACGCTTTGCACATTGTTTCAAAGGCGTCGTCCTTTCTGAGCACCAGGAGCAGCTCAAAGAAGCCTCTCTCTGTGCCCCGTTTGCCTTTCAGCTTTTAGCCACACATGCACGCACGCACACACACACACACACACACACACACACACATACACACACACATCCAAAGGAACAGGAGGGCATGTTTACTTGGTGCTAATAAGAAAGGACCACCGCCCGTCCTGGTCCGTGTTGAACCATGACCCTCCCATTTATGGTTTGAAGTCGTCACTCTCGGCATCTCGACATGGGACCTTATTTGAAGAGGCAGATGAGTTGGGATGAATCCATGCCAGTGGGGGCCAATCTGATAGCCTGGTGTCCTTCGGAAAGGGGGAAATTTGGATCAGAGGCACATACCCAGGGAGAAGGCCGGGTGAAGAAAACAGAGGGACAAGATGTCCACGCACAAGGCCGAGAGAGAGGTCTGGAACTCGCTCTTCCTTCCCAGGCTGGAGAGGGAACCACCCCCAAGGCCACCTTGATCTGCACCTTCTGTAATACGTGGCTTCTATATATGCAGGAGCTCTATCCATCTAGCTAAAGATTTGTATGCCTATCACTCACCAGACGAAGCCACCAACACTTTCACTTTACACGCTCCAGAATACCCGGGACGCTGTGTGTGGATGGATGCTGTGTTCAGTCGCTCAGTCATGTCCAGCTCTGGGCGACCCCACGGACTGGGTACCCCAACAGGCTCCTCTGTCCATGGGATTCTCCAGGAAGTGTACTGGAACAGGTTGCCATTTCCTCCTCCAGGGGACCTTCTTGATCCATGCCTCTTGCATCTCCTGAATTTACATATATTTATATTACGAACAAGTTTATTATGCAGTGTGTTGGATTCACTTTCTTTTTTTTGATAAATCACACATATGGTTTATTTCAAGGAACTGGCTCCCAGGATTTGCGTGGTGGAGGGGAGAGTACCTTCACATTCGAAATCTGTAACAGACTTAAAAGTTAGGCGGGAGTTGATGTTTTAGTCCTGAGACAGAATTTCTTTTTCTGTTTTGGTGGGAAATCTCAGTTCTGATATAAAGACTTTTCATCTAACCAGGAAAGGCCCCTTTTTCATTATGAAGGACAAGCTACTTTTTTTTTTTTTTTTTTAGCTTTTATTGGAGTATAGTTGATGTACAATGTTGTGTTGGTTTCAGGGGTACACGAAGTGATTCAGTTATACGTATACCTGTATATGGACTTCCCTGATAGCTCAGTTGGTAAAGAATTGGCCTGTAAATGCAGGAGACCCCTGGTCAATTCCTGGGTTGGGGAAGATCCGCTGGAGAAGGGATGGGCTACCCACTCCAGTATTCTTGGGCTTCCCTGGTGACTCAGCTGGTAAAGAATCCGCCTGCAATGCAGGAGACCTGGGTTCAATTCTTCAGTTGGGGAGATCCCCCTGGAGAAGGGAATGGCTACCCACTCCAGTATCCTGGCCTGGAGAATCCCAGGGACTGTAAAGTCCATGGGGTTGTAAAGAGCCGGGCACAACTGAGTGACTTTCCCTTTCATACATGTATATGCTCCTTTTTTAGAGTCTTTCCCCATGTAGGTCATTACGGAATATTGAGAAGGGTTCCCTCTGCCATACCTTAGGTCCTTATTAGCTGTCTATTTTATATACAATGGTGTGAGCCTGTCAGTCCCAATCTTCCGATAGATATATCCTTCCTCTCCGCCCCTGATAACCCTAAGTTTATTTTCTACATTTGTGATTCTATTTTTGTTTTGTCTTTCTTTTTTCTCTCATGTTGGAGCTATAGTTGATGCACGATGTTCTGTTACTTCCGAGTGTATGGCCAAGTGATCCAATTATGCATATACATGTATGCAGTCTATTAGATTCTCTTCCCGCGGAGGTCATCACAGATCCCTGAGTAGAGAGGTCCTAATTAGTCATCCATTTTACACATATTGGTGTGTCCATGTTCATCCCAATCTCCCAGTTTATGTCTCCCCACTCAGCTACTTTTCTTACAGCCTGCTGATTGTGGATGCTAACCACACCGCCCAAAGACCTTCACAGCCTCATGCAAACTAGCGTTAGATTAAGCTCCCGGGCACTATAGCCTAACCCAGGTGATATGCTACAGAGGAAATCGTGTTCCCACCCCCAGCACCATTCACGTGCTAACGCCCCGACCCCCCAGGACCTCAGAATGTGCTTTATTTGGAGGGAACAGTCTTTAAAAGGCGGATGAAGGTCAGATGAGGTCACTGGTCGGGGGGTGGTCCCTGACCCCACAGGACTAGGGTCCTTATAAGAAAAGGAGGTCAGGACTCAGACCCACACGGGCGGACGACCACGTGAGCAAGCAGGGAGGAGACGGCCGTCTACACACCCAGGAGGGAGGCCAGCCCTGCTGACTGGTTATCCCCAATTCCAACCTGCAGGACATTGAGAGGTAAATGTCTTTCCTCCAAGCCGCTCAGTCTCGTGTCTCTGTTTTGACAACCTTTGCAGGCTAAGGCTACATGTAAGACTAACCATTAAAAGCGCTAACAGACTGGGGGCTACCATGCTTAAAGGATGTCCAGAATATTCACCCCAAACAATAATAACAACCGAGTTTGAGAGGAACAAATAATAAATAGCATTAGTGTTAGTCACACAGTCCTGTCCGGCTCTTTGTGACTCTCTGGACCACAGCCCGCCAGGCTCCTCTGTCCATGGGATTCTCCAGGCAAGAAGACTGGAGTGGGTTGCCATGCCCTTCTCCAGGGGATCTTCCCTACCCGAGTCTCCCCAGTTGCAAACAGACTCTTTACTGTCTGAGTCTATATAAATTTCCCACTTATCTAAATATATATTATATATATAAAAGCCTTATTACATATATATGTAATATTTATATATACGATTTCCCACTTATTTAAATTTATTAGATATATAAAGTTTATATATATAAATATATTAAGTTAATACATAAAACATGTATATATATTAAGTTAATATATATTAAGTTTATATAATAAACTTAATAAATGACATTTATTAAGACATTTATTATAAAATAATTTCCCACTAATTAAGTTTATATAATAAACTTAAATAAGTGGGAAATTATTTTTCCCTCTAAAGTGAAGAAATACAAACAGGGATGGGAACCCATATTTTTAAACCTTGCACTGGAGATCTAAAAGCTTGATAACACCTAGTAAGTTTTGGTAAGAACGGTGTCGATGGGGCAGCTCCCTCAGGGGGAACTTTGGCAGAGATGCTCCCCACTTACAATGCACACAGCCTGCGACCGTGCAGCGCTTCCTTTGTAGGGGTGAGCTCAGGCATACAAGCACCCTTATGGCAGACAGATCTGGGTGGGAGGCTGCATATACTAAACAGTTGCTCCGTGATGGTGCAGAAGGATGCCGGAATCACCATTGACAAGAGTGTAACGACAGCCATTGGTAAATGGAACATTAGGCAGCCATGGAAAGGATTGTGTGCATGGGCCTGTGTGTGTGTGTTGTGTGTGTGTGTACACGTGTGTACCTTGTTCTAAACTATACTATTTGCAGAAGCTTACAAGAGAACTTTGTAGCAGCCTCTAGGAAATGGGGAGTCTGAATCTGCTGTCCAAGAATGGTTGATTCTTGCTTGTAGAACTCTATGTGTTCTTGCACTCATAATGTTTCCATGCGTGTCCTGGCCGTCAGTGAAAAGTCATCAGTTAAATATTCTTGAGTTCCTTCACTTCTCTTTAGACTATGTTAGATAGGGTTCTGTTTTTTGTTGTTATTGTTTCCTTTTATTTTTTTTCTTTTGTTTTTTAGGATTCTGTTTTAATCAAAGAGTCATGGGCTTTGTATGACAGTGAACGTTTTTTACACAAGAGGCTTGTAAAACGCTGGGTTCTGTAGGTGGATTCTACTCACTTACATCTTTCTCTGCTGAAGTAGTAATTTAAAATCAAATGCTGCTTCACATACAGCTCCTTGGTAGATAAAGATTAATCACGGGTTCATCTCTGGACAAAGAAAACGCCAACCTTTCGCTGAAGGTTTGATGCATCTTTGAAGCAGCCATTTCTTTAAGATCAGTCATCTTGAGTTTACCTTTTACGTAAGAAATAATCCATTTTGAGGTCTGGGTTAAAATTTGTCATGCCCACCACGACAGTTATATAACTATTGATTTAATTTCTGAGCACACCTTTCAACCTGTGTTATCTGCCCAGAGATACAGAAGATATCATTAAAATATGAACCATGAAACTTGCATGAGAAAACAACTAAGAGGAAAACTTGAGAGCTTAGCCTTGCAGATTTTTAATCCAGGTTCTGAACATTCTGCCAGGAAGCACGGCAAACTTAAAACATTCTCAAGTGCCGACAATCGTCAACGCTGGTGCTGAGGAAACAGGCTGTAATTGCTAAGAAAATATGTGAGAAATGTGCTGAGAAGAACGTACTTGACATCTATTTAATTGTGCTACGGTAAAAAGGGAAAAGTTTCCAAGGTGGACATTAACAATGGCGTGAACTTGAACTCATAACCTTTGCTGTTGTTTAGTCACAGGGTCGTGCGGTCGTGTCCGAACTGACTCTTTGCGACCCTGTGGACTGTAGCCCACCAGGCTCCTCCATCCGTGGGATTCTTCAGGCCAGAATACTGGAGTGGGTTGCCATTTTTGTTGTTTCATGTCAGCTTCTAACTGTTGCTTCTTGACCTGCATACAGATTTCTCAGGAGGCAGGTCAGGTGGTCTGGTATTCCCATCTCTTAAAGAGTTTTTCACAGTTTGTTGTGATCTACACAGTCGAAGCCTTTGGCATAATCAATAACACTTCCCTGTCCTTCACCATCTCTCAAAGCTTGCTCAGACTCGCGTCCATCGAGTCGGTGATGATCCAACCATCTCATCCTCTGTCGTCCCCTTCTCCTTTTGCCTTATGTCTTCCACCAGACCTCAAATTCCCTTCATACCGTGTGACTTCTCATTTCTCTGGAACCCACTTTAAAATAAGTACATTGCAACAGACGAAGTTCACTTTAGTAATATAATTCATGTAACCCACTGTAGACAAGACGCTATCATTTCAACGTGCAATTTGTATACAGATAACACCTTAATGTCTTTTTGGAGGGACTTGTTCTGTCTTTGAAATCTGTTGAGTATGTGATACTCATAGCTTCTCTCACACTGGACTGCCCACATTTTTCATGAGGGCCATAGCTGTGTGTTCCTAGAGCCGCCATACTAAGCAGCAAAGATGTCTATTTTTATTTTCCTTTTCCAGTCGGTAACCTATGACTGTATCAGCGGTAAGTGTCCTAGGAGGTTAGAGATACACAGGACCATAAATATTTTTCTAGTCCATAGAATGAGACTTCTGTTTCCCTTTTGTTGTTTGGTCCATTCACATTAAAGCATCTTTTTTGTAAAAAAAAAAAAAAAAAAAAGGCAAAGTATAGAGGCTTCCATAGTGGTTCAGACATTAAAGAATCTGCCAGTAATTCGGGAGATCCACATTTGATCCCTGGGTTGGGAAGATCCTCTGAGAAGGGCATGGCAACCCACTGCAGTGTTCTTGCCTGGAGAATCCCATGGACAGAGGAGCCTGGCAGGTTACAGCCCATGGGGTCGCAAAGAGTCAGACACAACTGACCGACTATAAATTCACTTCACAGTTGATATTCAGTGCTATTATGTAAGTACACGCGTGTGCTATAGTGATTCATTATTTTTAAAGATTATACTCCATTTATAGCTTGTATAAGATGCTGGTTACATTTTCCATGTTGTACCACGTATCCTTACAGCTTGTTGTAGACCTACTGGTTTGTACGTCTTAGTCTCCTACCTGAGTTTTGCCCCTCCCCACCTTCCCTCTCCCTGCTGGCAACCACTGCTTTATCCTCTATATCTGTGAGCCTGCTGCTTTTTTCGTTATATCCACCAGTCTGTTGTATTTTTTTAGACTTGCTATATACGTGAGGTCATACAGCATTCCTGTTTCTCTGACATCTCACTTAGCACAGTACTGTCCAAGCCCATCCATGTTGCTGTAAATGGCATTACTTTTTCCTTTTTTGAGGCCGAGTAATATTCCACTGTGTATGTGAACCACATCTTCTTTCTCCATTCTCCTGTGGACGGACACTTAGATTCCTTCTATGTCTTTGCTGTCCTGAACACTGCTGCTGTGAATACCGGACTGTGTGCATCTTTTAAAATTAGTGTTTAAGGGGGATGCCCTGGTGGTCCAGGGGTTAGGAGTCTGCACTTTCACTACCAAGAATGTGAGTTCAGTCCATCGTGGGGGAACTAAGATCCCACAAGCCATGCACTGGGGCCAAAAAATAATCAAATAAAATTAGCTTTTTTTTTTTTTTGATGAATAGCCAGGAATAGAGGTACTGGATCATATGGTATTTGCAGTTTGATTTTTTTTTCAGAATCTTCCATCCTGTTTCCCACAGTGACTATACCACTTTACAGAAGCAGAAGTTGAGATTTCCTTTTACAAAATCAAGTAACCTGAGCCTGTAAGAAGCTCTCACACACACACACAAAAAAACGGCTTGTCCTGCACAAATGATTAGAATATATATATATATGTATATATATATATATATATATACATATAAATGTATGATGTCAAGAGTCACACAACTAGAGGGGAGCTTTATGGTTTACATTTTGGTTGGAGATTGCAGTCCAAACACAGACGAGCAAAGTTCAACAGTCAGGCCTTATCGATGATCAGCTTATATGTCTGCAAGGTATCTTAGCAGACACTCTATCAGGGAGACTGGACTTAGCTCATATAAAGGCCATCCCCAGTGTCTTAAAGGCTCTTGGCATTGTAATACAAGAGAGAGAGAGAGAAATCAATGTGCTCACCTCAAACATCAATAGCTTGTTGAGGTTTGGGAATGAGCATAGAAGGCAGATAATTACACAGACCTTGGGAGAGGAGAGGCCTGATATTTAAACCTGTCACACAACCCAGAGAGGGTCCTGTGTTCTGGAAAGAATGGCTCTTCAGGCAACTCCTTCCCCTCTGAGCAGGATTCCTATTAGATCTGAGAAGCAGAAAAAGAATACAGTAATACTAGCTGAGCACCATTCACCTCTCTGAACGTTCAGTCCACGGGAAAAGAATCAGTACAGCAAAAATAACAGTGATAGCTTTATTAAATATATATATATATATATATTTATCCAGGGGATCTTCCCGACCCAGCAATCAAATCTGGATCTCCCGAATTACTGGCAGATTCTTTAATGTCTCAGCCACTAAGGGCTTGACTCTCTGCAACTCCATGGACTTCACAGCCTGTGGAATTCTCCAGGCCAGAATACTGGAGTGGGTCGCCCATCCCTTCTCCAGGGGATCTTCCCAACCAGGGATCGAACCCAGGTCTCCCGAATTGCAAGCAGATTCTTTACCAGCTGAGCCACCAGGGAAGCCTAACAATATTGCAGTGGGTAGCCTATCCCTTCTCCAGGGGATCTTCTCCCCCCAGGAATCGAACCGGGGTCTCCCGCATTGCAGGCAGATTCTTTACCAGCTGAGCTATGAGGGAAGCCCCCTAAAAATGAACACTATCTGTATAATGAGCTGGTGGGATAAAGCATCACCGGCTCAGCGGACATGAATGTGAGCAAACTCCAGGAGATAGTGGAGGACAGGGGAGCCTGGCGTGCTGCAGTCCATGGGGTCGCAAAGACTAGGACACAACCGAGCAATTGAACAACAAAGGCAATATATATGGTGAATCTAGGATGGTGAGGCTGTTAGTTATTCCAGCTGATAGGTGAGCAGGAGTCAGAGAGAAGCAAAGTCTGTTTGGATTCGAAACCCAGGTCTTACACTCTCTGCTTCTCCTTACATTATAATAGGATCACATATGCCCTCCTTGCACACTCAATTGCTTGGTCATGTTTGACTCTTTGTGATCCCCTGGACTGTAGCCCACCAGGCTTTTCTGTCCAGGGGATTCTCCAGGCACGAATACTGGAGTGGGTGGCCATTTCCTCCTCCAGGGCATCTTCCCAACCCAAGGAATCAAATCCGCATCTCCTGGGTCCCCTGCATTGCTGGAGGATTCTTTTCCACTGAGCCATCAGGGAAACCCCGTAATTGTGTCTTCCAGAAATCATAAAATCTTGCTGGGGAAAGAAAATTTAAATTCCTATCTAGAGAGCCTGGTTTTCTTTCAGAGACTGATGTTCTATTTTGCCAACTTCCAGTAGGGTCCGTGTAAACCTTTCAAATTTAGGCCTTCTTCTAATATTGATATAATTCCTTTCTCCAGGGAGGTGGCATGTTTTTCAAGAAGTTTCTTCAGTTCAGTTCAGTCGCTCAGTCGTGTCCGACTCTTTGCGACCCCAGGGACTGCAGCACACCAGGCCTCCCTGTCCATCACCAACTCCCGGAATTCACCCAAACCCATGTCCGTTTGAGTGCGTGATGCCATCCAACCATCTCATCCTCTGTCATCCCCTTCTCCTCTTGCCTTCAATCTTTCCCAGCATCAGGGTCTACTTCCATTATTATGATTTGTTAATTATTTGCGTATTTATTTTTAGCTGTGCTGGGTCATTGCTTCAGCGTGCGTGGACTCTTCCTGGACCAGGGACCAAACTCCCGTCAGCTGCTTTGGCAGGCGGATTCCTTATCACGGAAGCCCTACTCGTATTATTGATTCTTTTTTTTTTTTTTTTTTCTGTGATGGAAGCATTCACTCTTGATTGCTGTGTTTCTAATAAGTTTACCTGTAGAATCTTCCTTTTCAAAACAAGCATTCATCTTAGAAACACCTTTTGGGCAATTGAAACATTGCCTGATAGTCTAGAGAAACCATATGGTACTTGGAAATATATTGATTTACAGTTTCCCTGAAACATCCAGGCAGGAGATGAAGCGTGAAAAAAAGGAAATCACACGAAAATGAAAAATAAGATGAGTTCACTAATTATGTTTTTTTTTTATGTTGACATTGAAATTTCAGGTATACATTTCTCAAAACCATTCTAATGTGACAAATGGTTTAAAGAAATGTCCAAGGGAGAAAAAATAAAATAAAATAAAACTGCTATCCATCAAATAAAACTATAGATAATTCTGTAAAAGATAAGTATAGAAAAACTATAGATAAGTCCATAGAAAGACGTTCCATTATATACAGATTTGTCACAGATGCCCTTTTTAAAACTGCATGTTGAATAATTGAGTGGGTACATATAGAAGATAAATTTCTCACTTTATTCTTCTTGAACTCTGTAGCTGCCATTTAACTTTGAAGAGTTGTTTATGGGGGTTTCCCTGGTGGTCTGATGGCAAAGACTCTCAGCTCCCAATGCAAGGGGCTTGCATTCCATCCCTAGTCAGGGTACTAGATTTTACATGCCGGCATAATTCCGTATGACGATAATAATAATCACATTAAAGTCAGCACCTCTCCTTATTAACCCCATCTCATAATAAAAGGAACTGTGAAGATTCCACTGGAAGTCGAAAAGCGTTAACCCAAGCACGTTCGATTTTAAACCAGGCAGCAATTAAAGAGAAAACAGCATTCACTTAATTATTTTCTCCAAAATAAGATTTTCCTCAGAATCCATTTGGCACTTTTCAAAAACACGATAATTTTTTTTTTTCCTGTCTCCTTTCTGTATCCAAAAATATGCTTGGAGATTCTAGGTGTCCACGTCCCAAACCTCTAACAGCTGAGAGGACAGGTGGAATTAAAGTTAATAATTGGAGGAGACTGGGTGATAATTGTCATCATGCAGGTCGTATACCTGAGTAATTTCCACTGTCTAACTGCAGAAGGTAACGGAGCATCACCCACAGGCCTGAATCTAAATCCTCCTGTCTTTGGAGGTCCTCTTGTAATTGCACCTCTTTAGAGATAAAGGGCTCGTTTCAGATTCTGCCTTGGTGGCCCTTGCCCATTCTCATGGGGTCCGGGAGCCTTGCAGACTCGGGCAGTCAACGTTTGGGGGTGCGGTACACCTGACATAGGGGTGTCGGATGGGGGTGGGGTACACCTCCATCTTCCTGTAACCCTGTCCACACTGACTTCAAACTGTGCACAGAAAAAAAAAAATCACCTGCCTTATTAATGAGAAAGGATATGCCAGTCATCAAGCCACTGCAACTACCCATGGAATAAAAATTAGTCACACCCTGCAAAGAGTCAGACACGACTGAAGCAACTTAGCAGGCTCACAAGTAGAGGGCTATTTTACTTGGTGGGAATGTTTAGGACCCCCGATCCCCTAGAGACAGCATCTCAGTAGGTCTGAGAAAACTGCTGAGGAGTCAGGCTGTATACAAGTTTGCAACAAAGGGAGCAGGTTGTCTGAACGTCAAAGATTATTCTCAGGTGAAGAAGACCCTGATGCTGGGAAAGATTGAAGGCGGGAGGAGAAGGGGACGACAGAGGATGAGATGGTTGGATGGCATCACCGACTCAATGGACATGAGTTTGAGCAAGCTCTGGGAGTCGGTGATGGACAGGGAGGCCTGGCGTGCTGCAGTCCATGGGGGTCACAAGGAGTCAGGACTGAGTGAGTTAACAACAAAAGGGAAATGACATATCCGGGAGAGGAATTTAGTGTTCTTCTCTGTTTGGGTGCAGAAGCAAAGGAACAGGCTGAGCTGACTCCATCTCGATAAAGAAGCAAACTGCATCTTACATTGCCCGTGAACTTGGGACGGCATGCCTGGTAGCCATGGAAATCACACACGGAACAGGCCTCCCAGACTGATAGACACCAGATTCCAGACTAAGATTTCCCTTCACCAGAAAGAATGTAACAGTCCCTATGTGGTCAGTCACCTTTGGAATCTTAACGGCACCCGTTGATGCACATTGCAATGTAGAGCCAGCTGACCCTTCTGATTATTATGACTCACGGCTGTGACCTGATGGCATCTCCCAGTAACATTTTCCAGGCTAGGTTTAAGGAATTTGCGGATGTGGGCTTGAGCACGTCACACACTTAAGGTACATAAGGTTTTCACAAAAGCCGGTCAGGGTCCCTGGCTAAAGAGGATACTCTGCCTCAGACCTGCAGGTGTAATAAAACTGCAGGTTGTCCTTCTGAGTGAGTTTGTTTCCCGGAGCGTTTGACTATAACATGGGAAGATGCAAGCCTCTAGAGCTGACCGAATTCATTCCTCTCAGCTATCTGGGGCCAAGTCCTGTTTTTGTTTTTTTTTTTTTTAATTTCTCAGACTGGATCCTCATCACTGTATTCCCTTTGGGGAGCCCCCTTTCACTTTTGGAGGTTTGCAACGGCTGATGGCTACTCAATGCATGTTCACTGATACTGCTGCTGCTGCTAAGTCGCTCAGTCGTGTCCGACTCTGTGCGACCCCATGGATGGCAGCCCACCAGGCTCCGCCGTCCCTGGGATTCTCCAGGCAAGAACACTGGAGTGGGTTGCCATTTCCTTCTCCAATGCATGAAAGTGAAAAGGGAAAGGGAAGTCGCTTCAGTCGTGTCCCACTCTGTGCGACCCCATGGATGGCAGCCTACCAGGCTCCTCCGTCCATGGGGTTTTCCAGGCAAGAGTACCGGAGTGGGGTGCCACTGCCTTCTCCATCATTGATACTGGCCAGAGGTAATTCCAATTCGCACACCCCTGACTGTGCACCCTGAAGGGATTCAGGGTGGAGAAAACCTGCTCCCTGGCCCTCGAGAGCTGAGGTGTGTATCAGAGGAAGGGTTTCATTCCCTTCTCCAGGGGATCTTCTAGACCCAGGGATGGAACTCATGTCTCCTGTGTCTTCCTGCATTGGCAGGCGGATTATTATTATTTTTATTTTTAGCAGCAGAGCTGTCTGGGAAACCCAGGAATGATTTCAGGGAGCCCAGATTCCTACATTTTCCCATACATAGGAAAGCTCTAAAGTCATTATCTTGAAATGCCTGTTTTTTGTTATTTAATAGTAATCGTTTGGTCTTCCAGATACTGATTTTTTCTTGCAAGATCTGCTATCCATGCTGACCCCTCCCTCAGTTGCTCAGAGCAGTCCCTTGGAGCTATCGGAGGGGCCACCTTCCTGGCTTAGGATCTCAGCAGGTCCACCAAGTAAAACATAATTTTCAAGTTTTAGGCTGCCTGCTAAAGGGCTGCTTGAAGGACCTAGACTTGCCTTCGAGATTTCTCCCTCTTCCTCGGTCCTTGACTTCAGAAACAATCCCACTTGCCAGCTTCTTCCTTCTAATGATCAACCCACGGTCTAAGCACAAAACCATGATTTTTAAAACTTTATCAGGCTCAACTCTTTTATTTTTGTTTTAAATTATTTCCTTTTGTAGTAAGTAAAAAGAAAAAAAAAATTGTTTCCCTTTTGTCTTTTGGATGAAAAAAGAAAAATCTTCCCAATCCCACGGTCAACTTTCCTAGACATTTTGGGCACACACATCACTGACTGTACTCTTGCAAATGACCGTGGTGATATTGACCCTGTATGTGGGAATTTATGGTACTTAGCACGTCAAAGCTTCCAGGAAATACATGTATGGAGAATATGGAGAATAAAGAAGGATGGTTCTCACGTTGAATGTTTTGTCTGCAGAATGAAACAGGTGGCTATTCAGAGCAGTCTATACATACAATAGTCTTATCTGGCTTAACAAAGATAACTGGACATGGACCAACAGACTGGTTCCAAATAGGAAAAGGAGTACGTCAAGGCTGTATATTGTCACCCTGCTTATTTAACTTATATGCAGAGTACATCATGAGAAACGCTGGACTGGAAGAAATACAAGCTGGAATCAAGATTGCCGGGAGAAATAGCAATAACCCCAGATATGCAAATAACACCATCCTTATGGCAGAAAGTGAAGAGGAGCTAAAAAGCCTCTTGATGAAAGTGAAAGTGGAGAGCGAAAAAGTTGGCCTAAAGCTCAACATTCAGAAAATGAAGATCATGGCATCTGGTCCCATCACTTCATGGGAAATAGATGGGGAAACAGTGGAAACAGTGTCAGACTTTATTTTGGGGGGCTCCAGAATCACTGCAGATGGTGACTGCAGCCATGAAATTAAAAGACGTTTACTCCTTGGAAGAAAAGTTATGACCAACCTAGATAGCATATTCAAAAGCAGAGACATTACTTTGCCAACTAAGGTCCGTCTAATCAAGGCTACGGTTTTTCCAGTAGTCATGTATGGATGTGAGAGTTGGACTGTGAAGAAGGCTGAGCACCGAAGAATTGGTGCTTTTGAACTGTGGTGTTGGAGAAGACTCCTGAGAGTCCCTTGGACTGCAAGGAGATCCAACCAGTCCATTCTGAAGGAGATCCGCCCTGGGATTTCTTTGGAAGGAATGATGCTAAAGCTGAAACTCCAGTACTTTGGCCACCTCATGTGAAGAGTTGACTCATTGGAAAAGACTCTGATGCTGGGAGGGATTGTGGGCAGGAGGAGAAGGGGACGACAGAGGATGAGATGGCTGGATGGCATCACGGACTCGATGGACGTGAGTCTGAGTGAACTCCGGGAGTTGGTGATGGACAGGGAGGCCTGGCGTGCTGCAATTCATGGGGTCGCAAAGAGTCGGACACGACTGAGCGACTGAACTGAACTGAACTGAACTGAACTGAAGTAAATGACTTTGTTTAAGTTTTAAGGCCTAACTATGGGAGAGGTTTCTTCTGTTTTGCCTCTAACTTTTACAGCAGTGAAATGGGAGGAGGAAAAGTTTAAAAAATAGGGTGGGAAGTCCCATGACATCAAAGTGAAGCTAAGCATTCCTAAATGGAACTCATCATACAATTTTCGTATTTGAGTTTCAGGAGGAAAAGCTATAATCTGCTTTATCATTTTTTTTTATGTTATAAAAAGCAAACACTTTTTCTAAATGGTGCTCAACACTGACTTTAAAAGTTTTTTTTCTTTTTTTCCACATCATTCAAACTAGTAGAAGCTTTCTTTCATGCCCAGACCAAATCAAAACTGATTTAATGTCCAGACCAAATTGGTCGTTCAATTTCAAGGTCTACCAAAACAAATTGAGTGTGTCTTTTATCCAGATAGCCAGACTACAGACCTATTAGGAATGCTGATCCACTTCTTAAAAAAAAAAAAAAAAAAAAAAACGAAAACTTAATTTCAGCTTTGTGTGAGGTCTGACTTACCCAGAAGCAGAATCAACTGCCTTTTTCTGCAGGTTTTCTTAGATAAACCTTTCACGATCATGTTCCTATGGACTGTATATAGATTTGTTTGGGAATTTAACACTTAACTCTTTCAACCCATGGTTTAGCCAGAAGACTCTTTCAAGTGTGAAATGGGAGTGTAAGAGATCATTTGGTCTGTCTTCCTTATTTTCCAAATCTCAAGGGAAGACATTCTTCCATTGGCTATAGTAAGCTAAATATTTGTTTATCTCAGTAGGAAAAGGTCCCATGAAAACTCATAGAGCTACGTGGCCAACGCTGGTCTGATTTGCAAACATTAAAATGAAGCTGAAATGGTGGGAAAGGGATCTTTAGGGAGTTTGGGACGGACATGGACACACCGCTGTATTTAACATGGAGAACCAACAAGGACCTGCTGGGCAGCACAGGGAACTCTGCTTAATACTCTGTAATAACCTTATGGTCACCAGGGGGAAAGATGGGGGAAGGGATAGTCAGGGATTTTGGGATGGGCATGGGCACACTGCTGTATTTAACATGGAGAACCAGCAAGGACCTGCTGGACAGCACAGGGAACTCTGCTTGATGTCATGTGGCAGCCTGGAGGGGAGGGGAGTTTGGAGGAGAATGGACAATACTTTATAATTATGGTACTGGAGAAGACTCTTGAGAGTCCCTTGGACTGCAAGAAGATCAAGCGAGTCCATCCTAAAGGAAATCAACCCTGAATATTCATTGGAACGAGTGACATTGAACCTGAAGCTCCAATACTTTGGCCACCTGATGCAAAGAGCCGACTCACTGGAAAGGACCCTGATGCTGGGAAAGACTGAAGGTGGGAGGAGAAGGGGGCGACAGAGGATGAGATGGTTGGATGGCATCACCGACTCATGAGTTGGACATGGACATGAGTTTGAGCAAACCCCAGGAGACAGTGAAGGACAGGGAAGCCTGGCTTGCTGCAGCCCATGGGGTAGCAAAGAGTTGGACACGACTGAGCTACTGAACAACAAGATGTATGGCTGAGTCCCTTTGCTGTCCACCCGAAATTAACAAAATGTTGTTAATCAGCTGTACTGCATTATTAAAAAAAAATGTTTTTGTCAAAAATGGAGCTGAGTTCTTTGTAGCTGTGGAGGTTTCACAAAGCTCTTTCCTTCATCTAGACACCGAGTCCTTGTATTTGTACATCCTTCAGATGGATAGTATTCAGAGCCCGTGGGTCCATCCAAATGATAACAGCCAAGGTAGCTTGGGAACGTCTTCCTGTTCACAGCTCCAACTTGTAAGTCTGAGGGCACTTCTCCAGCTGCAAGTCTACTACACAGGCAGTGTTGCAAAGAAGGAGCCAACTTTACAACAACAAGTTCATTATTTCAAGATGGTTAAAGCCTTGGGCAAGCCTCCGTGGTGGCTCAGAAAGTAAAGAATCTACCTACAACGCAGGAGACCCGGATTCACTCCCTGGGTTGGGAAGATCCCCTGGAGAAGGAAATGGCAACTCACTCCAGTACTCTTGTCTGGAGAATTCCATGGACAGAGGAGCCTGGCGGGCTACAGTCCATGGGGTAGCAAGAGTCGGACACAGCTTAGCGACTAAACCCACCACCACTAAACCGGGTTTGAGCATTTGGGAAGCAGCGGAGATACTTCTAGATTGATTCTTTTGCTGGAAAAAATGCTGTGCCTACACGCTCAGTCACTCAGTAGTGTCTGCCTCTTTACGACTGTAGCCCACCAGGCTCCTCTGTCCATGGGATTCTCCAGGCAAGAATACTGGAGTGGGTTGCCGTTCACTTCTCCAGGGGATCTTCCTGATCCAGGGATTGAACAAGCATCTCTTGTGTCTCCTGCATTTTGTAGGCAGATTATTTACCACTGAGCCACCTGGACAGCCTCAAAATGCTGTTCCACACCCCACATGAAACATACACACTGCACATTACCTCCCTGTTCCTAACTTGCAATTTGCCACTGCAAGCTCATTGACTTTATCACAGTGTCAACATATATTATAATTCACTGTGGTTCTTCATTGTTGCAGGAAGACAGGCAAGTGACCTTTTGTAAACACATAGTATCTTAACTGTAGCTCTCTGATGCGCACGCGCACCGCTAGGAAAATTGTTAGCCATGATCGGTGAGTCACACGTAACTGAGAACACATTTAAAGAAATATCTAGACTTCTCTGGTGGCTCAGACGGTAAAGAATCTGCCTGCAATACAGGAGTTCTGGGTTCCATCCCTGGGTTGGGATGATCCTGTGGAGGAGGGCATGACAACCCACTCCAATATTCTTGCCTGGAGAATCCCATGGACAGAGGAGCCTGCTGGGCTACAGTCCATGGGGTCGAAAAGAGTCAGACATGACTGAGCAACTAACACTTTCAAGGTAGCCCTTAAAATCAGCAGAAAGATGTTTGATATCAGTTATTTGCCTTAGTAGAAACATCTCCAGTTGTCAAACCAAGGGCTTTGGCAGCAGCTTAAAAAAAATGTAACAGCGTGCCCATAAGCGTTTTTATTTTTTATTTTTTATTTTTTTTTTAAACATCAGCCTCGACCAACAAAACATTTCGACTGCCACTCTGTTAACGTAAATATGAGTGACTTTTTAGAACATAAACTTTGTGATCTGTGTAACAGCATTGGTCTTCTCTGTGAAAGCCTCCTGCATTTTTAACCTCTGAGTCAGTGAATGGAAGAAATCAAATCTAGTACATTCCTATAGTTAGTCTCACCAAATATCTCTTGCCAGTCTTTTTTTTTTTCATAAAATGAAATATTCATCTACTGCAAATGTTCATATTCAATCACTATATTACTTTTACTGAAGTGTCTACTTCAAAAAGAGAAAGCAGAAGATATAATAAGAACTGAATGTCACAAAATCTAAAATCAACTGAAATTTGTGTAGCCATTACTAATCCGGTTAGAGTGTGAGATGAGCTGCCAAGCTGGCACCAGTGCTAAAGAATCCGCCTGCCATTGCAGAAGACCTGGGTTCGATCCCTGGGTCAGGAAGATCCCATGGAGGAGGGCATGGCAACCCACTCCAGTATGCTTGCCTGGAGAATCCCATGGACAGAGGAGCCTGGAGGGCTACAGTCCAAGGGGACACAAAGAGTCGGACACGACTGAAGCAGCTTAGCACACAGGCACTCAGAGTGTGAGATACGGCATTTGAGTTCCACCCTGTGAACAAAACAAATCTCTGTAATTGCACAGAAAAAGAAAATATTGCTTTTAATTCTTTGTTCTTTATCCTTAAATATCATTGCCTTGTAATTAAAAATGAAACATTTGCCAGTCCTCAAATGACAGATGAACAATCTTTTCCTGATGACTCCATCTGAGTCAAAATATCTAAGATAAATGAGCTTGGTTCATGTCCAGTCAGAGAGAGGCAGGTTGGATTTTTGTGGTTCTTATATAAGGTTCCTGGGTGAAGGACCGTTCCTGGAATCTTCATGAGGCAGGGAGCTTGCGTGTCTAGAACAGGCATGGCTTGCTTTCTGTCTACTTGGCTAGGACAAGAATATATAAGTATAAAATTTCTGAAGCAGGCTCTTATAAAATCATCAAACGTTATCAGTAAAAAGGAAGACTGCTCTCTAGTAGTTATAGGAAGAGATTATCTAATACATTGAAATATGAACGCCACCGACTTTAATACCTGTCCCATAAACCTATTACTAAAAGTCCCATGCTTTGGTTTTTCTTGCACAGAGATCATCCTCACCCCCAACACCCAGATTATAAGAATTTGACCCCCATCTCCTTTGGGAAAAGTCCTCAGCAGAGAACAGGAATCAGTCAGCAACTGTATTCTAACCAGGTTTGTGTTTTTATTTAAATACCAGTGTGCATGCTCACAGGGCAGGTTTGAGGAAGTTTCATTTACAAGACATAGCCACTTCTTTTGGAAGTGATTGAAGTATACTTGGTTTAGAGTATTGTGTTAATTTCTGATTTCTGCGGTACGGCAAAGTGATTTCGCTATATATGTATATGTATATATACATACATATGTGTGTGTGTGTGTATGTGTGTGTGTGTGTGTGTGTTTGTGTGTGTGTGTGTGTAGGAGAAGGGAATGGCAACCCACTCCAGTCTTGTTGTAAGGTATAATTCTGGCCGAGGCAGAAAGAGGAAAGACGATCTCAACAGAAGTAGGTTACCTTTATTCAGGCAAGGAGGGGCGACGGTTGGCCTTACGATCAGGCTGAGCGCAGAGAGGGATCAGGGATGAGCGCAGAGAGGGATCAGGAAGGCTCCATATTTATAGGGAGGTTTGTGGAAGCGATAAGGAAACGTTAATCAGGGGGGATATTTCAGGTAATCTTTAGTTGAGATGGCATTTGTAGTTGGGCAGGGGGTGATAAGTCTTCTGAGCAGGTGTAGGGGGTGGAAGGTTTCTGGACAGGGGTTGATAAGTCTTCTGGGCAGGTGTAGGGGGTGGAAGGTTTCTGGACAGGGGGTGATAAGACCCAGATAGATGCAACCGGCCTGGAGCATCAGGGCAGGACCTAAAGTTAGATGATTCAGCAAGAGCCTTTGAAAGTGTTGTTTTCTTTTCTAGGCCCAAAAGACTCCTTCACTTGTTGCCTGGAGAATTCCACGGACAGAGGAGCCAAGCGGGCTATAGTCCATGGGGTCGCAAAGAGTCACGCACGACTGAGAGAGGAAGACACGCTCAAACACACGCCACGCACACACACACGTGGTGAAGAAGCTGCCTGCCAAATGGAGAAGACATAGAGAAGGCATGGCCAGAATCCTGTAGTGGGGAGCCTTTCCCTTCTCCAGGGGATCGAACTGAGGTCTCCCACATTGCAGGCCACTTCTTTACCATCTGAGCCACCAGGGAAGCCCAAGAATACTGGAGTGGGTAGCCTATCCCTTCTCCAGGGGGTCTTCCCTACCCAGGAATCAAACCAGGGTCTCCCGCATGGCAGACGGATTCTTTACCAGCTGAGCCACCAGCGAAGCCCGTTCTCCATACTCGTAGACTTTCTGATGAGGGCCTTTCTGACCAATGCGAGCTAATACCTCCTGGTAGCTTTGCATTTCTTCAATAATTAGCCACGATGAACATCTTTCCCTGTGCCTGTGGGCCATCTGTGCGTCGTCTCTGGTGAGATGTCTGTGTAGAGCTTCTGCCCATTTTTCGATTGAGTCGCTTTCTGTTATTCAGTTGTATCAGCTCAGATTGAGTATCCTGAGTGCTCAGTATCATACTTGGAGCTCAAAGTATGAAGGAAGAAATCATGTTCTTCCTATTGTTTGTCTTGCTAAGTTTTTTTTTTTTTTTTTTGGTTTCTCTTGGTTATTTCTGGGGGCAATTGCAGTGAGGGCTTTAGCACTGAGTGATTACAGCCCAAATGGGAGATACGCAGGTTTACTGAGCTTCAGGTGGCACAGGGTATAGACGCAAAAAGCCAGGTTTACTAGGATAGGAAACGCAAAGCAGAGACATCATTTGAATCATTCTGGTTCCTGTTTTCCTCAACTGGTAGAAATCACCACTTTTTTCATTCACTGTACAATTAGTTGCTCAGTCGTGTCCAACTCTTTGGGACCCCATGAGCTGTAGCCCTCCCGTGGCAACCCACTCTGGTATTCTCCCCCGGAGAATCCCGTGGACAGAGGAGCCTGGCGGGTCTACAGCCCATGGGGTCGCACAGTTGGACATGACTGAGTGACTTACACACGCAGCAAACACCGTGATAAGAAAAGCCCCGACACTGGAAATAACTGAAATCAAATGTGGGGCGGGTAGCTGACAACTTTAAGAAATGAGCCAAGAAAAAGTCTGTTTTCTCTAGGAATTCTCCAACCGTCTTCCGTAGCTTCCAAGCCACCACTGGGCGTTTGATTTCAGTGAGACGTGAAAGCGTGTGTCCTTTATAAAGAAAAGAAAGTGGCTGGAAAGCATGTTTGAGGAATTAGTCACTGAAGAAAAGACAGCTCTTCCACTCTGACAAAACACTCGTGGGACACACTGATGAACCCCAGGAAGAGTGTGTCTCTTGTTTAGTTGCTCAGTCGTGTCCGACTCTTTCTGACCCCATGGACTGTAGCACACTGGACCTCACTGTCCATCACCAACTCCCAGAGTTTGCTCAAACTCAGGTCCATGGAGTCAGTGATGCCATCCAACCATCTCATCCTCTCTCGTCCCCTTCTCCTCCCGCCTTCGATCTTTCCCAGCATCAGGGTGTTTTCCAACGAGTCGGCTCATCGCATCAGGTGGTCCAAGTATTGGAGCTTCAGCTTCAACATCAGTCTTTCCAATGAATATTCAGGACTGATCTCCTTTAGGATGGATTGGTTGGATCTCCTTGCAGTCCAAGGGATTCTCAAGAGTGTTCTCCAACACCACAGTTCAAAAGCATCAATTCTTCAGCATTCAGGTTTCTCTACAGTCCAACTCTCACATCGGCACATGACTCCTGGAAAAACCATAGCTGTGGAAATACTGATCTTGGTCAGCAAAGTGATGTCTCTGCCCCTCTCATTTCAAGTGCCCTGTGCGGACTAGGTGGAATCTTGTGGGCTGCAAGCGGCAGCGTGGTGCTGTTGTTACAGAGCAGACAGATGAAAGGGGAGATTTCTCTGGGCCAGTCTTTCTGCAAATGTTAGAAGTGCCATCTGGAAGCCCTGGAGGAACCGGCCAGTCGGAATGACCTGAGGGCATCCGAGGCTAAAAAACATCTCCGTTGTTTGAGGCTTGTGCTATCTGAGCAAATGAAGACAAAGGGAATAGGTTATAAGGATCATGGAATCTTTAAACATACATTTATACACATTGAAATAATGTTCTCAGCAACAGAACAGAGAAACACACCACACTGATTGTTTGGGGGCCAAAACATCTCAGGCTGGGGTCTCCTCAACCTCTGAGTCTCCTACACCCCAGCTTTTTAGGGGGGGCTGCAGGACCCTGGAGATTGGCTAAGGGAAGGCTTTCCTGGAAGGGGATGACTCTGGGAGCCTGTGGACACATGGGCGGGTCTGGGGAAGGCTGAGGACTGAGGATACTCGTGGTTCTCAAGGGGGAAAGGGGATTCAGCCTGCAACCCAGAAGGACCTGTGAGGTTCCTGCAAGGAACAAGAGAACTTGCGCAAAGATAGAACCCCTGGTCTGTGCTCCCCAGTCCCATGCAGGGAAAAGCGTGTGTGTGCGTGTGTGTGTGTGTGTGTGTGTGTGTGCATGTGTGACTGATTGAGTGAGAGACAGAGAGAAAACACGACGGAGCGATCCTTTGCCCTGACTACAGTGAAACTCGCTTCTCCTGTGATTTAAGAAAGATTACAACCGAGGTGGGCTTCCCAGGTAGCTCAGTGATAAAGAATCCTCCTGCCGAGGCAGGAGATAACAGGTTCAGCCCATGGTCCTGGAGGATCCTGTCATGCCACAGAGCAAATAAAACCTGTGCCCCACGACTCTGGAATACCACGCTCCGCAACAAGGGAAGCCACCGGCACGACAAGCCGGCCCACTGCAACTCGACAGTAACCTCCCCACCCCCCAGCTCAGCACAACTAGGGACACACCCACGCAGCAACAAAGACCCAGCACACCCAGAAATAAAGAATGCAATCATTTTAAAAAATACGATCTAGGGACATCCCTGGTGGTCCAGTGGTTGAGACCTCGCCTCCCAATGAGGAGAGTGTGGCTTCAGGCTTCAGTCCGCATGACTTGAGACCAAAAAAAGCCAACAAAACAGAAAACAGCTTCAGCCAAGACTTTAAAAATGGTCCAGAGAAGAAACTTCAAAAATATGATCTGTAAGTAGTCTTTACGTTCTTTAAATCGGCCAACCTAGGATACATGTATGGCTGTGTAGTCTAACGGCCCATGGGCTGGGTACTCACTTTAAAGACTGTTGATCCCCAGTGGCTATCAGAGAGGACTTGTTTATAATCACGGTCTAGGATCTAGGGACAGACACCTTGATGATGCTAGTTACCTTTGAGGTTGACTACAGACTGGCTGATGGTGACTGCAGCCATGAAATTAAAAGACGCTTACTCCTTGAAAGAAAAGTTATGACAAACCTAGATAGCATATTCAAAAGCAGAGACATTACTTTGCCAACAAAGGTCCATCTAGTCAAGGCTATGGTTTTTCCTGTGGTCATGTATGGATGTGAGAGTTGGACTGTGAAGAAGGCTGAGCGCCAAAGAATTGATGCTTTTGAACTGTGGTGTTGGAGAAGACTCTTGAGAGTCCCTTGGACTGCAACGAGATCCAACCAGTCCATTCTGAAGGAGATCAGCCCTGGGATTTCTTTGGAAGGAATGATGCTGAAGCTGAAACTCCAGTACTTTGGCCACCTCATGGAAGACTTGACTCATTGGAAAAGACTCTGATGCTGGGAGGGATTGAGGGCAGGAGGAGAAGGGGGCAGCAGAGGATGAGATGGCTGGATGGGATCACCGACTTGATGGACCTGAGTCTGAGTGAACTCTGGGAGTTGGTGATGGACAGGGAGGCCTGGCGTACTGTGATTCATGGGGTCGCAAAGAGCCAGACACGACTGAACTGAACAGACTGGCTATGCTGTGGGCAAGACTGCATCTCTATCCAAGACTTCAACTCTTTTGCGTTATTAATAAAGTCATGTGACTTCCCCTCATATTAGATGGCTCATGACTATAAGATGGGATGAGATCAGTTTGGCAGATGACTTCACTGTGGTTTACCGGAGGATATGGAAACTTCAACCCTCCTGGAAGACAGAGTAACATCCATCCTTCCCAGTAGATTTCCACTGAGTTTCTGGAGGAATCTGCCCAGTCTATGAAACGAAAGCAAACTGAAAAAGAAGAAGCTAAAGTCAAAACATAACAAATATTTTTTTTTTCTTTTTCTACGTGATCCATAGAGACGAATGCTGGGAAACATCGAAGGCAGAAGGAGAAGGGGGCGGCAGAGAATGAAATGGCTAGATAGCATCCCCGACTCAATGGACATGAGTTTGAGCAAACTCCGGGAGATGGTGAAGGACAGGGAAGCCTGGTGCGCTGCAGTCCCTGGGGTTGCCAAGAGTCAGACATGACTGAGCGATGAAACAGCAGGAACAGAGTGGATTCACAGCAGACTGACGATGTCGTGTTAGTTTTCGGTGGACAGAAAAGTGATCCAGCTGTATACACACATATGTAAATATACATATTTTCACATTCTTTAGCTTTTTATAAGATACTGAATACAGTTCTTATGCTCTGTAGTGGTTTAGATTTCCCTAATCCCGAACTCCTAATTCATCCCTCCCCAATTCCCCGTTGGTAATTATAACTTTGTTCTCTTAAGTTCCTGGGTATATTGCTACTTTGTAAATAAGTGTAATTGTATCATTTTTAAGCTCCACATATAAGAGACATCCTATGAGATCTCTCTTTCTCTGCCTGACTTAACCTCACTCATATGATCATGTTGCTGCAAATGGAGGCATTTCATCCCCTTTTCATGGCCGAGTAATATTCCACCATGTATATGTATCACATCGTCTTTACCCATTCTTCTGCCACTGGGCATGCAGGCTGCCTGCACGCCTTGGCTAGTGTAAACAGTGCTGCTGTGAACACTGGGGTGCACCTATCTTTTCTCTTTTTACAGCTTTTGTCTTTTCTGGACATATGCTCAGGAATGGGACTCCTGGATCAATATCGGTAGCTCTAAAAAGTCACAAGCATTTTTAAAGTGAGGCATTAAGGATAGACTTCTAAATGCAGCCTACAGGGGACAAGATACACACACACACACACACACACACAGAAACACACACACACGTACTTTCTAGATGCCACCAGGAGCAGACGGTTTACATGCTAGCAGAAGGTTAACCTACGTGGAAAGCGGAGGAGGTAGAATGGTGAGTTTTGTGTACAGGAAGATGTGGGGGAGAGCGGAGTGAGGGAATCTATCAAGACACTATGCATCCTTTGCCACTGAAAGGTAGTATCCCCAAGGCCCCGACATGCTGGTTAGCACACAGAGCTGATTGGACGGGGGGGGGGGCAGGTCCTCTGTAATCCCATGATGCCACAGACTGTGGTGGACACACAGGAGCCTGTTGATAGGGTTAAAACAATGCTCAGCCAGAGGGCACACCGTCTATTCTGCCGGTTGCAGCAATTACAGATCTCCTTGTCAGGTTCTGCCTCCCCCTAATTTGATAGCCTTTTGGCAGGCTTCACGGGCAGATGATAATACTTCTTTATCTGCGCTGTCCCTTGAAAGAGCCATCCCCATCACGCTGCACGCTGTGAAATCTTTAGCGTCGTGGTTTGACTTGGTCAACATTCTTTTCTTTGTTTAAATAATTATGTTTATTTGTTTCCTGGGTTGTAATCGGTCTCCTTTGCTGCATGGGCTTTTCTCCAGTTGAGGGGTGTGGGCTCATTGCAGTAACTTCTCTTGTTGGAAAGCTCGGGTTCTAAGTGCACAGGCTTCAGTAGTGGCTGAAGCCCTGGCTTCAGAACGTTGAGGCTGAAAAGTGTACAATCCAGCGACAGTACTAATTGTTATGCTCCGAGCCCGTATCTCCGAACCGACCGAGAGAGAGAGAGCAAGTCCACCATGGTAATGCAAGGGCAAGAAGGGAGTTTATCTCTAGCGCGCTAGGGCCCAAGTCTCATCCCACACAAGGGAATCTGACAAGAGCCCCGAACAAAGGAGTATGGCAGCTTATATACAGGCAGCTCTTTGTCTCAGTTACAGGAGTAGCTGGCGTTACATGATTGGCCAGGCAGGATGAGCGCATATCCTGTCTCTTTCTGGTAAACATGACTCAGGTCCTAGAGCCCGTCGTTTGGTCCCTAACATTCCCCCCTGTCCTTAGATCATATAGAGGAATCTTCCTCTCGGTCCTGAGACACCGTTTGATATTGTTGTCGAAGCACAAACAGCTGTACTGTATTTATGCGTTTTTTTTTTTTTACAAAGGCTATAAGTCTATTGATAATACATGGGCCAAAGGTAAGCATCAGTAGAAGCATTAGCCGGGGTCCCAGCAAGGTGGAGATTAGGGTGGTCAACCAAGGGGATTGTTGAAACCAAGACTCAAACCATCCTTGTTGAGCCTCACGTTCTCATTTATGTTGGGCTAGTCCCTCTCTTACTTTGGCCATAGATTTTTAAACTATTTTTGTGTGATCAGCATAAAAACAACACTTTTTTTTTAGGGCAGCACAGAGTCCCCCCTGTATCTCTCCACAGATCTTTTAGTTATGCCTGGGCATGCCCAGAATGCATGATTTGGGAGCTTGCCCCTCTTCCAGGGTACATTTACCACTGGCTTAAGGTCAAAGTATAAGTCTGGCCACCAAGTATTTGGTGGATGTATTGCGGTGGTGGAGTTAAGCATCTCACGTGTTAGTCTATTTTGCAGCTTCCAGGTGATTTTGATGGGTTGATGCGGGTTCACGCTGTCAGCTCCAGAGCAGAGTAACTGGGTCATCCACAAGACGGCCCAGCCGAGCTGTCCTGGTCCTGTTGGCGCCTTTGAAGCTTTAGCCTCAGGGGGTTGGATGGGTGCAGAGATTTTTTTTTTTTTTTTTTAGCGTCTTTCTGCTCTGCTGAAGCAACTGGGCGTACGTGGTTGTAATGCACCCAAGGCCCGATACCATCGACCTGGCCTTACCTCGGTGAAATCTATTTTTCAGTGTTTCCCTGGTCCTTTTTCCCGATACCTCAGTCCTGCATGTTGTCTTTTTCTTGGCCTCATCTGTTGACACGCCTTACAAGCATGTACTATGTTCTTTACAGTTGTCTGGTGCCAGGGAAATCGCAGGCGCGCAGTTTGAAAGAGCATCAGAGTCTTCTTTTTTCCCAGATGAGTAGACAAGTGTAAATGCTCACATAGTTGCCGTCCCAACTGAGCAGGGAGTATCAAGTAGCCATCTGAGTCTCGGTACCATCTATCTTTACCTTTTTGAAGGTTGGTGTGTTTTTGGATCCAAGCAAGGTCTGTGGATGAATACTCAGGGGTTGGGGGCAGAGTTCCCACACCTGGAGGTGGAAGTCCGATCGCCAACACAGGGGTGATGAAATCTTCATCAGCTACTTTTTGAGCTGCCAGGTCTGCGGCACGATTCCCTCGTGCCGTGGGGCTGTCACCCTTCTGATGTCCAGGTACGTGTACTATTGACACAGCCCGAGGCATCTGTACAGCCTCTAAAAGTCTACGGATTTCAGGCAAGTTTTTAATTTCTTTTCCTTCAGCTGTCAAAAACCCCCGTTCCTGATATATCGGGCCCTGGATGTGTACCATGCCAAAAGCATAGCGACTGTCAGTGGAAATAGTTATTCTTTTTCCTTTGGCTCTCTCTAATGCTTGAATCAGGGCAATTAACTCTACCTTTTGTGCTGAGGTATCCGGGGGAAGGGCCTCTGCCCATATTGTCTGTCCAGAGTCATCTACTACTGCGGCTCCCGCCCGTCTCTGTCCATCTTTTACATAACTGCTGCCATCTGTGAACCATTTTAGCTCACTGTTATCCAGTGGAGTATCGGTTAAGCCCTTTCGCATTGCTGTTACCCCGGCCAGTATCTCATCACAATCATGGAGGAGGCTATTTTTCACCGGATTGGGCAAAAGAGTGGCCAGATTTAGAGTGCAGGGTGTTTGGAAATGAAACCGTGGGGTGTCAAGTAGCAAGGCCTGGTAGTGCGTCAAGCGGGCATTAGAAATCCATTTACCTGGGGGTTGTTTTAAAACTCTCTCTATGGCATGAGGAGTGTAGACCAAGAGTCTCTGTCCATAAGTCAGTTTATCAGCATCGTGGACTAAGAGCGCGGTGGCTGCGATGATATGGAGGCAAGGTGGCCATCCAGCTGCCACTCGGTCCAGTCTCTTGGAAAGGTAAGCTACAGGTTGCTTCCATGGTCCCCATCTCTGTGTTAGTACCCCTTTTCCTATCCCCTGCTTTTCATCTACAAATAATTGGAAAGGCTTTGATGGATCAGGGAGGGCAAGGGCAGGAGCTTCTAGCAAGGCTCGCCTGAGCTCTTGGAAGGCCTCTTTCATTGGCTCAGTCCATTTCCAGTCCTTGTTTTCTTTGGTCCCTTCATATAGGGGCCTGGCCTTTTCTGCAAACCCCAAGATCCATAACCGGCAATATCCCACCGTTCCCAGAAATTCTCTCACTTGTCTAGGGTTAGCCGGCTCAGGGATCTGGAGGATGGTTTCTTTCATAGCCTGTGTTAGCCACCTCTGGCCCTGTTTTATCTTATAACTGAGGTATGTAACCTCTTGCTTGGCAATCTGGGCCTTTTGGGCACTGGCCCTGTAACCTAAAGTCCCCAAGGTTTGGAGAAGGTCACCTGTTGCCTCTTGGCACTCTTTTTCTGTAGCTGCCGCCAGCATAAGGTCATCAACATATTGTAATAAAACAATGGTAGGGTGTTCAACCCGATACTCACGGAGGTCTTCGTCCAGGGCCTCATTAAATAACGTGGGCGAGTTTTTGAAACCCTGTGGTAAGCGAGTCCATGTCAGCTGCACAGGGGTCTGACCACCGTCTTCCTGCCATTCGAAGGCAAAGATCTCTTGGCTTGTGGAGGCAAGAGGCAAACTGAAAAAGGCATCTTTTAAGTCTAAAACAGTGTACCAAATGTAGTTTGGAGGCAAGTTGCTTAGCAATGTATAAGGGTTAGGAACCATAGGATGAATATCACTCACCCGTTTGTTGACTTCTCGTAGATCTTGAACCAGTCTAAAATCAGTTTCCTCAGGCTTTTTCACAGGCAGCAGGGGAGTGTTCCATGGGGACCGGCATCTTTTCAGGACCCCAGCGTCTATGAGGCGTTGTATATGAGGAGTAATTCCTTGTCGAGCCTCTTGACTCATGGGATACTGCCGTACACTCACCGGGGAAGCACTGGCTTTCAGTTTCACAATGATAGGGGGCCTCTGTTTGGCCAGTCCCATTTCTGCTGTTTCAGCCCAGGCCTGAGGGTATCTTTGAACCCATGGTTGTACTTCGGGGCTTATTGTCGCTGGGGCCTCTGGCAAGTACAGTCTGTATTCATCTTTTAATGCCAGAGACAAGACCTGAAGAAGATGCCCGGTCCCATCTAAAACCGACACTTGTCCGTGGTCGAAATGAATTCGGGCATTTATTTTAGACAGTAAATCCCTTTCCCACAAGGGCGCTGGACACTCAGGTATCACCAGAAAAGAATGGGTTACCTGGTGGGCCCCCAAGTTCACATGCCATTTTGTAGTCCATCCATATTGTTTAGTCCTGGTTGCTCCCTGCACCCAGCTACTTTTCTTAGACATGGGTCCATCTTTTTGGTTTAAGACTGAGTATTGGGCTCCCGTGTCCACCATGAAGCCAACCGGTTTTCCCTCCACATTTATAGTTACCCAGGACTCGGGGAGGGGCTTCAAGCCCTGACCCCTCTAGTCACTATCTTTACCCGCGTAGAGGATATGACTGTCTGGAGATGGAGTCTCATTTTGGGGGTTTTGGGGCTCCTCTTTTAGATTTTTCTTGGGGCAGTTATCTTTTCAATGTCCAAACTCTTTACAAAATGCACATTGGTTTTTCTCAAGCTTACGACTTGTCGTTTTTCCTTCAGTTTTTGAGTCCAATTTTTTTCCTTTCTGGAACCTGTTTTTGTTTTTAACCCCAGCAAAAAATATCTGGGCCAGCTCTTTTTGATTTTTACAGTTTTTTTCAGCTCTAAATTTTCTTTTTTTTTTTTTTTCTAATGCGGTCCTCTCTCTCTTCTGGGGTCTCTCTATGATTAAAAACTCTCTCGGCTGCCCTCACTAGATCTTGCAAGGATTGTTCATTTAACCTCTCTATTTTTTGTAACTTTTTTTAATATCGGGGGCTGCTTGATTTACAAATGCTAACATAACTGCCGCTCATGACTCATCTGCCTGTGGGTCCATAGGGGTATACTGTCTAAAAGCTTTCATTATCGTTTCAAGGAAGGCTGCTGGGCTCTCATTTGGTTCCTGCCTCACTGAATTTATTTTGGCCAATTTAGTTGGCTTCCTGGCGGCCGCTCTAAGGCCGGCCATGAGAGTCCGGTGGTATACTCGGAGATGCTTCCCCCCCTCCCCAAGAGACCCCCGAGCATCCCCTGCAGGGGAGGGGGAGCGCAGGGAGGGGGGAGAGCGCGGCGACGAGGGCTGGCTCCCTCGGCCCGGGAGTCAGCTAGCGCTGCTGCCAGGGGGCTGTAACACTCGGGGAGGGTGGACCCGCCACCTCGAGATGGTGGGCCCCCCCTCAGCCACCTTTTTTTGCCGGGCCTTTTCAGCTGTCCTGGAGCCGGTGGTGGCATACCGCCGTGGTGGAAATGCGCCCGGCAGCGCCCGGTCGCAGGCCGGGGGGCAGTCCCCCGTCGACCCCACCCTTGGCCCCGCCCACCTACCCCCGAGTTCTCCCCCCCTTTCTCTTCCCCCCCTCCGCCCAGAGGCGGAGGGAAGAGTGGCGAGGGGTCGGGAGGAACGGGGAGCGGGAAAGACCCGCTGGGCCGCCGGCACGGCCGGGCCTACCGCCGGGTTGAATCCTCCAGGCTGACTGCGCTGACCCCACCCGTTTACCTCTTAACGGTTTTACACCCTCCTGAACTCTCTTTAAAGTTCTTTTTAACTTTTCTTTGCGGTACTTGTTGACTATCGGTCTCGTGCCGGTATTTAGCCTTAGATGGAGTTTACCACCCGCTTTGGGCTGCATTCCCAAGCAACCTGACTCCGGCAAAACCCAGGCCCGGCATGCCGGGGGCCGTTACCGGCCTCATACCGTCTATGGGCCTTGAACTCTCTCTTTAACTGCCTGGATAATTTGGGGATTGAAGGTTTCCTCTTGTGGCAATCTGACGTCAAATGTGGGCCACTTGGTGGAACAGAAAGTCACCAGTTTGCTCTTCTTTACCAGTAACAAAAGATTCTGAGCTCTAGACTTGAAATCAGAGAAGTGGTTAATCATAAGAGATAAAGGAGTAGAAGTTGTTTGTCCCATGATCACAGAAAAGTACACTGGGAGCCAACAGAGCACACAAAGAGCAGCGCAGACACCACAAATAGACAAACAGATAACAAACGCAAGGTGGCCACCGACAATGCACTCAATCTTACCTGCAGGATGTTCACAGAGCCAGCTGCCTGCCCGGCACGAAACTGGGCCCCGGCCTTACGCTGGACTTAATCCAGTAACCAGAGCCAGCCGCCTCCCCAGCACGAAACCGGGCCCCGGCCTTACGCTGGACTTGACTTGCCTCTGCACTTTACACCCAGATGCCTCCCCAGTACGATACTGGGCCCCGGACTTAATCTGGGCTTCTGCAACGTTAGCACCGGTGCTCAGAGTTCTTATCTCCTAACGAGGTTACTCCCTTCTACCAGGAGAGTTGTCCTCCCCAGCAGGACGGAGATCCCGGACGAGCCCCCAAATGTTATGCTCCGAGCCCGTATCTCCGAACCGACCAAGAGAGAGAGAGAGCAAGTCCACCACGGTAATGCAAGGGCAAGAAGGGAGTTTATCTCTAGCGCGCTAAGGCCCAAGTCTCATCCCACACAAGGGAATCTGACAAGAGCCCGGAACAAAGGAGTATGGTGGCTTATATACAGGCAGTTCTTTGTCTCAGTTACAGGAGTAGCTGGTGTTACGTGATTGGCCAGGCAGGATGAGTGCATATCCTGTCTCTTTCTCGTAAACATGACTCAGGTCCTAGAGCCCGTTGTTTGGTCCCTAACACTAATGATCTTATGGTCAATCTCATTTTTATTAACCATAAAGATTTGTAAACCATTTTGCATTTGCCAGAGTTGTTCCATTTCCCTACTGGCACCTGGACTCAGCGGTTGAGGCTTGTGGGCTTTAGAGTTTGGGCCCAGTGGTTGTGGCCGATGGGCTTCAGTTGCCCTGCAGCACGTGGGGACTCTTCCTGGACTGGGACTCAAACCTGTGTCTGCTGCATTGCAAGGAGGACTCTTTAACCCCTGGACTGCCCCCACCCCCAGGGAAGCCCCAGTCAGGATTCTTTTACAACCCCTGTTTGCTTCAGCTTGGTAACGGCCCTCCACCTCCACACCCATTCTTGCCTCTGTTCAGGCAGCCCTCTGTGTTGAAACAACTCAGCTGTCTGTCACAGTGTAACAAATTCACAGCTGCGGAGGCTGGGACGCACCCTGGCGACACCGGAGTATACCTTGGCGGAGTCCCCTGGTGCTAGCGGTTCTCATAGGCTGCGATCTGGATCACAGTTGAGGCTGGAATCTCAGCGCAGAACTCAGTGATGGAAGGACCCACTTTTGCAGTTCTGTGCTTGGGAATTCAGTTTGTCACAGGCTGTCGGACTGAGCATTTCAGCTCTTCACCAGGATTTAGCCAAAAAGCAACGTCAGTTTCTCTCTCTCTCTTTTTTTTTTTTTTTAAACTGAGGCATACATAGTTGATTTACAATCTTTTTATTTTATTTTCAAATTTATTTGATTTATAGTCGTATGTCCATTTCTGCTGCACAGCATGGAGACTCAGTTATACATGTATATCTGTTCTTTTCTGCATTCCTTCCCATGATGGTTGCTCACAGGACATTGCAGAGAGTCCCCCGTGCTGCACAGGAGGACGTTTTTCATCCATCATATATATAACAGTTTGCACATGTTAATCCCAAACCCCCAGGCCTTGCCTCCCCTACCCACCTACCTCTTCCTTGTAAACCCCAAGTCTGATCACTATGTGAGACGGTTTCTGCATTGTAGGCTGTGTTCATTTGCACCATATTTTACATCAGTTTCTTGATAGGAAGATATTTCACATGTTGGGCTGTTTTCTGTATAATTTGGGTCATGACTGTTCCAGGAGAATATTGCCTTATGATTCATGTACCAGTGTCTTAGCGCAGAAGTTGGTCCCTCTTTGAAACTAATCCATTGGTATAAATATACGTCTTCTTGCTTTGATTCCACAGGCACGTAAATCCACTTTTGTGTGCAAGTCACACACAAAGCTTCCCTGGTGGACTTCCCTTGTGGCTCAGTGGTCACCAATCCACCCGCCGTTGCAGGATAGATGAGTTCAATCCCTGGGTTGGAAAGATCCCCGGGAGGACGGAATGGCAACTCATGCCAGTATCCTTACCTGGAGAATCCCATGGACAGAGGAGCCTGGCGGGCTACAGTCCGTGGGGTCCCAAAGAGTTGGACCCGACTGAACGACTTAAGAACCAGAACTGCAAAGCACAATTTGGAATCCCTTCCTCCTCTTCCCAAGGAAGGATTAAAAAAGGAAATGATTATTAATATTCCATAATGAACCTTGAGGTTGAAAAGGTACGAGAGAGCAATGGTATTAATCATGTTATGCTCAGCTTCATTTTATTAACAGTAAAGTTTTAAACCACATTGCATTCAGCAGAGTTGTTCCATTTCCCCACTGGTGTCGTGGGTACAGGTCATAACGAGACAGAAGGCTCTTTGCGTCAAGGAATAAGGCACATCCAGGCCACTTCTTAATTTGTCCCCTCGGCGCTAAACTTCTTTCTTTTTAAAAATGGCTCTCTGAAGTGTGGGCTTTCCTGGTGGCTCAGCTGGAAAAGAATCCACTTGCAATGCATGAGACCTGGGTTCGATTCCTGGGTCGGGATGGTCCCCTGGAGAAGGGATAGGCTACACACTCCAGTATTCTTGGGCTTCCCTGGTGGCTCAGCTGGCCAAGAATCTGCCTGCAATGCGGGAGACCTGGGTTCAATCCCTGGGTTGGGAAGATCCCCTGGAGGAGGGCATGGCTACCCACTCCAGGATTCTTGCCTGGAGAATTCCATGGACAGAGGAGCCTGGCGGGCTATAGTCCACGGGGTCTCAAAGGGTTGGACACAACTTAGCGACTAAGCGGAGCACAGCACAGCTGAAGTATAGGGTATAAATTAGGAAGAGAAGTCGTGTGTCTACACCGAACAAGAATACAGGAACAGAATCAGGAACCAATCAACTTTTAAAGAAATGTAAACCTCTGTCTACAATCTACAATCTACATACATATGAATGATGTATGTATATTTATATAGTATGCAATAGAGAAGGATTATGTATAACATAATAATTACATCATCACTTCAGTTCAGTAGCTCATGACTGAACCGAACCAACATACAACACAGATATGTTCCCTACTGTTGTTAACAGTTCAGTCACTAAGTCGTGTCTGACTTTTTGTGACCCCATGGACTGCAGTACGCTGGGCTTCCCGGTCCTTCACTGTCTCCTGCAGTTTGCTCACGCTCATGTCCATATATATGTATAACTCTCTATATGTCATATATAATGCTATATGGGCAGAGGTGGTGCAGAGGTTAAAGCGTCTGCCTGCAATGTGGGAGACCTGGGTTCGATCCCTGGGTGGGGAAGATCCCCTGGAGAAGGAAATGGCAACTCACTCCAGTATTCTTGCCTGGAGAATCTCATGGATGGAGGAGCTTGGTGGGCTACAGTCCACGGGTTGCAAAGAGTCAGACACGACCGAGTGACTTCACTTTCACTTTCATAATGCTCTACAGACATACCTCATTTTCTTGCACTTTGCTTTATTTTACTTCATAGATATTGCTTTTTTTTTTTTCTTTTAACAAACTGGAGGTTTGTGGCAACCCTGCTTCAAGAACATCTATCAGGGCCATTTTTCCAACAGTATTTGATCATTTCATGTCCCATTTTGGTACTTCTTCAGTTCAGTTCAATTGCTCAGTTGTGTCTAACTCTCTGTGACCCCATGGAGTGCAGCACGCCAGGCTTCCCCTGACCATCACCAACTCTCGGACCTTGCTCAAATTTATGTCCATCAAGTCGGTGATGCCATCCAACCATCTCATCCTCTGTACTTGGTCCTCCTTGGAATATTTTGTACCTTTTCCTTGCTATTATATTTGCCACAGTAGCTGTGATTCATGATCATTGATGTCACTTCTACAACTCGCTGAAGGCTCAGAAGCTAGAGAGCATTTTTTAGAATCAAGTATTTTTTAATGAAAGGATGGACATTTTTAAAGACATAATGCCATTGCATACTTAATAGACTACACTCAAAAGTAAACATAACTTTTCTGTGCACTGGGAAACCAAACCATCTCTTGACTTTACATAGACATTCACTTTATCCTGGAGGTCTGGAACGGAACCTGCAGTATGATGCTGGGAGAAGGAAATGGCAACCCACTCCAGTACTCTTGCCTGGAAAACTCCATGGATGGAGGAGCCTGGTGGTGTATAGTCCGTGGGGTCGCAAAGAGTCGGACACAACTGAGAGACTTCACTTTCACTTTACTTTCATAATTTTGGGGAAAGATTGAAGGCAGGAGGAAAAGGGGATGACAGAGGATGAGATGGTTGGATGGCATCACTGACTCAATGGACATGAGTTGAGTAAACTCTGCAAGTTGGTGATGGACAGGGAGGTCTGGTGTGCTGCAGTCCTTTGGGCCACAAAGAGTCAGACATGACTGAGTGACTGAACTGAACTGAATGCCTATATATTATATTATATATAACCATTGTCATTATAGAAATACATAAAAATTATATATGTATATTTTAAAATACAAATTTACACATAACATATAACGCCTCTCTATAATATCATATAATATAGTAGTCTGTCCAACTCTTTGCGACCCCGTGGACTGTAGCCCTGCCAGGCTCCTCTGTCCCTGGGTTTCTCCGGGCCAGAATACTGGAGTGGGTACCCTTTCCCTTCTTCAAGCGTTCTTCCCGACCCAGGAACTGAACCCAGGTCTTTTGCACTAGGGGCAGATTCTGTACTGTCTGAACCACAGGGAAGCCCTATCAGTCATATATATGTGTGTGTGTGTGTATGTATATATATCCCTTCCCTCTCCTCCCCACATCCCACCCCTCTAGGCTATCACAGAGCACCGAGCTGAGGTCCTTGTGCAATACAGCAGATTAACACTAGCTCTCTGTATATATCTATATGTGTTTTATTAAATGATGGGGTGTTGCTGCTTCTTGTAAACATTTTCCTTCTTTCCTTCCTCTCTCTCTGTCCCTTCCGATTTCCCCAGCACAGCTCATGGGATCTCAGGTCCCCAAACTAGGGTTGGAACCCTTCCCGCAGCCTTGAAAACGCCCCGTCCTCACCACTAGACTGCCAGCAACTCCCTACCCTTGTTTCCATTCTTCAACTTTGAATATACGCAAAAGTTTCCATATTTTATTATATGCAAAAGTTTCCATTCTGCGACTTTTATTATACCTTCAAAGGTTCACACCTGGAAGGCAGAGCCTTGTGGATGTCCTGTCGTGAATATTTCAGGCAACAGGCAAGATAGTTTCACCAAAGGGGCGGAGCCAGCATGACGGATCCCAGGAAATAGAGCACAAAGATTAAACCGGAAGGATTCGATTCAACCGGAAGGATTCGGTTCAACATGGGGTCCGGTCTGCTCTGGTCTGTTGCAGTCCCTTCCCAGCTTTCTCCTTCATTTCCACCTCCATGGATCCCTGTGAATTCATGCATCAGAGGTATTTCCACAACTTCAGCTACTCTTTTTTTTTTTCATTTCTTATGCTGTTGGCTCCCTTATCCACTGGACTGTTTGTGTCTTCCAAAATAAAATGGATGGGTGTTACTCACACACGCCCTTTTTACTTCCTAGCGTTATGCTTGTGCTCAGGATACACTTGATAAAGTTATAAATAAATCAGTTAATTCACACTTTGTTGGCAAAGCCAATGACTTTCTGGCCTGCTGTAAGTTTTGTGTTTGACTTGAGGCTCTGCTCCTAAACTCCACTTTAGGAAGGATGTATGTGTGTATCTATGCCTGTGTGCATGCATGCTTAGCTGCTTCAGCTGCGTCTGACTCTTTGCGACCCCACAGACTTTAATCCCGCCAGGCTATTCTGTCCATGGGATTCTCCAGGCAAGAATACTAGAGTACATCACCATGCCCTCCTTGTTTATAACTACCCTCTCTATATATCTATATTTTCGTATCTGAAAGTGAAGGTGGCTCAGTCATGTCTGACTCTTTGCAATTCCATGGACCATACAGTCCATGGAAGTCTCCAGGCTGTGATACTGGAGTGGGTAGCCTTTCCCTTCTCTGGGGGAATCTTCCCAACCCAGGGATTGAACCCAGGTCTCCCACATTGCAGGTGGATTCTTTACCAGCTGAGCTGCAAGGGAAGCCCTTTGTATCTGAAGTCACATGTTTTACTACTTTGGAAGGAAAGCTATTATTGGCGATACTGTTATTGGATTTTAAATATCTATTCAATGATAAAAAGAAAGTGAAAGTGAAGTTGCTCAGTCGTGTCTGACTCTTTGCGACCCCATGGACTGTTACCTACCAAGCGCCTCTGTCCATGGAATTTTCCAGGCAATAATACTGAAGTGGATTGCCATTTCCTTCTCCAGGGGATCTTCCCGACCCAGGGATTGAACCCAGGCCTCCCGCATTGTAGACAGACGCTTTACCGTCTGAGCCACCAGGGAAGTCTATTCTTCTATTCAATGATAGAAGAAAATAAATATTTATATAAATCATATGTACGTTTCTTCTACTATTAGATTGTGTATCTATTTTGTGTACATATAATGTATAGATAACAGTGATTGAAATAGTAACCTCTTTATGCATATGAGATATACAGCTCTTTTTGGTAAAGGATGTTTCGTGCATATTATCTCGTTAGCCATCCCGAGGGACCCACAGGAGAGCTATTTTAATCTCTGCTTAAAGGATCTATTCCCTAAAGTTCACCGACCCTAACAGACTTTCCAGTAGGTTATAGCTAGCACAGATCAGACACTTGATCTTAAACTGGGTCCCCTAAATCAGTGTGCATCACCTTCCCCTCTATGGGCTGTGTCCCCCAAGTGTCTTTCTCTTAAAACTTGTGAGGAATCCCTAACTGTGCCATCACACCAAATAAGACAGCGGATGGGATTCCGGAGCACTTGTGAGCATGTCCTATGCATAGGAGACATCATCTTTGTCTTCCAAGACATGAAGCCGTAGGTCTACAAAATAAGGTGATTAATAGAAGCAGACATTTGTTTACAGCATCTTACATGCCTGAGCCCTGTATCACTCATCACATCAGAAGGATATCATGAGGTGATGACTTTCATCTGCTCCACGTCACCGAGGGGGAAACCCAGACACAGCGTCTCAGCACACACCCCGAAGGTCACAGGCCACTGGAACCCAAGGAATCGAGTTTGGGAATCTGTGTGCAGCTTGCCGCAATACTCTACTGCCTTCTCCACTTGGTGGGCCGTAAGCAGCCTCAGATATCACCCAGTGGACCGCCAACTCAACGTCAACCCAGTGATGAAAACCAGGTCCTGTCAACAAACGTGTAGTTGGCTGGAAGAGATCGCAAAAGTGAAGAGGGACGTTTCAAAGTACACGACAGACGCCACCAATGTCTTCATTATTTTATTCATCAGAACCATTACGTGTTTTATTCATCAAAACCATACGTTCTTACGTGTAAAAAACAGACCCCCAAAGGAATTAATATTAGCCCATGACCTGGACAGAAAAGAGGTTCTGTCCTTTATGGGTCTTCATTGTCATTTTGTTACACAGAAGGATACAGATGGCTATCTATGTGTCGAGCTGTGCATCACTGTATGTATATGGGTATCTATCTGTCCATGGAGGAATCTATCCATCTGTCTGACCTTCCATCTTTCCATTCATCCTTCTATGTATTATCTATCCACCTTTCTGCCTACATGTCATCGCTTCCCAGTAGCTCTGTCAATAAAGAATCTGCCTGCAGTGTAGGAGACTGGGGTTCGATCCCTGGGTCGGGAAGGTCCCCTGGAGAAGGAAATGGCAAACCACTCCAGTATTCTTGCCTGGAGAATCCCATGGACAGAGGAGCCTGGTGGGCTACAATCCACGGGGTGGCAAGAGTCTGACACAACTTACTGACTAAAGAGAAAGAGAAAGACAACCCCAACACCATCCAGAAACAGTAACAGGTTTTGTCAGTCCCACTCCAGCACTCTTGCCTGGAAAACCCCATGGATAGAGAAGCCTGGTCGACTACAGTCCACGGGGTTGCAAAGAGTCGGATATGACTGATCGACTTCACTTTCACTTTCTTTCACTTTGCCTACTCAGGTATCTGTGTATGCATTAATCTACAAACCACTGCTTCCCAGTACCAGGCAGAAACGGTAACGTACTTGTCTGTCTGTCTGCCTGTCCATCTTTGTATCTATCTATGTATATCTATGGGTGTGTATCTATGAGTTGGTCTGGGTATCTGTCTGTGACTATGTGTATCCGTCTGTGACTATGTGTATGTATCTCTGTGTTCATCTGTGTATCTCTGTGTCATCGCTTCCCATACCATCAGTCAGGAAACAGTAACGCTTTTGTCTACCTGACGCCCAGGGAATCGCTACCACCGCTGGCGCTCTGGCTCTCGCCTAGCCCGGCAGTAAAGGGTTAAAGCTGTTTGCAAATACGGCGGCACGTTTGCTATCTCCGAAGGGTGCCCTAGGAGCGCAGGAAGCTCTCACCTCCCCCCCCCCCCAACCCCCGCGCTTCGGGCCCTGGGGGCCCAGGGAGACGCGGCTCACCTGTTCACCACCCCCGGCACACCCGGGGAATCTCTCCGTTCCAGCTGGTTTGCACTGGGATTAGCTGCTCTTTGCAAGCGCTTTGTAGCCGCGGATGTGGTTTCTGTAGTGACGGGGCCGACTGCGGAGACCTATTGGCTGCTGCTTTGTAAATTTCATTCAGTTTGGTCCAATAGCAGAGGGCGAGCTGGGAGCCATCAGGACCTTTCGCTTCAATCTCTCTTTCTTGCAGCCCGGGTCTCTGTCTCTCCGTACAGAGCGCTATTCAGACCTCACGTTGCCCTTCGAGCTCCGCCTGCGTCCCCGTTTCTTCCTCCCCGTCAGACTATTTACGCCGGAAACACCGAATTTTCCTGCCAACGGCCGGGGTCGGTGGTCCTCGCATTCCTTTGGGGACGTGGGTTGGGGGTGGGGGACGGTGTGCAAATCTGGTTGGGATTCGACAGAACCCCAGGCGTCTGGATTTATACACATCCTCCTGAATCATAAGCACCGGTCAGGGTTCCCTGGAAAAATCTGGATGTCTAACAGGAACACTCAGAACCGATGCGGCTTCTCCACGGCTGAGGTAGGTGCCGTTTTAAGATATACGTCTCTGGGTTATTTTTCATTTAATGTCTTAAAAAAAATTTTTTTTTAAACGATTGGACTCGTGTGTGCTTCCCAGAAAAAGGATGCTAATAAGCCTGATTGCTAACGTTTGCGCTTCACTTCATCCGACATTTAAAAAAAATTTTTTTTCCCCTAATTTTGAAATTTTCAATAGGACTTTCTTCTGTCGCTCCGTTTCTTAGGTGTGGGTGGGAGTGTGGACGCGCGTGTCGTCTGCCAGCTCCGTGCACATCTCGACACAAACGTTATATTATTATTATTATTATTATTATTATTATTATTATTATTATTTTCTTTTGACTTAGAAAAATCGCGATATACCACCGTGGGGTTGGAAGCCTTTTGGCTGCAATCAGCTGTTTGAACGGCGCCGGGGCCGTGTTTGCTGTTTACAAAGTAGCGTTGTGTTACATACAAATAAACAGAGAAGAGTGTGGCCGAGAGAGAAAGGGGGAGAAAAAAAATATATATCTGCAGTACAGGGACAGGAAGACCGAAGCGCTAGCTCTCTGCAAAGCGGGACTGGCGAGGCAGCCTGGAGGACTTAATGGAAACTGTGAGCAACCATGGCCTTTTTTTTTTTTTTTTTTTGCCTCCCTCCTTCTTTAAGGAAAACTGTCAGCTGCTACCTCCTGGGGTGCATTTTTTTGGGGGGGCGGTTAACCAGGGAGAGGAAAAAAAAAACCACACACAAAAAACAGGCTTGGCCGGGCTTGCATTAACCGATTTTCCTTTTTTTTTTTTCTCCCTTCGTTCCTCTGCTGGCCTTGGGAGCAGGTGACGGGCTTGTGTGATGCGCTGAATAACGCACGTGACTGGTTAGGACCGGGCTGGGGTTTGCTGGGCAGCGACCCGGGGCGCGCTGGAGACCCCGGGGTGAAGACGGATTGATGGTTAGCTCCGCGCGGCTTCTGCCAAGCTGGGTGCGGGGGTGGGGTGGGGGAAGAGGGGGGCGGGCTACCTGCACCCCCCAATCTTCCTCTTCCCGTGCGTGTGGGCTGGGAGAAAAAGCCAGCGGCGCGAGGTGGAGGGTGCTGGGGGGAAGCTACTCGGGGGCGGCTGGTGGCGGGGGCGGGGTTAGCGGGGTGGTGGGGGTCTGGCCTGGACCTGTTCGAGGGGCACGCGGCTCCCGCGCGCGGCACGGTCCCCAAGGCTGTCCGCTTGGCCCCAGGAACCACAAAAGTTGCTTTAGCAGCGGGCACCCTCGCGGGGCGCTCCAGGCCGGGGTCTCGGGTGGGGGGTGCGGACCGACCCCATCCGTGCCCCTTGGAGGACCCCGATTCTGTAGAGCAGAGCCCGCTCCCCTGCTCCCCCATCAGCACCACCACCGCCACCGCCGCCGGACGCGCGGCGGGCCAGCCCTTTCGTCCCAGGTTGGGGCTGGGGGTCTGGGGAGTCAGTGGGATCTGAGGACCACCCTCACAGCCTGTGGCCCACAGAAGCGCCCCCCACCCCGACCTAAAAGCCGGCGGCTCTCCTCCCGCCCTTCCCTCCCCACGTTTTCAATCCGATTTCGTCCCGACCACCTCCCGTTCCCCTCCCCCCCCCGCCCCGAACCCCCCCACCCCCGAACTCCACCCCACAAGGCATTCCCGCGCGCCTCGGCCTGGTTATGCCGCCGCCTCCAGCGGGCGGAACTGGTGGCCGAGATCCGCCGCCTGGGGAGGGGGAGTTGGAGATGGGGCGGCGGGGAAGGGGGTACCCGGAGGTGGGTGAGGGGTTGGGAGAGCCGGGCAAAAGCCAGCCCCCTCCCCCAGGCGGCGGCGGCGGCGGGCTGCCCCCTGGGCCTGAGTGGGGGCGCGGGCGCGCGGGGTGGGGACCGGGTCTGGGGAGGTGTTGATGGTGGTGGTGGGGGGTGTGTGTGTGCGCCGCTCGGCTGCAGACGGTGCGGGGGGGGGGGTCTCGAGCTGGAGGAAGGAGGAGAGGCTAAGGTTCCCCGGCTGCAATCCACCCCCCGCCCCCAGCCCCCAGGCACGACAGTTGCCTGCCCCCCTCCGGCCCCCAGGACGCCCGCCGCCTTCTCCCGGCGCGCACCCATCTTTCTGTCTCCCAGACGCGCCCCTCTCTCTTCACCCCCTCCCCGACCTGGACCCCCCCGGCTCTTTTCCTCCCGCCGAGAACCCAGGAGGCTGGCTTTCTCCCCTCCGATCCTCCCGGGCGGCCTTCCCGGGGTTGCGGGGGTGGGAGGGGGGTTGCACCTCCAGATTCGGACGCGGGTACCCCGCGCAGCCCTGGGCCCGGGCGCACCATTCCGGCGCCTCTCTCTCTCTCTCACACACACACACACATCACCCGATCTTCCCCCATCGGCGGGGTCCCGGGGTCCCCCCCACCCCGACCATCCCCCTCCCACCGGGGCCCCGGCTGGGGGACCACCCTGGGAACGGACGTCCGGCCGGGAGGACGAGGGGCGCTCGGACGACGTCCTCTGCGTCTCTCCAGCCTCCCCTTTTCTCGGCGGGTTTTGATTTTTTTTTTTTTTTTGGCTGCGGGTTTCCTCGGCTTCGGACTCATTCCTCGGAACCGACCAGCAGGTGTGGGCCTCTTTAAAAAAAAATTTTTTTTTTTTTACTTTATTTCTGGAGCCACCAGGTTGCTATTTCGGGGCTGGCGTGGGGGGAGGGGGCAGCAGGCAGCGTCTCGGGGGTCCGGGGTGGAGGTGGACCCCCCCAACCCCATAACCTGGAGCTGAGGCTGGCATGTCGCGCGCGCGCACCGGGTGCGCGCGTAATGTGTGAAACCCGGAGCGCGGGCGGGTCCCGGGGCGAGCCTGTCTTTCAGGTGGACCCAACTTAAGAAATTTGGGGTGAGGGGTGTCGGGGGCGGGGGGCAGGGGGGAGTAGCGAAGTAAGCAGGTGCTGTCCTTGCGAGCAGGATCCGCAAGGTGGTAGTATGGATTCTTCCTTTCATTTTGATTTGCCTTCTTTTTCTTTTTTCTTTCCTTCCATTTGGTCAGTGGGGTGAAATAGCTTTCTGTGATATCCTGTAGTTTTGGGAAGGCTCCACTGGCCGACCGGGTTTCCACCTTCTGAGCGCGTTCCATTTTCCCCGTGTCCCGGTGCGAGGTGGTGCCGACCTAGCTTCTTTTCTGAGTCAAGCTTGTCCCCTGATTTGAGGAACAGGACGCAGAAGGAGGTGGGGTGGGGAAGGAAGGAAAACGAAGAAAAAAGTTTGGGGAGACTTAGTGATCCTCACGGGGCCGAATTTCGAGTCCGTGGAGGTCTCTGCAGGCCAGACCAGAAGCGCAGGCGTCAGGCACCGTCTGGTGGGCACCTCCTTCGGCTAGAAATGAAACGACCGGGGTGTCGAGACCTGACTTCCCGGCGGAACAAAGCAACCTCAGCTGCTTGGGAGAGCGGCGTGATTTGAATGGAGATGCTTTCGCGTTTTTCCTCGGGGCTGGCGGAGCCAGGGGAAATGGTTTTGATGGCCCCGAAATCTGCATGTGTGTTGGGGCACATTGGGGGGTGCGGTAGGGACAGGTTGCGGGCCTCCCATCCGCGTTGGGAAGAGGTTACTAGCGATCTCGAAAATATTCAGGGCTGGTGCCCGTGTTTGAATGCGGCACAAGGTGTGTGTGTGGGAAGCCGGGCGTTTATGGCACACGGTTGCACTCATCCTTTATATCCAGCTTTTTAAAAAAATACTGAATTTTAGAAACGTGCCCCGATATTAAAAACAGAAGCACCTCACAGAGGCCTCTACAAATAATTATTTTTCCAAGATGAGAACCTCAGTATTCTATTACTCAAAGAAATGTAATTGATAGTTTTTAAAGAGTATTTTCCTTGACATGGAAGGAAAAAAAAAAAAATGAGGGCCAGGATGTAGCAAGTGGAAAATTACTTCATCAGTTTTAAATTACTGGATTAAAATGACACATTAAATTTTTTGGAAACCAGTATGATTTTGAGCGAGGAGTTAATGATCATTGCATTTTCATAATAACAGCCGTGCTTTGATGCTGTTTGCAAGGCGCTTTGACATGTTTTTCTTTGGTGGAAGAATTGTTAACGTTCCTTTGTAATTTTTTTCCCCTAAATAAAAGAATGCTGAATGTACATTTAGCCCTAAATCCAGCTATCCAGGGAATTTTTTATCCCAGTCTTAAGAATAGATAACGTGCTTGATAAATGAGGAATTGTTCTGTAAGAAGCACAGAGCAGGTATGATCCTATGAAATTCACAAGTGAATACATGTGCAGAATTGTCAAGTTATTTTTTGGCCTGGCATGTAGACCAACAGCAAGTTGGTGTTTTTCTTTTATTTTTGAACTTGGCCTTTTCATTTTTTTTTTTCTTTGCAGTAATTTGTGGAAAGCTTCTGGTTTCCATACAAAGACAAGAGTGTTTCCTGTCTATAGACATTTTGTGGCTTTTCAGAATGCACAGGCAACTCTGTAAGAACTCTTTAGAACACTGGGCTTTGATGCCTGGACCACAAAACAAAAACGCAGAGATGGTTCTCACAAAAGTGAGTATTCAAGTGCATGGAATCTGGCAGGGGGCTCACCGTTCTTCCGTTTTAATTGGTACTCCAGATTCTCAACCTTTGTTACAGCCTGAGTATTGTCGATGGTGCAACCTGTTGACAGAATTTATGTGATTCAAATGAAGCGACCCTGTGAAAATATTTAAAGTCCTTTAAATGACCTCACTCTGAAGACAGGCTTCTCTGATGAAAACAGATTTAAATCCCAAACTTGATGACAGTTGATTTTTTTTTTTTTTGGTATGTGAAAGTCAAGGGCAAGGACCAGATTTTTAATATATCAACGATGACTGTATTCTTTCTGAATATTCTCCATCCTTCACAGCATGCCTTTATTTTCAAATGAGAGAAATATGTTCAGCTTTAAATCAGTTGCTCAATTAAAAAAAAAAAGAATTCTGGATGCCGTATTTTTTTTTTTTCAGAAGTAACACTTCATCATCTGCTTAAGGACTTTAAAAAATTTCTGAGACAGATTATGCCTTCTAACATAGCAACAGCTGATTTCTTCAGCGTGTCAGCTACCAGTTTCAAATAAAATATTCCGCTTGTGTGCAGAGAAGGGGAGACAGTGAGGCTCTCAAAACTGAGCCCCCGTGGTTGTAGGCAATTAGGTCATCTGTTGTGGCCTGTAAACCATTCAAGGGCCATTCATGGCACGAATATTTTCCAGTTTTGTCATTTTTTTTCCCTCTCTAAACAACCTACATTTGGCCTTTCAAAGCCTCTTCTGTTCTTTGTTCAGTGGATGGCAGGATGGGAAATCCTTCCTCGCATTCTCTTGGAGAGGGGCAGATTAGCGCAAATGAATAAAGGAGAGGGGTGGGGGAAAGTGGTGGTGGTTGTTGTTCATTTGCTAAGTCGTGCCCGACTCTTTGCGACCCCCTGGACCGCAGCACAGCAGGCTTCCCTGTCCTCCACTGTCTCCCCAAGTTTGTTCAAACCCACGTCCATCGAGTCAGTGAGGCCACCCAACCATCTCATCCTCTGTTACCCCCTTCTCCTCCTGCCTTCAATCTTTCCCAGCATCAGGGTCTTTTCCAATAAGTCAGTTCTTTGCATCAGGTGACCAAAGGATTGGAGCTCCAGCATCAGTCCTTCTAATGAGCATTCAGAGTTGATGTCCTTTAAGATTGACCTGTTTGATCTCCTTGCAGTACAAGGGACTCTCAAGAGTCTTCTCCAACACCACAGCTCAAAAGCATCACATCTTTTCACTCAGCCTTCCTTATGGTCCAGCTCTCACATCCACATGTGTCTACTGGAAAAACCATAGCTTTGATTATATGGACCTTTGTTGGAAAAGTGACGTCTCTGCCTTTTAATGTGGCGTCTAGGTTTGTCATAGATTTCCTTCCAAGGAACAAGCATCTTTTAATTTCGTGGTTGCAGTCACCATCCACAGTGATTTTTGAGCCCAAGGAAAGAAGTTGGCAATTTTTAGGCTGCGAACAAATATCTAGGTTGTGAGAAGGATTTATGTCTGCGGTGGGCATATGACACAGAAATGAAATAAAAGGCTCGTAAAATTGGTGCCTGAGTGGGGAATATATCCAGGCCACTTGGGGCTCCGGTTTCAAACTTAAGACATTCACTGGTGAGAGCAACTGCTCTCCGTGTGCAGGACTCTGGAGCGCCCTCTGCCTGTGGAAATGGGCCAGTCAGTTTCCAGAAGGCGTCTCTAAATCAGTCCTGAACGTTCATTGGAAGGACTGCTGCTGAAGCTGAAACTCCAATACTCTGGCCACCTGATGCGAAGAAGTGACTCATTGGAAAAGACCCTGATGCTGGGAGAGATTGAAGGCAGGAGGAGAAGGGGACAACAGAAGATGAGATGGTTGGATGGAATCACCGACTGGATGGATGGATGTGAGTTTGAGTTAACTCTGGGAGTTGGTGATGGACAGGGAGGCCCGGCGTGCTGCAGTCCATGGGGTGGCAAAGAGTTGGACATGGCTGAGCAGCTAAACTGACCTGAATTTGGTCCAGCCTTCCCCTCCCTGCTCCCCAGAAGGGATAGAACAGAAACCAAACCTTAGCAAACATAAAATAAACAGTTAAGATGAGGTATTATTAAATTTATTCCAGGAAAGAATAAGTGTCTTAGGAAAGGCTTGAGAAAGAGAAAACCCTGTAGGGCCTCATTGGAAGACATCTCAAAGAGGCAAGTCTTGATTTCAGGATGTGTTGCATCTGACTCTTTGTGACCCCCTGGCCTGTAGCCCTCCAGGCTCCTCTGTCCATGGCATTCTCCAGGCCAGAATACTGGAGTGGGTTACCATTTCCTTCTCCAGGGAATCTTCCTGACCCAGGGATTGAACTCAGATCTCCTGCACTGTAGGCTGATACTTTACTGTCTGAGCCACCAGGGAAGCCCTCATTTCAGAATGGTATTCAGGAAATAACAAGGTGCTTTTACAGGTCTTCAGAAATGAGGGCGAGAAACCCAGAGCTCTGGTGGTTTTCTTTAAAATGTGCATTGAGTATAATGGTTTCCCATTAACAGATGACAGTGTTTTGGCTGACAGTTGGAACTTGGTTTGACGTGTCAACATTGGTGAACATTTTGGTTTCCAGAGGCTGATATCCCATTGGGTGATGAAGTCATCATTTGATCTTGAGGCCACCACCCCAGGCACATCTTTTTAATCTTAGGAAACTTAGTAGCTCAGTTGTGTATGATGCTTTGTGACCCCCATGGACCGTATGTAGCCCGCCAGGCTCCTCTGTCCCTGGGATTTTCCAGGCAAGAATACTGGAGTGGGTTGCCATGCCCTTCTCCAGGGGATCTTCCCAACCCAGGGACTGAACCCAAGTCTTCTGCACTGGGGACAGATTCTTTACCGTCTGAGCCACCAGGGAAGACCTTTTCATCTTATGGCATTGTGGTAAGAACAGGGGAAAACAGATGTACCCTTTTAGCTTGGGTTTCAGTGTATCATACAGTCTTGTGGGGTGTAGCTACAACATTATACAGCAGGTCTAAAACATTGTCACCTTGCTTTGAAAGTGGAAGTGTTAGTTGCTCAGTCCTATCTGACTCTTTGTAACCTCATGGAGTATAGTCTGCCAGGCTCTTCTGTCCATGGGATTCTCCAGGCAAGAATACTTTACCTCAGCTTTATAAGCATGGATTTGCTAACCTGCCATTTCCCCCTGACCACCCCCATTCTAGTCTTTCATCCTGTGCACTTGGCTCTCTGTAGGTTCCTGTAAGCACTCATCCCCCATCCTGACTCATCTTCCTCTTTAAAAAAAAAAAAAAATTAAAATATGGCTGATTTGTAGGGTTGGGTTTCCCTGGTGGCTCGGATGGTAAAGAATGTACCTGCAATGCAGGATTCCTAGGTTCAGTCCCTGGGTTGGGAAGATCCCCTGGAGAAGGAAATGGCAACCCACTCCAGTACTCTTGGCTGGAGAATCCCATGGACAGAGCAGCTTGGTGGGCTACAGTCCCTGGGGTCACAAAGAATCAGACACAACTGAAGAGACTTTAACTTTTCACTTTTCCTAGCTGGTTTACAAAGTTGCATTTCAAGTGTGTGATTCACTTATACGTACATACATATATATATATATATATATTTTTTTTCTTTTGCAGATGATTATAAAGTAATTGAGTATAGTTCCCTGCACTTTTCAGTAGCTCCTTGTTGTTTATCTATTTTATGCATAGTAGTGTGTGTCTATGAGGCTTCCCTTGTAGGTCAGTTGGAAAAGAATCTGCCTACAATGGGGGAGACCTGGGTTCCATCCCTGGGTTGGGAAGTCCCCCTGGAGAAGGGATAGGCCACCCACTCCAGTATTCTTGGGCTTCCCTGGTGGCTCAGCTGGTAAAGAATCTGCCTGCAATGGGGGAGACCAGGGTTTGATCCCTGGGTTGTGAAGATCCCCTGGAGAAGGGAAAGGCTGCCCGCTCCAGGATTCTGCCCTGGAGAATTCCACTGACTGTATAGTCCATGGGGTCGCAAAGAGCTGGACACGACTGACTGACTTTCACTTTAGTGTGTATCTGTTAATCCAAAACTCCCAATTTACACCATCCCCTTTCCCCTTTGCAAACCTCTTTTATTTTTGTTTGGCAGATTATGGCTTTTATTTTATTTTTGCGGAGGTCGATGATGGGGGAAAGAAATTTTGTTCCGCCAAATGCAGTCCTTTAAAATGTGGAATTTCTCTTCCGATTTTTCTCACATTAAAAAACAAACTTGTTTAAGCTTTGGAATCCTTTAAGAAAAAAAAAAATGAAGGTGACAGAAAGTGTGATTGGCAGTGATGAGAGGTGTGCCCTTGGAGCCCCTGATTATTTTTGCAAAGCTTGGGAAAGAGCTCCTTGCTTGTGTTCTTACAGCGGTGATGGGATTGGAACGTGGTGTCATTTTCCAGGTCTCGTTTGTCGGTATCACCCGTGTTTGGTTCACAGTCACAGCGGGAGACGTAGATTGGGTTACCTTGACGGCCCGCCAGCTTTGAATGCTCAGCCCGCGGCGTCAAACTGTGGTCTCTGAAAACCACCAAGAGGGTTGGGAGGGTGGGGGCGGCTGGTGGTTATGGGGTGAGGAGCCCAGAACCCACTGAGGTTGGGTAGCTGCAGAGCTTTCAAGTTTTTTTCCTGCACGAGTATCCTCTGTGAATGCACTTGATGGTGGGAAAGCAAAAGCTTGTTTTTAAAAGAATTTAGGTTGCTTTGCATAATTTTCCTAGTTTCTCACGGACAACACATTATGCAACACAGTTCCCTGTGCTGATCGGTATATCTTTATCTCTTTTATAACAGCAGCTTATCCCTCTTTTTAAAAAAATTTAAAAAATTGAGGCATAGTTGATTTACCTGCTTACGAGTGGCTCAGATAGTAAAGAATCCGCCTGCAGTGCAGGAGACCCTGGTTCGATCCCTGGGCCAGGAAGAGCCCCCGGAGAAGGGAATGGCAACCCACTTTAGTATTCCTGCCTGGAGAATCCCATGCACAGAGGAGCCTCAGTCCATGGGGTTGCAGAAACCCAACTGAGCGACTCACACTTTCAGTTTCATGGTTGCTTTACAATGTTGTGTTAGTTTCAGGTACACAGCAAAGAGTATTTGTTTGTTTTCTGCGTCTGTGAGTCTGTTCTGCAGATAAGTTCATCTGTGCCCTGTTTTCCATTCCACGTGTAAGTGATGTCAGGAGACTTGCCTTTCTCCTTCTCCCTAACCTCGCTTGGCATGATCACCTCTAGGCCCATCCACGTCGCTCCAGATGGCGGTGTTTCATTCTTTTTTTTTTTTTTTTTATGGCTGAGTCGTACTCCATTGTGTGTGTGTGTGTGTGTGTGTGTGTGTGTGTGTAGATTGCATCTTCTTTACCCTTTCAGCCATCGACGGACCGTTGCATTGTGTCCACATCTTGGCTACTGTAAATAGTGCTGCTGTGAATATTATGGTTGGAGGGGTGGTGCGTGTGTCTTTTTGAATGAAAAGCTTTTGTGTTTTCCTGAATATATGCCCAGGACTGGGATTGCTGGGTCATATGGTGGTTCTCTTTTTAAGGTTTCTGAGAAGCCTCCATCCTGTTTGCTATCGGGGCTGTAGCAGTTCACATTCCGTCCAACAGTGGGGGAGAGCTCCCTTCTTCCCACGCCTGTTTACCGTTTGCAAGACGTTTTTGATGACGGCCGCTCTGACCCTTTTGAGGTGATATCTCCCTGTGGCTTTGATTTGCATTTCTCTCAGTTACCGGCATCCACTCACTGTTTCTGTACCTGTTAGCACTCATAGGAGGGTAGTGTGTTTGTCTTATTGCCCCTCCATCTTGCTGTATAGGTTTGTGGTAGCTTTTCTTCCCAGGAGGAGGTGTCTTTTATATACGTGTATCTCTGTATATACGTGTATATGTGTGTATCTCTGAGTTTTATTCAAGTGTAGTTTGTTTACAACGTTGCCTTAGCTTCAGGCGTACACCATAGTGAGCCAGCTATACGTATATGTGTATCTATTTATTTTATTGGAGTTTTGTTGATTTACAAGGCTGCATTAGCTTCAGGGGTATACCACAGTGATCCAGCTATACATATACATGTATCTATTTATTTTATTGGAGTTTTGTTGATTTACAATGTTGCATTAGCTTCAGCGATACACCACAGTGATCCAGCTATACATATACGTGTATCTGCTTATTTTATTGGTGTTTTGTTGATTTACACTGTTGCGTTCCTTTCAAGTGTACAGAGCAGTGATCCAGCTATACATATATGTGTATCTGTTTATTTTATTGGGGTTTTGTTGACTTACAATGTTGCGTTAGCTTCAGGTGTACAGCACAGTGATCCAGCTATACTTACATCTGTATCTGTTTATTTTATCGGTGTTTTGTTGACTTACAGTAAGTGTACAGCGCAGTGGTCCATTTATGCATATGCAGATTCTGTTTCACGCGCTTTGCTGTTAGGATTTATTACAGGATGTTGAGACCTCAGTCGTGAGACTGAAAGAGTTTGTGAGTGTGCGTTGAGGGGCACACTTTCTCTGATTTTCCCGGAAGCTTTCTCTTCCGATATGAGTGATGTTTTCCAGCTGGGTATCATTGTGCACACCAAGGCTGAGCCCTTCTGTGAGGTAGGAGTGAAATCAGACAGCCCCTTCATGTTCATTCATATTCCACCAGCTTGCATAACTGGGATGCAGAAACTGACTTTTTTTTTCCCCCTGAGGATCAAACCAGACACTCTTTTTTTTTTTTTTTATAAAAAGACAAAACTAAATAGCTCTTTTATCTGCCTGGTAGGAGATGCCAGCCTTTGTGTCTTTCTCGGTGTGCAAGGGCGCTGATGAGAGGCTGTTGCCATTCACTTCGCCTGGCATGGTCCAAGGAGCTTTGTATCAGCACAGCAGACAAAGCTGGGGTTCATGTTCCCTAAACCCTGAGAAGCTGCAAGTCCCCAGAGTGGGGCGACTCAGGAGAATCTCTTTGTGGCCTGGGGTCCCTGCCTTCCTGCTGTTCCCATGGATTCCGGTTCCACGTGGACCGCTTCCCTGCAGCGCACCTACCAAGAAGCGTGGGCAGTATCCCAGCCCCTGGGAAAGACGGGTCAGCGGTGAATTAACACCTCAGGGTTTCCAGACCCAAGTTGCCACTGTGTCTCCAGCCACGGGTTCTTTGGAAATCAGATTGCACGTAATAGCAGATAGACTTATATAGCAAATATATAAATAGGTATATAGCATATATATATATACATATCTATATATATATACACTTACACCTACATATATATAGCAAAGACCTCAATAGCAAATGGACTTAAATAGACTTTAAGTCCCTGACATGTCTGTTCACTGCCATGTAGGCACAGGGGGGGGTCTCAGGATAGTTACAGATGACATCACAGAGCCGTTTCTTGTACAAAATCATTTCATTGGCAAATCGTATCTAGAAAGCCTTCATCCAGTAAACTAGCTACAGTTAATTTGAATATATGTGTATATAATTATTTCAGTCTTGCATTTATATATATATTTATATTCATACATTTCATTTTTAAATTTGTTTGGTTGATTTGCAGTGTTGCATTAGTGTGTACAGCTAAGTGATTCAGATATATATTGATATATATCAGTGTATATACATATGTATACATGAACTTATATATATATATATAACTTATATATATATATATATAACATAGGGGTGTGTGTGTGTGTGTGTGTGTGTGTATGTGTTGGTATCTTTTCAGATTCTTTTCCTTGTAAGTTACTACAAAATGTTAAGGAGAGTTCTCCATGCTATACAGTAGGACCTTGTTGGTTTTCTATTTTATATATAGCCTGTGTTATGCATATGTAAAATTGAATTTGTATATAGTTCATACAACTGATGAGAAACACTCATCAAAACATGCTTTATTTCAACATCTATTCGAAAACCTTTATATCCATAATGAATAAAATTCATTCAGCTACCTAATGTCTTATAGAGAGAAGGAAATGACAGCCCACTCCAGTATTCGTGGCTGGAGTACACCCATGGACGTGATCCTGGTGGGCTGCAGTCGCTGGGGTCACAAAAGGGCCAGGCATGACCTGAAAACTGGACAATGTATTATAGAAATATAGCTGTGTTATATAACGAAATGAAGCTTAGTGTATATAAGGAATCAATACAAATATATAAGATTGAGATAGATATAGATTATATAGAGAGATGGATGGATGGATGGATAGTTTGATGGACGTTTTCCAGAAGAAACTGTGTCGTCTGTGGCCAGTCCATTTCCAGGCTGGTCCCCAGAATCTCCATTTAATGGTCCCCAGAAACTTCCCACTTCCCACTCAAGTGAAGCTGAGTGTTGCTATGGTAACAGGCTTATTACAGCCCTCACTGAAACATACCTAATTGATACTTAGTGGGCAACCTTATGTCAGTTGGGAACATATGTATCAAGTCAACCGTGATAGGTTTCTTCTGCCCTTAGAATGCAAGACCCAGAATCTATGTCAGCCCGGACAGAAGTCTCAGGAAACCAGTGCTGGGCACCACGGACCCGGGGCGGTGGTGGTGGTCCCCTGTCTCTGCATCTGAGTAGCTCCTCTTGGCGAGGTGTCTTTTGGGGTCTTCTTCCGGGTGGGAAGTCAGTATGGTGGCTCAGGAATGGAGATCTTTCAGCAGTGGCAGGAAGAGCAATTGGGCGATTAACAAGTATGCATCTCTTTTTCTAGAAACTGGTTTCTGACTCCTATTCCTTCTTCTCTTCATCACGTTTCTTGAGCACGTCGAAGGTGCAAGTCTGGAAGGAAACTCAGTCCTCGTATTGTAGAGGGGAATTAGGCATCAGTTCAGTTCAGTTGCTCAGTGGTGTACGACTCTTTGCGACCCCATGGACTACAGCACGCCAGGCCTCCCTGTTCATCACCAAATCCCAGAGTTTACTCAAACTCGCATCCATTGAGTTGGCGATGCCATCCGACCAACTCATCCTCTGTCGTCCCCTTCTCCTCCTGCCTTCAGTCTTTCCCAGCATCAGGGTCTTTTCCAATGAGTCAGATCTTTGCATCAAGTGGCCAAAGGATTGGAGTTTCAGCTTCAACATCAGTCCTTCCAATGAATATTCAGGACTGATTTCCTTTAGGATGGATTGGTTGGATCTCCTTGCAGTCCAAGGAGCTCTCAAGAGTCTTCTCCAACACTATGCTTCCTCAAAAAAGCTTGCCTATGTGTGTAAATGATCATGAGAAGGTTGTTAAGACATTTAATTCATGTGTATGTCACTGCTTCCCATTTCTCCTATGTACTGTGAATTTTCCTTTTTTATTTCTTTTCTCCTTCCCTCTCCTCCTCGTCTTTCTTCTGCTTGACTGAGTAATGAGGACTCAGAGGTCCTTAAAGGATTAAAGGACCAATGAAGGTAATTAGATAGAGGATAATTCTTTCCATTAGTCAGGAAAGAAGAGCGAAATGAAATGGCTAAGAAGATTTTCCATGGCAGTGTAATAGAATCCTTCACATGCCCTGTTTCTTTAGCCTCGTGAAGCTTTCAAAGTTGTCAAAACATACATTTGTAAAACGTTGATTTTTCATTTTAGTACATCATGTGAGTGAATACATATATGAAACAGATTATTTTGATTCAACAAAGAATTGAGGGCCCATAAAATACTGTTTTTAAAAAAAAAAAAACAGAAAGTAGTGAATCTAGCTAATGAATGGCTATTTCATACAGTCACTATAAAAATTGATAGGCAACAGTTGTGTATTTCAGCAATTTTGTGGGCCTGAAAAATACCATGGATCCTCATGTAACAGAGTCTCCAAGATGATAAAATCTCAGATAGTTGTCTCAAACTCCACCACCTCTCACATATGTTTCAGCTGTTTAGGTCTTTGACAAGACCTCCCAAATCAGGGATTCCCTTTTCTTAGGTTTATTTTATTGGAATATAGTGGATCTGCAGTGTTGTGTTAATTTATGCTCTGCAGAAAATTGATTCAGTTTATATATATATAAATATATAAATATATAAATATATATATATATATATATATATCTTTTCATGCTTTTCCATGATGGTTTATCACAGGCTATTTGGTATAGTTCCTTGTGCTCTATAAGGAGGACTTTTGTTTTCTCTCCATATATACTAGTTTATCTCTGCTAATTGCAAACTCCCAGCCAATCCCTTCCCTGCCTTCTGTATGCTTAGTTGCTCAGTCATGTCTAACTGTTTGTGATCCCACGGACTGTAGCCCACCAGGTTCCTCGGTCCATGGGATTTTCCAGGCAAGAATACTGGAGTGCGTTGCCATGCCCTCCTCCAGGGGATCTCCCCCACCCAATGATGGAACCCAGGTCTCCTGCATTGCAGGTGGATTTTTTTTAATTTGAGCCACCAGGGAAGCCCCTACCCTCTCCCCATCGGCAACCACATATCTGTCATCTTTGTGAGTCTGTTTCATAGCTCAGTTCATTGGCATCTTATTTTAGCTTCCACATATAAGCGATATCCTGGCATGTTTGTCTGGCGTCCTTCACTTTGTATGGTCCTCTCTAGGTTCATCCGCGTGACTGCAGATGGCATGATTTCATTCTTGTCTGTGGCCGAGGAGTATTCCATTGTATGGAAATATACATACTATATCCTTAAGGAGTCCTCTTTTAAGGAGACTCCCACATCCAATAATTCTGGAAAACCTCACTCGTCATACTTGGTTTTGAGTTTTACACTGAAAACAGGCACCCTGAGGATTTGAGAAACCCCACGCTGATGGATTCAGGAGACGTCACCTAATTCGAGATTCTTTGTAACGAGTGTTCCCTAAATTGTGGAACCGGAGTAATATTGAAGGCTTCTATGATATTTTATTGACACAGAGCTAACAGGATCTAAGGTGACTTGGAAGTGTTTCAGTTGCCAGAGCAGCTTCTTTCCCCTTTCTTGCATCTATTCAGCATTTATTGAGGGCTGAGACACAACTGAAGAAGACCGAGTTGTTCATCTTTCTTATATGATCCACGTGACGGGTCCACCAACAAAAACAGTGGGTGGAGGACGGAGGGCGGGCGGTTGGGCACCTAACAGGAGCCAGACTCAGGACTAAGAACAGAGAGGTTTTATCGCAGAATCTCCCTGCTGGTGAGTGCGTGCATGGGGCTGTGTGTGTGTGTGTGTGTGTGTGTGTGTGTGTCTAATTCCTCGTGTCCTACAGCCAACAATAAGGGAAATGGCAACTTTATTCAGTGTTCATCAATATCTTTCCAAGAGTTAAAGGCAATTATTAGGGCCGCATAGCTGAAATATTAGAAGATCAGTAATTGTATAGGAGAAGGCAATGGCACCCCACTCCAGTACTCTTGCCTGGAAAATCCCATGGACAGAGGAGCCTGGTGGGCTGCAGTCCGTGGGGTCGCTGAGAGTCGGACACGACTGAGCGACTTCTCTTTCACTTTTCACTCTCATGCATTGGAGAAGGACATGGCAACCCACTCCAGTGTTCTTGCCTGGAGAATCCCAGGGATGGGGGAGGCTGGTGGGCTGCTGTCTATGGGGTCGCACAGAGTTGGACACGACTGAAGTGACTTAGCAGCAGCAGTAATTCTGTGCTTTTCAGATACAGATGATATTGTTGTTCGGTCGCCCAGTCTTGTCTAATTCTCTGCAACCCCATAGACTGCAGCACCTCAGGCCTCCCTGTCCATCACCATCTCCCGGAGTTTACCCAGACTCGTGTCCATCAAATCGGTGATGCTATCCGACCATCTCATCCTCTGTCGCCCCCTTCTCCTCCCACCCTGTTAAATTTTATCTTCTTCAACAGCACAGGCTGCTGAGGTTAATACGCAGAGAGATGATTTGCTAAAGAAGCAAGGAGTTAACCAGGGTCTTCCTGGAAAAACGGTCTGTCTGTCCTTGTGCGGGCTGAGGATGCTACCCGTGTCCCGGCCCTGAGCTAGCCATCTAGGTCTGTCTGCATTAATTTACTGTTTGCTCACCCACGGCTTCCCTGGCGGCTCAGCGGTAAAGAAACCACCCGCTCCTCTGTCCGTGGGATTCTCCAGGCCAGAATACTGGAGTGGGTTGCCATTCCCTTCTCCAGGGGATCTGCCCGACCCAGGGGTCGAACCTGGGTCTCCTGCACGGCAGGCAGATTCTTTTACTGTCTGAGCCACCAGGGAAGCCCCAATTGTTTTAAAAACAGGAAGATGGAGGAGACACGTTAATATAATGGCTATCCTGGGAAAAATCCCATCTCAACCCACGTCTTCTGATAATTTCGGGTCATAGTGGAAATCAAACAGCGTCGTATTATGGGAATGGACATGCAATTCACACGTTGCTTCACTTACAATTTGTGGGGAGGTTTTCCATTGATTCTGCTAAAGCAATTTCACAGATAAAGCGATGTCTCTGAGCGTGTGTGATGATTTTTATTGATGGAAAAGTCTCTCTGATGAACAACAGGATCAGCTATTAACAGTTATCAAAATTACATGAAAATGACACAAATAAGCCTGTGTTTTAATTTCACGAGTTTGGGGGAGGGGGGAGTATTGATTCTGGTCCCATCTAAATTAATAAGAAATTGCCTAATTCTCTGAATATATGTCTAAATTGTCAGGATACATGTTGGGCATTTGTAGAGACAACCGATTTCCTGTGCACTTCTTTTATGCACATTTTTTGGAAAATTGGAAAATAATTGCTTTATTATATTACGTTGGTTCCTGCTGTACAACAGCGTGAATCAGCCGTATGTATCCATATAGTCCCTCCCTAGTGAACCTGCCTCCCACCCCATCTTGTTCACTTAGATGTGTTTCTGCGAGTGCTGAGTTGCTTCAGTCGTGTCTGACTCTTTGTGACGCCATGGACTGCAGCCCGCCAGACTCCTCTGCCCATGGGATTCTCCGGGAAAAAAAATACTGGAGTGGGTTGCCATTTCCTCCTCCAGGGAATCTTCCCGAACCAGGGATTGAACCCACGTCCCTTGCAATCTCCTGCATTGGCAGGTGGATTCTTTACCACTGGGCCACCTGGGAGGCCCTGTGTTCACACAAAGAAAGAGAATAGTTGCTCTGTGTTGTGTAAAACGGTAACAGAATCAGCTGAAAGATACAAATGTGTTGATGAGGTGGACAAAGTCTGACTGGTAACAGTTCTATTGCTAAGTCGTTCCAAGGTGTAAATTTACCTTTTCTCTCTTTGAAGGTCGCTGAAGGAAAAAGTCAAAGGGAAAGGAGCTTGAAATATCATATTTAACTGTCAACTGTATCTCCCGTCTTCCACTGTCTGCATGGTGTTGATTTAGAGAAATCACAGAACAGCCTCAAACCCTGTATGATCTGTGAAGACCTCAGACATCCCTGGAGTGTGGGGCTGAGCCCAGGGAGGGGGCTTTAGTCACAGCTAGGAGTCTTCCCCGGATTATCTGCTGTTGAAACAGCTATCTCTTCCCAAGCTGTCATCCTTGCTTCTTCTGGTTTCTCTTGATACGCATCAGTGGCATTTCTTCAGAGGAAATTAATTCCCCAGGTGGTCCTAAAGGGGTCCTCCCCAGGGCAAGGGACCAGGGGTGCCCTCTGGGTCCGGCTGCACCTCCGACTCTCATCGGAGGAGATCAGAATGAAATGCAGCCGTCTTTCCTCTGTCCTCCTCCTCCTCCGGTCTGATTTCCTTCCAGACCTACTCAGTAGGAAAAACAAATCCTCTCTTCAAATTAAGAACGCTATTCAAGGGACTTGCCTCGTGGTTCAGTGGTGAAGAATCTGCCTTCCAAGGCAGGGGCGCAGGTTTGATCCCTGGTCGGGGAACTAAGATCCCACATGCCATGAGGGGGTTGAGCCTGAGTGCCAGAGAGATGAGATGGTTGGATGGCATCACTGACTCGGTAGACATGAGTTTGAGCAAGCTCCGGGAGCTGGTGGTGGACAGGGAAGCCTGGCGTGCTGCAGTCCATGGGGTCGCAACGAGTCGGACACGACTGAGCTCCTGAACTGAACTGCCGCAACTAAGATCCAATGTAGCCAAGTAAATAAATACTTAAATTAAAAAAAAAAAAAGCTGTTCAAATATGCCTTATCCTTTCTTGGCTGTTTCAGTTTTGGGCGTGGAGAGATGGCAGGTGTAATAATTCTACGAAAGTGTGCATTTGAGTCGACCTTTAATTCCAGGAATATAAAAATGAGCTTAGATCATGGTTGAATCACCTATGTCAACTGTATAGGCACTTGGGATATTTGTGAGAAAATAAGATGGTACTTGAGAATCACGGGTTATGGGAACTTCTAAAAACTGAGTAACTATTTGTATTCACCCATTTACACAGAAGGAAACTTAAGTCATAGAGAAAGCCAGTGATTCACTGATCTCTGACCACACAGGGGGTCAGTCCTTTCAAACACTGTTCTTGAAGATTGAAAGTGAAAGCGTTAGGGCCTCAATCCTGTCCAATTCTGCGACACCATGGACCATATCCTGCCAGGCTCCTCTGTCCATGGGATTCTCTAGGCAAGAATAATGGGATGGGTTACCATTCCCTTCTGCAGGGGATCTTCCTGACCCAGGGATCAAACGCACGTCTCCTGCATTGAAGGCAGATTATTTACCATCTGAGCTACCCGGGAGGTATCTCTATTTTTGGCCATTTTGTGAGAATCTTCAGAAGTCAGACACTTCATCAAACAGGTTACTAAGGGACTTCCCTGGTGGTCTAGTGATTAAGACTGTGCCCTCGCAATGCAGGAAGCTGTGGTTCAATCCCTGGTCAGGGAACTAAGATCCCATATGTCCCCACAAGCTGATTGGTGGGGCCAAAAAAATAAGATAAAGTAAAAACACATCAATTTAAAAAAACATAAAAAAGGAAGTACAGATTACTTAAAAAGAAGAAAAACAGGTTACTAAAACAAAGGATATAATTTCATTTTCAAAACCGACTTTGTTTTGTGTCACAGGGATTGAAAAAAGCAAATCTTTCTAATGAAAGGAACTAGGAGGGACGCAGGGGGGAAAGAAGTCTTCAGAATCGAAAGTAAAACGTGTTACTTGGACCTCCATTTAAAAAAATTATTTTATTATTATTATTATTTTTACTTTACAATATTGTATTGGTTTTGCCATACATCAACATGAATCCGCTAACAAATTTTTTTCTGAATTGCAATGAAAGCAGCTTACCTGCCTCTGATCTCCCTTTTCTCTTGATTCTTAATTATTCTCTGTAAGAATCCAACGCCTCTCTCTCTTTTTTTGAAACGTTAATTAATTGCACTTGTTTATTACACCTTGCCGTGTTTCACACATTGCTAGGAGGAGATGAAACGATTTTAGGAATGTTGTCTCTTTTCTTCCTATAAGCCTTGCGGTGTAATTTTATCCCAGATAGAAACTTTGTGTTTCTTAAAAAAAAAAAAAAATTCATTCATTTCTCTGGCCATGACAAGTCTTAGTTGTGAGATGCGAGTTGCGGCATGTGGGGTTTAGTACCATCACTGAGGATTGAACCTGGGCCTCCTGCTTTGGGAGCATGACGACTTAGCCACCGGACCACCAGGAATGTCCCTGGACATTCTTTCAGTTCAGTTCAGTCACTCAGTCGTGTCTGACTCTTTGCGACCTCATGAATTGCAGCACGCCAGGCCTCCCTGTCCATCACCAACTTTAGGAGTTCACTCAGACTCGTGTCTATCGAGTTGGTGATGCCATCCAGCCATCTCATCCTCTGTCGTCCCCTTCTCCTCCTGCCCCCAATCTCTCCCAGCATCAGAGTCTTTTCCAGTGAGTCAACTCTTCACATGAGGTGGCCAAAGTACTGGAGTTTCAGCTTCAGCATCATTCCTTCCAAAGAACACCCAGGGCTGATCTCCTTTAGAATGGACTGGTTGGATCTCCTTGCAGTCTAAGGGACTCTCAAGAGTCTTCTCCAACACCACAGTTCAAAAGCATCAATTCTTTGGTGCTCAGCCTTCTTCACAGTCCAACTCTCACATCCATACATGACCACTGGAAAAAGCATAGCCTTGACTAGATGGACCTTAGTCGGCAAAGTAATGTCTCTGCTTTTGAATATAATATCTAGGTTGGTCATAAGTTTTCTTCCAAGGAGTAAGTGTCTTTGAATTTCATGGCTGCAGTCACCATCTGCAGTGATTTTGGAGCCCCCCAAAAATGGAGTCTGACACTGTTTCCACTGTTTCCCCATCTATTTCCCATGAAGTGATGGGACCAGATGCCGTGATCTTCGTTTTCTTTATGAAGGCGTAATGCTCTTGCTCACTCACTAGACTGCAGTCTAGAATAAGCATCACTTTTACATGCAGTGGGAACCCAAAGCATTGTTGTCACCGAATTCATGTAAACGGTATGGAACCATACCTGCATTATTCCAAGGTATGCACCCACTGTTTTCATCTTTAAAAAATAAACTAGGGACTCCTTGGTGGCCCAGTGGTAAAGAGTCCACCGGCCAGTGCAGGAGACGTGGGTTTGATCCTTAGCCCGGGGAGATCCCCTGGCATCCCTGGTGGCTCAGCTGGGAAAGAGTCTGCCTGCCATGCAGGAGACCTGGGTTCGATCCCTGGATTGGGAAGAGCCCCTGTGGAAGGGAAAGGACTACCCACTCCTGTACTGTGGTCTGGGGAATGCCATGGACTGTGTAGTCCATGGGGTTGCAAAGAGTCGGACGAGACCGAGCGGCTTGCACTTTTTCTGGGAAGATCCTGCACGCCGCAGGGCAAACTGAGCTTGTGCAGCGCAGCTCCTGAGCCTGTGTTCTCGAGCATGGGACTCACAGCTCCTGAGACCCACGTGCCCTAGAAGCGGGGCAGCTGCAACAAGTGAAGCTATCACAGTGAGAAGCCACGGCTAGAAGTAGTGCCCGCCCCTTGCCGCAACCAAAGAAAGCCTGCAGGCACCAGTGAAGACCCAGCACACCCAAAACATAAAAAATTCTAGATATCCCCTTCCGCCAAAACCTGTAAAGATAGTACAGAGGCAGCTTGCTTACCCCATATTTAATTAATGTCTTATTTTACCCTGGAACGTCTGTCAAACTAAGGAGCCAACACTGGTACCGTGCTGTTAACTAAACACCAGATCTGTGTGGATTTTTCCAGGTTTCACCTAATCCTGCTTTTCTGTGCCCGGGGCCCCTGCAGCCCACCAGGCTGAATTCATTAGTCTGTCCCGTCTGCTCCATCTCCTCTCATTTGTGACCTTATCTTCCGTGATTTTATTAATTGCTTCGTGATATTAGGTGCAGAGGGCCCCCCCCCCCCCGCCCCGCCCCAGTTGGAGTTTGAATGATGTTGTTGTCTGGGATTCGTGTCTGGGCAAGGAAACCCAGAAAGGTCAGCTGAGTTTCTCAACTCTGTCAAGGCATCACCTACCCACAGGGTAAGGTTGACCTTCCAAAACCTGGTGAAGGTAGGAAGTGGGTTTTTCCCACATTCAAGTCGCACCCTGGCTCACATTTTCCCAGACCGTTCTTCGTAATCTAGGCACTTAAAAGTGCACAGAGGCAAGGAGGTGGGCTGTCCGGCTGGTCGTCTTGGATGGTAGAGCATTGACTTGGATTGTTTAGAATTTCTGTGTAAGGGGACTCCATGCCACCTCCGTCATTTCTTCACCGATTGTCAGTCTTTCCTTGGCAAACATAGGGATGAGTGGATGTGAAGCTGTGGATATTTAGCATGTGAAGCTGAACGTGTCAGTGGCTCAGTAGTGTTCGACTCACTGCGACCCCATGAAGTGTAGCCCACCAGGCTCCTCTGTCCATGAACTTCTCCAGGCAAGAACCCTGGAGTGGGATGGAGCACGGGTCTCCTGCATCTTGGCTGCTGAGCCACCAAGGAACCCATCCTCGGTTGTAGAACCACGAGGAAAAGTCCCATCCGGGGTTTGTACCTGGGAGGAGGATTCTGTTCTTGAAAGATCTAGGACAACAAATGTGACTCTGCTGTTTCCTTGGGCCTCTTCCTCTCTTGTGGGTCAGCTCTGCTCAGCACACTGACCCGGGGGAACTCAGCTTGCAAAAATGCCACCTTCCACCTCAGTGGACTGGCAGAGGTCACAGTGTTGCTCACGGTCCCTCATTGCGTTAATCTGCAACCCTCCTGGGCAGCAAGTTTCAGAGTGGCCTGGGGCTCACTCCTGCTCACAGTTCATCCCAATATTTTTCTATTTCTCCTTGTTGTTGTTAAGTCCCTCGTTGCATTAATCTGCAACCCTCCTGGGCTGCAAGTTTCAGAATGGCCTTGGGCTCACTCCTCACAGTTCATCCCAATATTTTTCTATTTCTCCTTGTTGTTGTTAAGTCACTACTCATGTCTGACTCCTTGCAATCCAATGGACTGCAGCACTCCAGGCTTCCCTGTCCATCACTGACTCCTGGACTTTGCTCCAACTCATGTCCATCAAGTTGGTGATGCCATCCAACCATCTCATCCTCTGTCTTCCCCTTCTCCTCCTGCCTTCAGTCTTTCTCAGCATCAGTTCAGTTCAGGTCAGTCGCTCAGTCGTGTCCGACTCTTTGCGACCGCATGAATTACAGCACGCCAGGCCTCCCTGTCCATCACCAACTCCAGGAGTTCACTCAAACTCACGTCCATCGAGTCATCAGTCTTTTCCAATGAGTCAGTTCTGTGCATCAGGTGGCCAAAGTATTGGAGTTCCAGCTCTAGCATTAGTCCTTCCAAAGAACACCCAGGAGTGATCTCCTTTAGGATGGACTGGTTTGATCTCCTATACAGTCACAAAAATAAAGCCTGGAGCTGACTGGCTCAGATCTTGAGCTCCTTTTTGCAAAATTCAGGCTTAAATTAAGGAAAGTGGGGAAAACCACCAGGCCATTCAGCTATGACCTACATCAAAGCCCTTATCATTATAAAGTGGAGGTGATGAATAAATTCAAGGGAGTAGAATTTTTTTAATCAAGAGGCACAAATTTGAGGGAACAGACTCCTGACTTTTTTTCACTGGTACCCCAGGGAGGGTAGATTTTGAAATGCTCATAGGCAAGGGGTCACCTTTTCACCTTGATCGATACTGTAAAACCTGAGCTTGTCCTCTTAACATTATGGCTGTGGGGCTTGCTATGAAATTGTCATATGCACACAGGTGATTATCATTTCAGCGTATCTTGAGAAGCCTCCTGTTTGGAATTCTATGAGTCCACGTTGTGAAGCACACAGAAGCACATGAAACCTTTTCAAGGACGTTTTAAGGACAGTGTGATTTTCTTTGTAGAGAAGGGATGAGAGGCATCTTATAGGAATAGAGGACTTCTGGAACAAATGTTAGCGTCAATCCTCACCCGATAAGCCACTGGTTAAACACTACACAACTTGTACAGTTTCTCTCTGAATTTTCCGTATATTTCACTATTGTCTGAATATTTTAATAATTTAGTTATTTACCCATGTGTCCATCTTTATCTGTATGCTTGCGTGCTAAGTCGCTTCATTCGTGTCTGACTCTGCGACCCCATGGACCGTAGCCCACCAGGCTCCTCTGCCTAAGGGATTCTCCTTCTGAACTCTACATTTCCCAAAGTATTGCTGCAAAAGCCTCTTTAAGGTTATCACAAATGTCCCACAAATGTCCATGAGTGTTATTTTCTGTGATTAATTCTCTCAGGACGCTACACCCTAACCATTTATTTTCTTTTCTATTACGGGGCATTATAAGATATTGACTTTCGGTTATTATAAGATACTGAATGCGCTACAGCACGTCCTCATTTATTCTGTATATAGCAGTCTCTGCTAACCCAGGGACTTGAAACCTTCAACAGTAACATAGCTCAACAGTAAAATAATCCCTAAGACTTCAAGCGCATGTTTAAAAACACACACACACCAAAGATAAACAAGTTTACAAATCAAAACAGTGTATATACATCAATCTACAAAATGAAATAAGTAATGCCCCTCTAGTGAAGCATGTGGGATTTATATGTATGAATTTGAAAATAAGCTACAGGTGCAATATCCCTCCGAATATCCCTGCAGTATCCCTCCCTGCCTTGCAACATCCCTCCGAATGTCCCTGCAGTATCCCTCCCTGCCTTGCAACATCCCTCCGAATGTCCCTGCAGTATCCCTCCCTGCCTCTCCCTCTTGGTAACCGTAAGTTTGTTTCCTGTGTCTGTATCTGTTTTGTATAGAAGTGCCTTTGTACTATTTTTCGAGGCTCAGCTTGTAAGTGATACTCTATGTTTGCCTTTGACTAAATTCACTCAGTGTGATCGTCTCTGGGTCCCACCACGTTGCTGCAAATGACATTATTCCATCTTTGTTACAGCTGAGTAGTGTTCCTTTGTATGTACGGAGCATATCTTTATACCTTCACCTGTTGATGGACACTTAGGTAGGTGTGCTCCCTGTCTTCACCACTGTGAATATTGCTGCCGTGAACATCACGATGCCTGTATTGTTTCAGATTCGAGTTTTTGCCTTTTACAGATGTATGCCCAGGAGGTAGGCTTGATGGATCATATGGTAGCTCTAATTTTATTTCTTTTAAGGAACCCCTGTTGGTCTTCTTGGGGGCTGCACCAGTTTCCATTCCCACCTGCCGTGGAGGAGGGTGCCTTTTCTCCACGCCTTCTTCATCATTAATTGTTTGTAGAGTTTTTGATGATGGCCATTCTGACCGGTGTGAGGTGCTAACCTCCTTGCAGTTTTCTTTTGCATCTCTTTTATAATTAGCGACGTTGAGCATCTTGGCAGCGTCTGTTGACCATCTGTATGTCTTCTTTGGAGAAATGTCCATTTAGGTCTTCTGCCCGTGTTCGGATGGGGTTGTTTGTGATTTTCTGTCCTTGGGTTGCATGAGCTGTTTGTTTGTTTTGGAAATTAAGCCCTTGTCCATCCTGACTCTTGGATGTATTTCTCTCTCATTCTGTAGGTTGTCTTTTCATTTCGTTTGTGATTTCCTCTGCTGTGAAAAAAGCTTTCAAGTTTGGTTAGGTCCAATTTGTTTATTTTTGCTCTTATCTGTTTGCCTTTGGAGACTGACCTAAGAAAACACTGCTAGAATTTATGTTAGGGAATGTTGTGCCTGGGTTTTCTCCTGGGAGTTTTACAGTGTCATGTATTATAATAAAGTCTTTCAGCCATTTTGAGTTTATTTTTATATGTGGTATGAAAGACTGTTTTAACTTCATTGATTTATGTGCAATGTCTTTATTTTTTGGCTGGTAGAGGGTTTATGTAGTCTTGTACCTATAAATTATTTTCAAATTCATACATATAAATCCCACATGCTTTACCACAGGGGCATTACTTATTTTGTTTTGTAGATTGATGTATATGCTGTTTTGATTTGTAAACTTGTTTATCTTTTGTGTGTGTGTTTTTTTAAACTTATGTGCTTGAAGTCTTAGGGATTATTTTACTGTTGAAGTTTTCAAGTACTTGCAAGAAAAAAAAAAAAAAGAAAGAAAGAAAATGGAATAATGAATCCCAACTACCCCATCTCTCAACCTTGACAATTATGAATGCCTGATCTAAATGTTCCTATGTAACGCCACACCCCTTCTCTCACCAAATCTCATTATGGGGATGTATGATTCACGTCCTGACATGTCAGTCACCTACTTTAAGATGAAAAAGAACTATTTTTTTCCCCATATGTAACAGTTGTATCTTTACTCCCTCTAAAAATTATCAACAGCTTCTCAGTATCACCAACAATGAAGTCACGAAACTCAGAGGATTTTTAGTTTTTTTTTTTTTTTTTTTTTTTACTAGTTTGCTCAGATACGACTGAAGCGACTTAGCAGCAGCAGCAGCAGCTTACCCAAGGTCTGTGAGTTGCAGTCGGTTGATATATCTTTTGAGTTTTGTGTGCCTCTGACCCTCTGCATTTTTTTTTTCTTGCGAATTCTTATTGAAGGAATCGCTGTTTTTATCCAATGTGAAAGTAGGTTATAGACTCAGCAAAAAGCAGTACTCAAAGTTATTTTTAAAAGAACCAGAGTGTTTCCTGTGATACTCAGTCTTAGCTTACCAGCTCCTTAGGGAGGAATCCTGCCTCACCCGAGCCATTGTTCTCCTTAGAAGGAAAGCTTTGTGAGTGTGGACCTGTGTGACTGGGTCCCTTCTGGGATCACTGGTACCCATTTTATCTGGGTACCCATAGGAGAGGCAGAGATGGAGAGACTTGGATGGTAAACTTTGCCCCATCATTACAAAGGCATCTACACACACACACACACACACACACACACACACACTCCTGCATTTTTATCCCCCTTTGCTAGCTCAGGTGCTGTGCTTAGTTGCTCAGTGCTTGTGCTTAGTTGCTTAGTCTGACTCTTTGTGACCCCATGAACTGCAGCCCGCCAGGCTTCCTTGGTCCATGGGATTCTCCAGGCAAGAATCCTGGAGTGGGTAGCTAGTGCCTTCTCCAGGGGATCTTCCCAACCTGGGGATCGAACCTAGGTCTCCTGCATTGCAGGTGGATTCTTTACCAGCTGAGCCACCAGGGAAGCCCAAGAATCCTGGAGTGGGTAGCCTATCCCTTCTCCAGGGGATCTTCCTGACCCAGGAATCGAACCGGGGTCTCCTGTATCACAGGCGGATTCCTTACCAGTTGAGCCACCAGGGAACCCCTGGTAGCTCATACTTAACCCAATTTTATCAATTTTTTTCTTTTTTAAGAAGAAATGTGTTGATTGATTTTTGGCTGTGCTGCTGGGTCTTCTTTGCTACCCGAGGGCTTTTTCCCGTTTGCAGCAATGGATTTGGGGAGGGTGGGTGGAGTTTACTCTCTAGGTGCAGAACACAGGCTCTCGGGCAAGTGCTCTTCAGTGGTTGGGGCTCCCGGTTCCAAACCTACTGAGTGTAGGGTCAGTAGGCTTAGTTGCCTGTGGGGTCTTAGTTCCCGGGCCAGCGATGAAACCCATGTCCCCTGCATTGGCAGGTGGATGCTTACCCACTGGACCAACAGAGAAGGCCAAATGTTGTCAGTTTGGTTAATAGTCCGTGCTGTGTATCCTATTTACAAAAATAAAGACGAAACACTAGCAACCTAAGCTACCCAATTATAGGGCTTCCCTGCTGGCTCAGCTGGTAAAGAATCCACCTGCAAGGTAGGGGACCTGGGTTGGATCCCTGGGTTGGGAAGATCCCCTGGAGAAGGAAAAGGCTACCAACTCCAGTATTCTGGCCTGGAGAATCCACAAAGAGTCGGACACGACTGAGAGGCTTTCACCTTCATCATTCTTATGGGGCCCCTGGTTAAGACAGTTTAGGGTCAGGCAGCTAACCGAGGGGCTTTCTCATCACTGTTGGTCTGTCTCAGCCTTTCGTCCCACGATGGGTTTCCTGAGACATGACTGATACATTATAAGTGGAAGGTAACTTCCCTGGTGGCTCAGATGGTAAAGCATCTGCCTGCGATGTGGGAGACCCAGGGGTCAGGAAGATCCCCTGGAGAAGGAAATGGCAACCCACTCCATGACACTTGCCTGGAAAAATCCCATGGACGGAGGAGACTGGTAGGCCATACAGTCCATGGGGTGGCAAAGTGGAAAGTGTCCAGTCTGGTGATTTGATACCTTTATATATTATAGAATAACTGCCACCGTGGTATTAGCCACCAGCCCCGTTACGCCCTGCAATTACTGTTTCTTATTTGTGGTGAGCACCTTGAAGGTCTATTCTCAACAGCGTCCAAGTGGAGGAGACAGTCTAATGAGCCCCCTGCATATGAACCTCCACGCTGCAAAGAAGTGGATGTGTTATAAACCCATGACAGAGCAGGACTGCTTGTGTTAGCTGGGCCCTTGGGCTCACTCTGATGGCCTTTGGAACAAATCGGACTTAAGAACCTGGTCTCCGGACAGAACCAGTTCATGGGTAGGGGACTCACTGTGTTGTCAGACCTTATCTCCTAACTGGAAGTTGTGACGCTTTGGTTGCCATCTCCCCATTTCCTCCATTCCCCCAGCCCCTGACAACCACCGCTGTACTGTCCGATTCTAAGTTTATTTCGTCCTTCAGCACAATGGCATAGACCCTTTCAGTCAGTGGGTCCATATTTGAGAAAAATAATACCTCTTGGGTTTCTAACTTATAGAGTAAAAGAAAAGGGATGATGTTATTATCATTGATGTTGTCAAATAAAAGTGAATTTCATTGTCTTGGCAGAGTGGTAAAGAATCCATCTGCCAATACAAGAGACCAGGGTTCAATCCCTGAGTGGGAAAGATCCCCTGGAGAAGGAAATGGCAACCCACTCCAGTATCCTTGCCTGCTGCTGCTGCTGCTAAGTCGCTTCAGTCATGTCTGACTCTGTGCAACCTCATAGATGGCAGCCCACCAGGCTCCCCTGTCCCTGGGATTCTCCAGGCAAGACTGCTGGAGTGGGTTGCCATTTCCTTCTCCAATGCATGAAAGTGAAAAGTGAAAGGGAAGTCGCTCAGTCGTGTCCGACTCTGTGCGATCTCATAGACGGCAGCCCACCCGGCTCCCCCGTCCCTGGGATTCTCCAGGCAAGAACACTGGAGTGGGTTGCCATTTCCTTCTCCAATGCATGAAAGTGAAAAGTAAAAGTGAAGTCGCTCAGTCATGTCTGACTCTTAGTGACCCATGGACTGCAGCCTTCCAGGCTCCTCCATCCATGGGATTTTCCAGGCAAGAGTACTGGAGTGGGGTGCCATTGCCTTCTCTGATCCTTGCCTGGAGAATCCCTATGGACAGAGGAGCCTGGCAGGCTACAGTCCTTGGAGTCTCAAAGAGTCAGATGCTACCGAGTTCATGCACTTGGGATTCTGTTAGCCTAGTATGTGTGCCAGGCATGATCATAAAAACTGGGGGAACTGTTTGCCATGAGAGGTAGTAATTGTATTATTTTGGAAGCTCTGTTTTATACAAACCAGGCTTTTTTGAATTATGTCGGTTCTAATGCGAAGGAGGATGGTGTTGCAGATACACATTATTGTGTTCTGGACCGCAAAGGAAGATGGAATTGATTTGTATAAAGGAGCACTTCAGAGCAAATAAAAAGGGGAAACAGGAACAGCAAAATCTCCGTGACTATGTTTCAGAACAAAGTGCTGAGCAAAATCCAGCCAGCTTATCTACAACTGGGCAGAATCGCATTGCAGTTGGAACACTCGGTAGATGAGGGTCGAGACAGTGTTGGAACATTTGATGCCTGGAATACGATTTGCACTTCTATAGATGAGCATGAATGGGGGAGAGCCGCCCGTTGTTGAGAAGTTATTGGCATCCGTGGAAACCATAGAGACGTTCTTTGCAGAGTTTCTGACGCCTTGAAAATGGTGTTGCCTTCTGTACAGTGTTGCATTGATGGCTTAAATTTAGATTCTTCCGCAAAATAAGAAGTGTTAATATTCTGTGAGTGATCACAAGATGGATTTGTGTGGGGAAAGGGTGTTTTTGAGACATGCTGTTGTTAACCTCAGAGGTTCAGATTGAATATCGTTGACCCCAAAGAAGGCAGTGTAAGATCTGTGATAAGTGACTGCATTATAACTTACTTTCTGTTATCATTTTTAATTTCTGTAAGACATGGGCACCTTCTCCCTTTTTTTTTATGATCAAAGGATTATGCAGCAACAGTGATTTTCATTCAGGTGGTAATAAAATAGCAGTACCTTGCCATGCTTCATTTAAACTGCTGATACCAACCGCATAATGGTCCCTAACAACCTAGATGAGACACCCCGACTAATACTTAACAGTTTATCTCCGTAAAATTGGATCATGACACTTGCTGTTTGTTTTTTTTTTTTCTTCTACAAACATTTCTTTGGTTTGTATGTTTGCTACAATGGATAAGGATTTCATCGTATTCCGTTTGTAGTTTGTAAACAGGAATGCTTTACTTTTCCTTGTGTGTGTTTTTAAGACTCTCCCTTATGTGGTTGAGGTGTTGATGCCGGGGCAACAATGTATAAACTACTGACTAGAGCAGATTTAAAATGAGTGTCTGAACCGCAAGGAAAGAGGTGAAGAATCTGGGCTCCGGGAAAATAGAGGCAAGGGAAAAAGTCAGTTCATTACTCAGGGATGGCAAAGAGCTTTCTTTCTTTCTTTGTAGATTATTCTGTTTTACTATGCTTTGTGAGGTGTTGGTCATCTCCAGCAATTCCTTTATCATCAGTTTCGTGTTTTTTTAATATTGTTTATTTTTGGATCATCATATCGTTTATTTTATATTATTAGTTCTGGGTGTGCTGGGTCTTCCTTGCTGGACCAGCTTTCTCTAGTTGTGCTTCACGGACGTCTTATTCTGGTGGCTTGTCTCATGGTGACTCCTGGGCTCCGGGCGGACTCCCAGACGCAGTACTTGTGGTTCAGGGGCTTAGCTGTCTCGTGGCCTGTCAGATGGCGATCGGGCTTAGCTGTCCCGTGACAAGTCAGATCTTCCCTGGCCAAGAATCGAACCAGTGTCCCTTGCATTGGCAGGCCGATCCTTCACCACTGAACCGCCAGGGCCGTTCCTGGGAAAGAGCTTTGGATGCTCGCATGCAAATTGTTCCCAGGGTCCATCTGGTTACCATTCTCCTTACATTTCTGGGGGGGGGGCGGTCCTGGGTGCATGTGGCTTCTGCAGAAAACACACCGTCTGGCTTCATGCAAATGTACAGAAAGTAGTTTTTTGTATAAAGGAAAAGCACAATAAAACACCTGGTTGAAAGCGACCATCCAGCCCATGGTTAGGATGTTCTTGTTTCGGGATTCCAAATGTGTGTCTGCCACACACACACACACACACACACACACACACATATACGTACACACACACACACACACATACACACACACCTGGAGCAATTTTCTTCTATTTCTTTCTAGGATTAACACTTAGACACTTAAAGCCAAAAAGTCCAAAGCCCGACCATCTCATTTTGTAGATAAACCCGGCCTGGTGAGTCGAATTGCCCTTCTCCCACCCTGAGGCCCTCCGAAGGTGACCTTGTTTGAAAGTGCGGGCTTTGCAGATGTCGGGAAAGATGAGGTCATTGGAGCGGGCTGTGATCTAACATCCCCTTTAAGAGGGGCAAACGCCACTTGCAGACACAGACAAGGCAGGGCCGGAACAGACAACACACGAGGAGAAGATGGCGATGGGAGTGCCTGGCAACAGTTCCGAGCCCACCCTAGCCAAGAGCTCTCTGATTCTAGAACACAGCAGGGAACACCCTCCCAGGGAGTCTTCAAAAGGCAGGGAGGACACCTTGACTTTAGGACTTCTGGCTTCCAGAAGCAATGGTCCCTACTTTTTCTTTTTAATTAATTTTTTTTTTTTTTTTTGCTCACCAAACATTTTTAACTGGAGTATGGAGAAGGCAATGGCAACTCCAGTATTCTTGCCTGGAGAATCCCAAGGACGGAGGAGCTTGGTGGGCTACAGTCCACTGGTGGCAAAGAGTCGGACACGACTGAGCGACTTCACTTTTACTTTGCTTTCCAATGGGCTGTTAGTGTCTGCTGTGCAACCCTGTGAATCAGACAGATGTCTACAGACATCCCCTTCCTTGTTTCATTTTTATTTTTGGCTGTGCTGGGTTTTTATTGCTGCACCTGGGCTTTTTCTAGCTGCAGAAAGAGGCGGGTTGGAGGGGGGTCTACTCACCAGTAGACTTCTCACTGCAGTGGCTTTCTCTGGTTGCGAGGCTCCGGGGAGTGCATGGGCTGAGTAGCTCTGACGCCACGTGGGATCTTCCTGGACCCGGGATCGAACCCGTGTCCTCTGCACAGGCAGGCGGATTCTTATCCGCTGCGTCTCCAGGGAAGCCCTCATGAAGACTGCTAGGATGGCGTTCTACCCTAAAACAGCATCACCCATCCCGGGGCGAGGATGGGCCCCCTCCACTTTTTAATCACAGTGCTTACAAGGAAGGCAGCCTCCTGCCCCCTCGACTGTGAAATGAGTGGGTTGGACCCATCCCCAGGTCCTCTCCAGCTCTTAATTCTGCCTGATTCGAGAGCCGTGATCATTGTAATTAAGACTCTCCATGTGAATAGGGCTCGTTGGACACCGTGATTATCGAGACCACACGCTGCAGGGATTTTACTCAGTGTCTTGGCGATGGCATGAGACATCACAGACAGATTGGGGAAAGGGCAGGGCTGGGGAGGGGTGTGGTTTGCGATTTGAAATGTGTCGCTGAAATCGAATGCAGGGAGATGGACATCTTAAGTGACAGGCAGCCCGTCCCAACCCTGGATCCTTAAAGCTCAGGGTGGCCTTTATGTCAGAAAATCGAAACTGCCCTGAAATTAACCCTGGACAGAGAGGTGTTAGTTGCTTAGTCATGTCTGACTCTCTGCGACCCCGTGGACTGTAGCCCGCCAGGCTCCTCTGTCCATGGGATGCCCCAGGCAAGAATAGTGGAGTGGGTTGCCATGCCCTTCACCAGGGGATCTTTGTGATCCAGGGATCCAACCTGGGTCTCCTGCATTGCAGGCAGACTCTTTGCCATCTGAGCCACCTGGGAAGCCCCGAGGATGTAGGGTTTGCCCTATCTCATCTTCAGCTCTCTCTCCAGCATCCGACACTAAGCAAACAGAAGATGCCACGTTGGTCTGCCCCAGTGTATTTTTCCACTTGCAGCTCACAGATTGTAAACAGTTGAGCAAATAACAGACCTTTTGTCTTATGCGTGTTTGCATGAGGGGACACGCTGTCCAGCCCTTCACGCCTTCTCTGCTCCCCGGGGACAGTATTTCTTGACCTTGACCAACTGGATGGATGGGAACGTGGAAAACAATCTCCCAGTCGCTGTGAGTGTCAGAACCTTTAGAAGTGCAGACATGTGTTGTAACACGCTGGGCAGTCCTGGGCGAGCGTCGGACTTGCCATGGGGGTTGCTAGATAAGCGGGAGACACCGTCTTGGTCTTGGGGTCTTGTGGTCTGTTGGAGGACTGACATACGTGCTGGTGATGCTGACATACGTGCAGGTGATGTCGTTCCTGGAATCAGGGTGATGTCGTGTTTACGGGCCTAGGGGAGAACGGCAAGGAGGGGGGATGCTTCTTTACACCAAGTTCACCGGACACCTTCCTAAAGGACTGACGCCTGCCCGCTGGGAGGGTCTTGAACAGATCGTGAAGGATGGGAGCACTGGGGATCAGAGAAGTGTGGAGTTCAGAGCAGCTGCCGAAGAGACCTTACTGATGGCCCATGAAAGACTTGGCGGGCGTCCCTGGTGGCTCAGATGGTAAAGAATCTGCCTGCAATGCAGGGGACCCAGGTTGCCTTCCAAAGGGGGTGTTCACTGGCTATGTGTTGAAGAAAGCAGCAATTGTCAGGCACCCTGCACATATTCACTGAGAGAATGGAGAAATCAAACATTGCCTGTTAACAAGTGTTAACCGAGGCGTCACTGTTGGACTTGTAGGTGAGGCAGAGAGGCTGGAGAAACCACCTCTGTCATCGAGTCAGTTTATGGTTGGAGCAGCTGGCCACATGAGGCAAGGTGGGTCTTCTTTGATGGTTCAGCTTGTTTATAGACCAACATGATTTACTAAAATACAGGGCTTCCCTGGTGGCTCAGGTGGTAAAGAATCCACCTGCAATGCGGGAGACGTAGCTTCAGTCCCTGGGTCTGGAAGATCCCCTGGAGAAGGGCATGGCAACCCACTCCGGTATTCTTGCCTGGAGAATCCCATGGACAGAGGAGCCTGGTGGGCTACAGTCCAAGGGGTCGCAAAGAGTCGGGCACGACTGAGCGACTAACACACCCAGTTAGGAGCTTTTTGCCGGAAAGCAGGGGCAGAGAGCTACGTGTATATTTTCGCTATTTCACATACAGGCATCCTTTGTCCCTCACAGGAGGCTACGGCTCTGTTCCTCTCACACCCTCACCTCTCCGATGGGCACTACTGACCACCCTCTTTGATTCTCATCGCTATCTACCACTGTGGCCAGGCCGCCTCTGATACTTCCCAGGTGGTGAATTGCAATAGCTGATTTTTCACGTTCCAGTTTTCTCCTCCTCGAAGAGGCTTATACCAGAGTCCCTGCTTGTAGAGATGGTTGCAAAATAGGTCGCGGAATCAGTGAAAGCTCATTGAAATAGAGGCAGATAGTAAGTACCTATGAGGGAGGTTTTTCGTATTATTTATCTTTGACTTTCTGCTGCTCCTTCTCAGCCTAAAAGAGCTCACAAAGAAGGGCTGCGTATGAATGATGCTTAACAGGAACCCCACATGCCTTTCCGTGACCTATTTGGCTTTGCGGAAGGAGCTTCCCGCCTGCCTATCACGTAGGGTTACAAGCTTCCTCACGTAGGGTTCTCCGAGGACATCGCTGCTGGTATACCAGCTGTCTTTAGCTAACCAAGCAAAGTTAGCACATGGCCCCTCTCCCTGCCTTCCTCCCACCGTAAACTGGGCTGCACACCGTTGCTTTCTTCTTAAAAAATATCAATTGATCTGTCTATTTTTGGCTGTGCTGGGTCTTTGTTGCTTCACAGGCTTTGTCTGATTGCGGTGCGTGGGCTTCCCACTGTGTTGGGTTCTCTTGTGGACCGCAGGCTTCATAATGGCTGTGCCGCACGGGCTTGGTTGCTCTGTGGCATGTGGAATCGTCCCTGACCAAGCATCGCACCCATGTCCCGTCATTGGCAGGCGGATTGTTCATGGCTGGAACACCAGGGAACCCCGCCTGCTGTTCTCATATTTCATCTCCTGCTTGCTTCCGTTTCCGTGCTCGCCCAGACTCAAAGGCATTTTCGCGCTTTGGCTACATGTGTGGGTTGAAACGTTTTTCTGCCTTGCCCTCACAAGGGGGTGTTGATTGGCTATGTGTTGAAGAAATGAGCAATTGTCAGGCACCCTGTATGCATTCACTGAGAGAATGAGGACATCAAATGTTGCCTGTTAACAAGCCTTAACAACCGAGGCGTCGCTGTTGGACTTGTAGGTGAGTCAGGCTGGAGAAACCACCCCGTCATTGAATCAGTTTATGGTTGGAGAAGCTGGCCACATGAGGCAAGGTGGGTCTCCTTTGATGGTTCAGCTTGTTCATAGACCAGCACGATTTACTAAAATATATGAACTTCCCTGGTGGCTCAGATGGTAAAGCATCCACCTGCAATGTGGGAAACCTAGGTTCAATCCCTGGGTCTGGATGATTTCGCTGGAGAAGGGAATGGCAACCCACTCCAGTATTCTGGCCTGTAGAAGTCCCTGGGCCGAAGAGCCTGGCGGGCTACAGTCCACGGGGTCAAAAGAATCAGGCATGACTGAGTAACTATCACGTTTGTGCCTTCATGGATCATTCAACATCCTTCTGTGATTTATTTCTAAATGTCTACTTTGAAGATCTCTGCCAGTATTCATGTCCCTTGAATTTTTAGTTTCTTTTTTTTTCCGTATTATTTTAAAGACACTGTCACCTAGAAAAATTTGGAGGGATACCGTTTAGGAACGTTAAGGATTTTGGACTTTAATCCTTTTAAGTCTTACGTGAAAGCTATAAGTGTACCTTTATAGCTGTTTCTTTGCGCCATTTGCTGGATAACGACTCTAGTACTTTTTAATTTTGTTCTAAAGATTTGGTTCAAAATTAGCAAAGTGAATACGAAATGAATTTCTTGAGAATCATCAGAATTCTGGGATGTTTTCGGCAGAGTAGACCTGTGTACAATTGGTTATCTGTATTTTCAGTTACTCTTTAAATGCTAAGGAAAATTTCTCTCTGTTTCTCCTCGCTGGATTTTCCTAATGCTAAAAATGAAACAATTCGAGCATTGCTTAAAGTTGGGAGCAAATCCAAGACAGAAACACATGTTTTATTAAATATGCGAATTTTCAAAACTGAATGTGGTTTGGAAGATTGTGACAGAAAAGAGATAAAGTCTGGGTTGGATACATTAGGGTGCAAATTAAGATGATTTATGTTAATTGGGACATTTATCTGCACATTAGACATGTCTGGGACACCCTGCTAAAACCTTGCAATAAGTAGTATTCTCATCTGAGCATGCATTTTACTCAATTTTTTAGCTACTCATGAAAGTCTATCAAAATTCAGCTTCTCCCATTTTTCATTTAGAAATTCAGCAAGTCACTGAGACTCAAAAGACAGTTAAATGATGAATGATACTATATATTTTTTAATTTAAAAATATCTCTGAAATATCTTGTGGTTTTAAAGACAATTTTATATTTTCCTCTTTCTGTGGATGTGTGTGCAAGATGACAATAAATGATGATGGACGCTAGATTGTTCTTTTCTTCTGAACTTTTTTATTTTCTATTGGGGTATAGCCAGTTAACACTGTTGTGATGGTTTCAGGTGAACAGCAAAGGCACTCAGCCGTACACATACATGTATCCACTATCCCCCCAAACCCCCCTCTCATCCAGGCTGCCATGTAACATTGAGCAGAGTTCTCTGTGCTGTCCAGGAGGTCCTTGTTGGTTCTCCATGTTAAAAACAGCCGTGTGTCCATGTCCATCCCAAACTTCCTATTCCTTCCCCCATCCTTCCCCCGGTGACCATAAGGTTATTACAGAGTATTGAGCAGAGTTCCCTGTGCTGGACAGCAGGTCCTTGCTGGTTCTCCATGTTAAACACAGCAGTGTGTCCATGTCCATCCCAAGCTCCCTGACTGTCCCTTCCCCCATCCTTCCCCCTGGGAACCATGAGGTTATTACAGAGTATTGAGCAGAGTTCCCTGTGCTGTCCAGCAGGTCCTTGTTGGTTCTCCATGTTAAATACAGCAGCGTGTCCATGCCCATGCCAAACTTCCTAATTATACCTTCCCCCATCCTTTCCCCTGGGAACCATGAGGTTATTACAGAGTATTGAGCAGAGTTCCCTGTGCTGTTCAGCAGGTCCTTGCTGGTTCTCCATGTTAAACACAGCAGTGGGTCCATGTCCATCCCAAACTCCCTGACTGTCCTTTCCCCCCTCAGCAACCATAACAAGTCTAAAAAGAAATGATACACATGAACTTAGGAAACAGAAAGAGACTCACAGACTTAGTAAACAAACTTATGGAAACTAGAGTTGTTGTTTTTTTTTTAACAAATCTCTCTGAAATATTTTAGGTTTAAAATGTACACTTGCATTTTCCCATTTTGTCTATGTGTGTGCTGGACTACGTGCAGACATTGGTCACGAGTGACATGGAAACCTCAGGCCCCCTCAGCTGTAATCCTGGCTCCAACTTCTTGAGAGCTTCTGGTGGCTCAGTTGGTAAAGAATTCACCTGTAATGCAGGAAACTTGGGTTCGATCCCTGGGTGGGGAAGATCCCCCAGAGAAGGGAATGAGAACCCACTCCTGTATTCTTGCCTGGGGAATCCCATGGACAGAGGAGCCTGACGGGCTGCAGTCCATGGGGTCTCAAAGAGTGGGACACTGCTGAGTGACTCTCACCTCACTTACTTTACCTTATTTATTTGGCCGCAGTCAGTCTTGCTTGCGGTCCATGGACGCTGCAGTCTTTGCTGTGGCGTTGGAACTCTTAGTTGCAGCCTGTGGCGTGTTTAGTCATTGCATGTGGGATTTAGTTTCCTGACCAGAGATGGAACCGGGGCCCCTGCGCTTAGAATGCAGAGTCTTAGCCATTGGACCACCAGGAAAGTCCCTGATACTTCTTTTCTAGTATCCTCAAATCTTATGCAAAGTCTGTGTCCAATAACTTAGGATTTCTAGGCAGTGCTTACTGTACAGCATTTGTCGGTGGTGTTTAGTTGATGTCCTGTCTTTGCGACTCTGTGGACTGTAGCCCACCAGGCTCCTCTGTCCATGGGATTCTCCAGGCAAGAGTACGGGAGTGGGTGGCCATTCCCTCCTCCAGGGGGGTCTTCCTGACCCTGGGAGTGAACCCACATCTCCTGCATTGGCAGGTGGATTCTTTACCACTCAGCCACCAGAGAAACTCACAGTACTTAGCTACCAGGAAATAAAATCATATTCGTACCCTATTGAAAAGTCCTAGCTTCATCAACGGCATCTTTTACGAAAGTACTTATGTCCCTGTTAACCTTATGTTCTAGGTGTCTCCCGGACCTGCTGCCCGGGGCCTTTTGGAATGGCTGTGAACATCTCTATGAAACCCCAGGTCTTCGGTCATAAAGATGAAATTATTTGGAGAAGCTTCCTTGAATCGTTGTCATAGAGTGGAGTAGACCGTTCTTAGCTTCTGCATCGACTATTCTGCCAGAGGTCTGTATGCTTTGACTCATGTGTTTGCTGTGTCCTGAAATGCCAGCAACGTGACATAAGATGTTCATGCTAGTATTTGCTAACATCTCAGTAACTCATCAATACTGGTGTAACTTGAGAATTTAATATCAGTCACCCCAAGGGATTTTTTTTTAAATCTGCACTGGTCCTTCACTGTGGAATGCAAGCTTAGTAATTGTGGTACACAGGCTTACAGTTCTGGTACGTGGGCTTAGCTGCCTCGAGCATGTGGCATCCAAGTTCCCCAACCAGGGATTGAACCCACATCCCCAGCACTGGCAGATGGATTCGTACCACTGGACCACCAAGGAACTTCAGATTTTAAAAGAAACTTTCACGGATGAGTCAATAACCTAATAATTATAGTGTAACCTTTTTACAGATGGTATCTATATGGTAGCATATAATTTTATGCCCTATATAGTGAAACTGCATAATAAAATGTAATTTCCTATTAATTTTCAATTAATTAGCAATGTGTTGTCATATTTATCTGTTTTTAGGACATCTGTAATATGTCCTCCAGCACAAATGTAATAGACACATCAATTTTTTCGCCCCCAATAAGTGGTTTATTGTTTTGGTGGTTCTTTCCTGACACCCACACATATGGTTGACTTTTACACCTTGTGAAATGGACAGTGAGCTGTGGGTGTGAACCAAGGCAGGACCTCTGATCAAGTGAAATAGAAACAGAGCCAGTTTGTAAGCTGTGGTATGCAATCCCGCTATGTTATAATCGCTCCTAGTCCATCAGATCAGATCAGATCAGATCAGTCGCTTAGTTGTGTCCGACTCTTTGCGACCCCATGAATCGCTGCACGCCAGGCCTCCCTGTCCATCACCAACTCCCAGAGCTCACTCAGACTCACGTCCATCGAGTCAGTGATGCCATCCAGCCATCTCATCCTGGGTCGTCCCCTTCTCCTCCTGCCCCCAATCCCTCCCAGCATCAGAGTCTTTTCCAATGAGTCAGCTCTTCGCGTGAGGTGGCCAAAGTACCCGAGTTTCCGCTTTAGCATCATTCCTTCCAAAGAACACCCAGGGCTGATCTCCTTTAGAATGGACTGGTTGGATCTCCTTGCAGTCCAAGGGACTCTCAAGAGTCTTCTCCAACACCACAGTTCAAAAGCATCAATTCTTCGCCACTCAGCTTTCTTCACAGTCCAACTCTCACATCCATACATGACCACTGGAAAAACCATAGCCTTGACTAGACGGACCTTTGTTGGCAAAGTAATGTCTCTGCTTTTGAATATGCTATCTAGGTTGGTCATAACTTTCCTTCCAAGGAGTAAGGGTCTTTTAATTTCAAGGCTGCAGTCGGATGCTTGCTATTACTATCCACATCACTGGGACATTGAGGCTCTTTGGTCCTGATACAAAGTAACCTTTGATGGAAGCCTGTCAGGCAAAGATTCTCACAGGCTGGGGACTAAGAGTGCGACAAAGAGAAGATATTAATTGCTCCACCTGATACAATCTGTCTTGATAGTCTGACTGCCCACTTTGAGCCTTACACTGCCATTAACAGCTCTGTGATCTTGAGTGAGTTGCCTAATATCGCCTTCATTTGTGGGGTTTTTTTTTTTTTCAATTAAAGGAGATAATGCTGCCTTTTGTGCTCATTGAGAGGATGAAAAGAGTCCGAATGGGAATTCCCTGGTGGTCCAGTGCTTAGGACTTGGTGCTTTCATCACTGGGACCCTGGGTTCCATCCTTGGTCAGGGAAGTAAGATCTGAAAAGCCAAAAATGAAAAAGAGTCCATGCGTAAAGCAGTATGTTTAAGGTTGACCCACCATATATATGGGCTTCCTAGGTGACTCAGTGGTAAAGAATTCTCTTGCCAGTGCAGGAGGTGCAGGAGACTCAGGTTCGACCCCTGGCTTAGGAAGATTCCCTAGAGGAGGAAATGGCAGCCCGCTCCAGTATTCTTGCCTGGAGAATCCCCATGGACAGAGGAGCCTGGTGGGCTACAGTCCATGTGGTCACAAAGAGTCCGCCGACTGAACACACACACACACCGTACATGTTTAAGGTTGACCCACCTGGGACACGTTACCTCCGGTAATAATTCCTATTATGTTTGGACAAAGAGGCATCTTGATTCTGGGAAAAGCATGTGCTCTCTGATCTCAAGGCAGACATGGGCCCAACTCTGTCTTACAACTTGTGAGTCGTGAGACCTAACATCTGAATATCCTTTTTCCTAAAAGTATTTAAAATCAGTGTGATGGTAAACTGTCCTGCATGACTATAGAAGGGTCAAGAATAATGAGTGCAACTAAAATAGTTTGTTTCATACAAATTCATTTTCATAAATGTATTTGCCTTGGCGATATTTATGACATAGTAACTGATGGTGGCTATGTGTTATGAGTGATCAAAAAAAAAAAATTAGACCATGAACCTCCCTTCCTACAATCAAAGAATGGGCTCAAGTCGTTAGCTTTGAAAGCCAACCATCAGTACCAATGTCCTCTAGGGTTGAAGTGTGTTAAAGTGAGGGTAGAAAGGTTTATCCTCTGTTCCCACTTGCTGTCTTCCTGCAGAAGTAAAATGATGACTCAATGAAAAGTGTGTAGTCTGTCCAAATATCTCACGGGCAGTGGGGGGCGGCGATGCGGTGGTCACTTGCTTTGTGGTGATCCTCAGTTAGAAGTGGGAAGAAGTGAGATTGTTAGAGTCGTCCTGTAAAGAGAAGACTCCAGCCTGAGATGACAAGTAAAGTGCCCAGTGGTTCCAAGATGGTTACTGACCAAACAGAGCCTGCTTTTGCCATAGGAGAGCCGAGAGACAAGGACCGCTTGAATCTTGCCCGTCTGACGTACTGCTGTTGGAGGAAAAAAAAATCCCTGCAGGCTGAGAATTAGTCTCTCAACTAAATGATGCCTGAGGTGTTGTTGGGCTTCCACAAATCAAACTGTGCAAGGAGCTTGTTGTTGTTTGGTTGCCTCAGTCCTGTCTGACTCTTTGCAACGCCATGAACGGTAGCCCCCCAGGGTCCACTGGCCAAGGGATTTCCCAGACAAAAATACTGGAGTGGGTTGCTATTTCCTCTTCCAAGGGAGTCGTCCCAACCCAGGGATCGAACCCTAGTCTCCTGCATTGCAGGCGGATTCTTTACTCCTGAACCATCAGGGAAGCCCAGGCAAAGCGTTTAAATCCTTAACTTAAATAAACTAGATCAAACATAGACATGAAGTAAACTGATTGTTCATTTTCAATGAAAATTTAATGGTGGCCCAATGAGTGTAAGTATTAACACACTGCTGACCTCCAATCGCCCCAGTTTATTCTGAATTCTCAAATTGCCCGTGGACTCATGTGGTCAGACAGAAAAGCTATAGTTTGCTGTAATGACTGTCCTTTCTTGATTGGTTGCTTGAGTTTAGGAAGTCGGTTCAGAATTACTTGATGTCTCTATCCCCTACTTTTTCTAATCACCGAAAAGAAGGCTAAGAAGAAATGTCACGCTGGTTTTGACACAACGATACCATCTCTTTTACTGAGTGGATTTTTCTCTCTCTTTCTCTGTGTCTCTGTTTTATGGTAACAGGGGAAAACTGTGCTAAGATGGAAAAGCAATCAAGTAGATTTTCACGGAGGCATTTTTAAAAGCATCTTCTTAGAAGGACGATGTAATGGTAAGTATGAGAAAAGTAAACACTGATCTCCGCTGGTTTATTTTCTGGAAGCATTTACTGCCTGGTTAATTCACATCTAGCAGTGCTTTGAAATTACTTTGGTGGGGGAAAAATGGTTTTCTTTAAAAAAAAAAAAAGAAAGAAAAAAGAATCTATTTCAAATTCACCACAGTGCAGAGCAGCGATTTCAGCCTCCTTTGGCGGGTACAACAGGCATGCCCTGTGAATTTAGGACTTCGTCGTAATCACTTGTTTCTGCAAATAGCCCCAGTGCAGAGTCTCTCTCATTAATGAGACAGAAGAGTCAATCCTCTGACTCAGCTTGTGTATATTTCTTCTGAAATGGACCCTCATCCCGCTTTATCCTGCAGGCAGTATCTGAAGCTGCTGAGGTCTTTGAATGGCCTCAGTGTATCCTTGTATCATTTATGCCTGAGGCCCTGAGGAGTGGAATACAAAATATGAGATGTACTTTTAATGCAGGTTGGGGGCTCACTGAGGCCCCGGAATCCTTCTCTTCATCAGAAATAGAGCACAGCGCAAAGAAGGGGAAATTGACAGAATATTTTGATGGTTGTGAGCTCACATGAGTGAAGCTACTTCACAAGTCAAAACTGACACACTTACCCCCCTCCCCCCCATACTTAAAAAAAAATGCGTGCAGACTTAGTCCATAGTCGGGTCCAGCTCTTTGCAACCCCGTGGACTGTAGCCCACCAGGCTCCTCTGTCCATGGGGATTCTCCAGGCAAGAATACTGGAGTGGGTTGCCATGCCCTCCTCCAGGGGGTCTTCCCCACCCAGGGATGGAACCCAGGTCTCCCGTGTCGCAGGCGGATTGTTTACCATCTGAGCCACCAGGGAAGCCCTTTAAAAGTATGTCAGTATACTAAAAAGAGTATGTCTTAGTGTATTTCAAGTAAATAGTTGAGGTTTTCGTGACTCAGCGGTCCATTCAAGCCCTGCTGATATATATGTGATTCTTGTTGCTGTTTGTTCAGTCACTAAGTCGTGTCCGAGTCTGGCTTTTAACTGTCTGTTTCCCGTTTAACCACTTAATTTTCCAGTCTTCACTCTAACAAACTTGAGTGCCTTTCTGGGATTTTAGGTGATTGTCAAGGTCATGTCCTTCACTGGACTCTTGCTTTCAACCAACTAGAATTCTGAACTCCGCTTCCTATATCCTGCCATAAACAAATGCTAGGTTGCTTTCTTTTTTGGCTTCCCAGAAAAGCTAATTTGTAATGGATAAAGACTAATGCCACCCCCGTTTTTGCGGTTAACATGGAAATATGAAAGATAGCGGATGAGGAAACGAATGCATCGCAGTTTGCTCTTTTTATCTTGTGTAGACATACCTATGTTATCAAAAGAGTTGTGTGCACACACATTTCTCATCAGGATATACGGCTCGGCAATCAATAGCAACGCATTAATCAAATCCGTTTCTCTTGTGAATTCCAAAACTTTTTTTTTTTTTTGTATTGTCATTTTCTTTTTGGAGGAACATGGGATATATGTAACCAAGGCGTGAGGTTGCACAAGTATCAGGTCGGCTGAAGTCTGACACCCCAAGGAACTTCTTGGCCAGCCCAATACGTGTCTCCCTTCTCATACCAGCAACCTTTCGAACAGCTGTATGCAGTTCTGCTTGCCGTCACTTCAGCAGCCGCCCTGCAAGGAGCACTCAGCGCAGTGAAGCAGGCCGTCCTGGTTCTAAGGAGAGGCGGTGGTTACTAGGTCTGGAGTTAGAGCTCTAGACAGCACAGCTCTGAATACGGGCCTCCCGTGTGGCTCAGCTGGTAAAGAATCCGCCTGCAGTGCGGGAGACCTGGGTTCCATCCCTGGGTTGGGAAGGTCCCCTGGATGAGAAGGGAGAGGCTTACCCACTCCAGTATTCTGGCCGGGAGAAGGGTTGCAAAGATTCAGACATGACGGAGCGACTTTCACTTCAGGCCATGAAACCCAAAAAGGAAGATGATAGACAGTGCCCCCAGGGAAGGGCTTTCCCAGGTGGTGCTGGTGGGAAAGAACCCACGCGCCAGTGCAGGTGGTGTTCGAGACTCGGGTTTGATCCTTGGGCCAGGAAGACTCTCCTGGAGGAGGACTACAGTCTGTGCAGTTGCAAAGAGTCAGACATGACTGAGCTTGTGTGCGCATTAATATACAACAAACTATGGATACTATAGGTGTGTGCTTTCATAATTAGGAATTTTGTGAATGCACCAACTACAGTCTCTTAACTGTGCAGCTGGTGTTTGTCAGCTGAAATTTGGGGTGCATGCAAGCCTGAGGCCTGGGCTGTTGTTGAGTTGCCCAGTCGTGTCTGACTCTTTGCGACCCCACGGACGGCAGCACGCGTGGCTTCCCTGTCCATCACCAGCTCCTGGAGTTTGCTCAGGAACGTCTGGGAGCTCCCCAGAGTTTCATGTCTGAAAGTGACCTGCCCCGGGGAGAGAATCCACGGCCATCCACAGAAAAGCGTGTGTGATTCAGCCGCCCTGATGAGGGTGGGTCACCCCCAGCAGCTGTCATCCCCTGTCCATCATGATCAGAATCAAGAGGAAAGGACTGCTTGAGGAAGCGCCTTCAGTCATTAAGACTTTTGCTTTCTGCTCCCCTGAATATTTTCACGAAGGGCATTTATAGGGTTCAAACCAAGCAGTTCGCAGATCCCATTTGTGCCTGTCTCAGAGAGCCAGGTGATTGTGACTCAGCAGGCTTCCAGGAAGAGGGTAATTAACATCAGGATGGAACAGACTTGTTTTCTCTTTTCTCTGGCGGGTTGTCGGACGTCATGCCTTGGCGTGCTGGGGACCTGCAGTAAATATTAAGAAAATATATTTTTGTTGTAGGTGATTCGGGATCTTTTGCGTAAACATATGCCTTTTTCTCAGTTTTTTTTTTTTTAAATTGGAGTCAAGATGCTTTACAAAGTTGTGTTATTGTCTGCTGTGCAAGAGTGTGACTCTGTTATATGCATACATATATCGCCTCCTTTGTGAGCCTCCCTTCCACCCCTCTAGGTCATCACAGAGCTGAACACCCTCTGCTATATGCCACTAGTTAGCTGTTTCACTAGCTCAGTTGGTAAAGAATCCGGCTGCAATGCAGGAGACCCCAGTTTGATTCCTGGGTTGTGAAGATCCCTTAGAGAAGGGATATGCTACCCATTCCAGGATTCTTGGGCTTCCCTGGTAGCTCAGCTGGTAAGGAATCCGCCTGCAATGTGGGATGGAGAAGGCAATGGCACCCCACTCCAGTACTCTTGCCTGGAAAATCCCATGGACGGAAGAGCCTGGTAGGCTGCAGTCCATGGGGTGGCGAAGAGTCAGACATGACTGAGCGACTTCACTTTCACTTTTCACTGTCATGCATTGAAGGAAATGGCAACCCACTCCAGTGTTCTTGCCTGGAGAATCCCAGGGATGGGGGAGCCTGGTGGGCTGCTGTCTATGGGGTCGCACAGAGTCGGACACGACTGAAGTGATTTAGCAGCAGCAGCAGCAATGTGAGAGGCTACCTACTCCAGTATTCTGGCCTGGAGAATCCCATGGACTGTATAGTCCATGGGGTCACAAAGAGTCAGATGCGACTGAGCGATTTGCACACTTCAGTGTGTATATATGTCAGAGCTACTCTCTCTATTCATCCCACCCTTTCCTTTCACCTGTGTGTCCACGAGTCTCTTCTCTACATCTGCATCTCAATTCCCGCCCTGCAAATAGCTTAATTCATACTGTGACTCAGAAAGACACAAAGCATCCCAGTGTTTGCAGCCAGGATCTGGGAGCCACCTAGATTGTCCATCAACACACAAATGGACAAGGAAACTGTGGTACATATATTCAATGGAATTACACAGCCATAACAAAGAGTGGATTTGACTCGGTTGTTATGATGCAGATGAACCTAGAGCCTGTCAAACAGAGCAATTTAGAAAGAGAAAAATAAATATTGAATATTAATGAATACGTATGACAGCGAGGAGATCCAACCAGTCGATCCTAAAAGAAAAGAGTCTTGAATATTCAGTGGAAGGATTGATGCTGAAGCTGAAACTCCAATCGTTTCGCCACCTGATGCAAAGAGCTGACTCATTGGAAAAGACTGATGCTGGGAGGGATTGGGGGCAGGAGGAGAAGGGGACGACAGAGGATGAGAGGGTTGGATGGCATCACCGACCCGATGGACGTGGGTTTGGGTGAACTCTGGGAGTTGGTGATGGACAGGGAGGCCTGGTGTGCTGCAGTCCATGGCGTCACAAAGAGCCAGACACCACGAGCCACTGAACTAAACTGACTGATGGAATCTCAACATATGCCTCTAACATGCTCTGCCTCCTTCCCTTTCCATGGTGACTGCTGAAATAAGATTTTCCACTGTGTTCCTCAGTATTTATTGCAGCATGACATGGGGTCATGGGGAGTAGAACAGTTTGGACCTCAGTGAGGTATCCCGTAACATAACCTCATGAACACCATTAGCAAACGGGACTGGAGACGTGGTCCTGTTCCGTCACTTGAACCTTCCTGGGATCCTTCTTGGCAGGCCGTTGGAATTTCTTTTTTGACCGTCCTGGGTCTTCATTGCTTTGTGTTTTCACGCGCTGTGGTGAGCGGAGGTCACTCTCTAGTCGAGATGCATGGGCTTTCCATCGCAGCGACTGCTCTTGTTGCAGAGCACGGTTTCTAAGGTGTACTGGCTTCAGCAGTTGCAGGTCATGGGCCCAGACGAGGGATCAAACCCGTGTCCCCTGCACTGGCAGGTGGATTCTCAATCACTGGACCATCCACGAAGTCCTGGTGATTTAACTCGAGAAGGCTGAGTCTTCTGTGTTCCCATCATAGCACAAGGCCGTGCAGAAGGTTCTCAGTAAATGACGGGTGAATGCAGGTCAACAAGCTTGACTCCTGGTCTCACAGGGACACGTGCTTTCTGGCAACCAGTAGCTCTAAGGTCTAGTTTGGGTTGAGACGCTCAAGGGAGCAGGTCAAGGACACTGCACTAGTTCCTCGACCTCCTTCCTGTGCCGTCTGCTGACAAGTGAGGGAATCAGCCTGGCGGATGCAGTTTTATCCAGGTGTAAACGGTCCCCTCCTACGCGTGAAGCTTTTCTGCCCAGCGTCTGAGTGGACGAGACTCTTTCCCATTGTGCAGGTAATCCTTCTTCGAACCTTTAATATCAGACGGAGAAAACAGAGTCATTCCAGCCCATGTTTGCTGTGTTCAGGAGACCAAACATCTTCTTTTGACCCCAGGGATGGGACTCCTTTCGTAGCTCAGTGGATAAAGAATCTGCCTGCCTATGCAGGAGAGTCAGGTTCGATCCCTGAGTTGGGAAGATCCCCTGGAGAAGGGAATAACAACCCACTCTCCAGTATTTTTGCCTGGAGAATCCCCATGGACAGAGGAGCCTGGTGGGCTACAGTCCATGGGGTCACCAAGAGTCAGACACAGCTAAATGGCTAACCAACCAGCACCACAATGGAGCCTCGATTTTCGAGAATTTTTATTTCCCTCGCTATTTGTTCTGGTCTGGTTCATATGCACGGAAGACCATAAATTATTTAGCATTGACTTATCTGTAATTAAGTCTTCTAAATGGACTACGATTTCAGCGGCTGTGTTTTCTTCTCAATTACTTAGAAAATTTAAGGCTTCCTTGGTGGGGCATGAGGGGGGGATGTTGAGTCTTTCACTTGTCCTTTCAATGGTAATTGATTGGCTTGTTCAAATTAGGCTGTTCTGGGGAGAAGGTTAACAAATAAAACCTGGCGAGGGGAGAAGGAGGTGGCGTCAGATGAATGAAGCGCTGTCCGCGCTGGATCTGTGTCCTCATTAATTTCGCACCTTCAGAGAGACTGCAGATTCATCACGAAGGGTGATTTGAGAAAGGAGCGTGTGTCAGCTCTGGAGTTTCACTTTCCTAACAGGTGTTCCTTTGCTCTCTTGTGTTGCTGTTTTGTGCATGGGGTCTTTTATTTTTTGTTGGTGTTTCATCGCTCAGGCATGTCCGAGTCTTTCAGACTCCCACGGACTGTAGCCCACCAGGCTCCTCTGTCCATGGGATTTCCCAGACAAAAATACTGAAGTGGGTTGCCCTTCCCTTCCTCCAGGAGATCTTGTCAACCCAGGGATCCAACCCACGTCTCTGGAGCCTGTTGCTTCGCAGGCGGATTCTTTAACAGTGAGCCACCAGGAAAGTCCCTTGAGTCTTTTATAATCCAATGTTAATTAAACATGTCTGCTAACTGTGTTCTCTTGACATTGTAGGCTTAATTTTTTAAAATGTTGAAACCACAGACGTCCTCAAAAATCGATGGATGAGGGGAACTGAGGCTGAATGTGGAATCATGTTTGGTCATTTGTTATTTTATGGTTGGAAACGTCAGATTAGAGTTGAAGCATTTTACAACGCGGGATTTAATCTTCTCAAATATTTTCAAATCATTGGGTTTTCTGGGGTCAAGTCTTAAATCTCTCACAATGATGTGCCGTGAAAACCATTAAAAAAATGTTTAGGTTAATTCTTTATTTTGGCTGTGCTGGATCTTAGTTAAGGCATGTGGATTTTTTGAGTTGCAGCATGCAAACCCTTAATTGAGGCTTATGGGAGCTAGTTCTGGGACTAGAGGTCAAACCCAGGGCCCCTGGATTTGGAGCAGACTTTTACTCACTGGACCACAGGGAAGTCCCTAATATATATATATAATTATTATTTTTTTCTTTCTGAAAGCAGTAAAGTGGCACTGTGAATGAAGTAGGACTCAGGACTATCTGACCCCAGAGGAAATGATTTGAGGATAGAAGTCATTTCCCACCATGGTAGCCATCTTGTTTTCACACTTCTGAAGGTCCACGAATTGATCTTAGGTCTTCAGGATAAATTGGAAGGATGCTTGTGCTGAAATTGCTAAACAGCTTTGGAAAGAAGTGTCGCCATTTGTGACATCTCAGGGCTTGGAGAGAACCCCCTGGAGCTCTGATTCTGTCCCTTTCTCACCAGTGGTTTCCGCCAGCTGCTGGTTGAGAAGCTTTCCGATCCATTGCTCTCTCAGGCTGTTCTGTTGGGAGATGCTACGTCAGTCATTGCAATCTGAAAGGCACCCTCTTGGAGCCTCACCATTACGTCTGCTGTATTTTTCTCAGCCAATCGTCTTCTTTTTCTTTTTTAGCTTTTTGTTTTGGTTTGGGCTGTAGCTGATTAACAAGGCTGGGGGAGTTTCAGGTACACCATGAAGGTACTCAGCCATGCATGCCCATGGATGCACCCTCCCCCAAACTCCCCTCCCATCCAGGCTGCCACACGACATGGAGCAGAGTTCCCCGTTCGCAGCCAGTCTTCTTGAAGAAAAGAAAGTGAAACTTGCTCTTGCGGCCCCATGGACTATACAGTCCATGGAATTCTCCAGGCCAGAATACTGGAGTGGGTCGTCTTTCCTTCCTCCAGGGGATCTTCCCAAACTCAGGGATCGAACTCAGGTCTCCTGCATTGTGGGCGGACTATTTACCAGCTGAGCCACCAGGGAAGCCCAAGAATCCTGGAGTGGGTAGCCCATCCCTTCTCCAGGGGATCTTCCGCACCCAGGAATCAAAGCCCGGTGCTCCGCTTTGCAGGGGGATTCTTTACCAGCTGCGCGGTCAGGGAAGCCCTCTTGAAGACGGGTCATGGAAACGCATTGGCGTCACTCCCCTCTGCTTTTGCAGGCTGTTCATTTCCTCCTAGTACTGATCATGAAGTTACTGGTGTGAACGGGACACGTGGACAAGCTCAGTGCTGGCGCTCCCATGTCTGGGGCAAAAGCCAGGCTCAGCAGGGGCAGTTCCTTCTCGAAGGTCTAGGGGAGGGGAGGATCCACTGTCGTGCCGGTTCTGCCCCTCCTTGATTCCTGCTGCCTTCTCCCATCATCTCCTCTGTCTCCGTAATTTATTACATCACCTTCTCTCACTCTGACCCCCGCCTTTTCCTTTCAGTTGTTGCTTAGTCACTCAGTCCTGTCCCAATCTTCTGGCACCCCAAGGACTGTAGCCCGCCAGGCTCCTCTGACCGTGGGGATGCTCCAGGCAAAAAGACTAGAGCGGGTTGCCATGCCCTCCTCCAGGGGGATTGTCCCGAACCTCCATCCCCCGTGGTGGTAGGCTGATTTTTCCCCACTGAGCCACCTGGTGAAGGAGGCCCCCTCTTCCTTTTAAGGACCTTATAATTCCTCTGGCCTTACCCGGATGAACCAGGGACATCTCCCCATCCTAGGACCCTTCGTTTGATCACGTGTTCGGCGTCCACATAAAGTTCTCTGCCAGGGAAAGCTGTGTGTTCTCAGGAATTCTGGAAATACAGAAGTGGATGGCTTTGTGGTGTCTATGTGTATGTTTGGCTGTGGGTGCAGTCATTCAAAAGCATCAAAAGCTGATGATGCTTTTGAACTGTGGTGATGGAGAAGACTCTTGAGAGTCCCTGGTACTGCAAGGAGATCCAACCCATCCATCCTAAAGGAGGTCGGTCCTGGGTGTTCATTGGAAGGACTGATGTTGAAGCTGAAACACCAATCCTTTCTTCACCTGATGCAAAGAGCTAACTCATTGGGAAACACCCTGATGCTGGGAGAGATTGAAGGCAGGAGAAGGGGACGACAGAGGATGAGATGGTTGGATGGCATCACCGACTCAATGGACATGGGTTTGGGTGGACTCTGGGAGTTGGTGATGGACAGGGAGGCCTGGCATGCCGCGGTTCGTGGGTTTGCAAAGAGTCGGACACGACTGAGCCACTGAACTGAACTGAGATGAACTGGAGTCGTTCAGCCTAGTGCAGGTTGAAGGCTGCAGTCCTGTGAGTGTCAGGAGGTAAGTCTCAACGCTCACCTTCACTGACCTCTGCCACACCCATCTCCTTCCCTGGCACGGTCTCTCTTCCTTCTGTCTCTCTCTCTCATTTTTGCCGCACGTCCTGGCATGTGGGTTCTTAGGTCCGAACCAGGGATGGAACCTCTGCCCCACTGCGGTGGAAGCCTGGGGTCCTAATCCGTGGACCCACAGAGAAGTCTCCTCCTGCATCTCTTTTACAACATTCTTATTCGCTTTTATTTTTCCCTTCCTTCTTAGCATCCTCTTCACTTCCATTCCGCCTGCTCTCACCCCTTCTTTCTCTTCCACTCTTTGCGACCCCATGGATTGCAGCATGCCAGGCCTCCGTGTCCATCACCCTCTCCCAGAGTTTGCTGAAACTCATGCCCATTGAGTCGGTGATGCCATCCAGCCATCTCATCCTCTGTCATCCCCTTATCCTCCTGCCCTCAATCTTTCCCAGCATCAGGGTCTTTTCCAATGAGTCAGCCGTTCGCATCAGGTGGCCAAAGTATTGGAGCTTCAGCTTCAGCATCAGTCCTTCCAATGAATGCTCAGGGTTGATCTTCTTTAACCTTGAGTGGTTCAGTCTCCTTGCAATTCAGGGGACTCTCAAGAGTCTTCTCCAGTAGCACAATTTGAAAGCATCAATTTTTCAACGCTCAGCTTTCTTAATGGTCCAACTCTCATATCCGTACATGACTACTGGAAAAATCATAGCTTCCCGAAGATGGACCTTTGTCAGGAAAGTGATGTCTCTGCTTTAAATGCTCTGTGTAGGCTATCGTCTGTGGCATTGCATAGAGTTGGACAGGACTGAATCACTGACACTTTCACTTTCCTCCCTTAACTCAGCTTTCTGGGGAGCTAGGAAAAAATCCCGTTCAGCCTTCTGACTCCATTCCCACCCACACATCACTTCTCAGGGAAACCTTCCTCCCCCTGTCAAATCCCTTATCTAACAGCATCTCAGGCTAACTGGATCGCTCCCTGTTTACTGGAATATCTCACTTCTCTCCCAGACTAAACATTAGAGTATCGGAAATATTCTGTGTTACTATAACCACCGCCTCATTTGAGACAGTGCTCATTCACAGTCAAAACTTATTTATTGAACTGACATTATAATAAATTATGATAAGCTTATATGTTATATGATATGCTTGTAATATAATAGATTATGTTACTGTTGTAATGAAAATATGTATTAGTAGCAGTGAAGGCTGTGTTTAGAGCAGTGATCCCCAACTTTTTGGTACCAACCTCTGGTTTCATGGAAGACAGTTTTCCCACAGACGGGGTGGGGGGGTGCGGGGCATGGTAATGGGATGATTCGAGCATGTTGCATTTATTGCCGTCTTTATTTCTATTATTATTACATCAGCTCCAGCTCAGATCATGAGACATTAGATCTCAGAGGTTGGGGTCCCCAGGTTTGGAGGTATATCTCACTACTCTACGGTCAGTCTCTCTTAGAGTTGCTTGTTCGTGTTAATTTCCATGGTATGTGTATGTTTGGTGCTGATTTACTCGCTAAGTCATGTCCCAGGTCTGCCGACCCCGTGGACTGTAGCCCGCCAGGCTCCTCTGTCTGTGGGATTCTCCAGGCAAGAATACTGGAGTGGGTTGTCATTTCCTTCTCCAGTGGATCTTCTCGACCCAGGAATCTAACCCAGGTCTCCCGCGTTGCAAGCCAATTCTCTACTGACTGAGCTGAGAGGGAACGTCTGTGTAAATGATAACGGGGCTTCCTTGCTGCCATTAGTGGTGATGAACCTGCCTGCCAGTGCAGGAGACACAGGAGCTATGGGTTGGATCCCTGGGTCGGGAAGAGCCCCTGGAGGAGGAAGTGGCAACCCACTCCAGTATTCTTGCCTGGAGCATCCCATGGAGCCTGGCAGGCTACAGTCCATAGGGTCACAAAATGAGCTGACGAAACAACAATGCGGAGAAGGCAATGGCAGCCCACTCCAGTACTCTTGCCTGGAGAATCCCATGGTCGGAGGAGCCTGGTGGGCTGCAGTCCATGGGGTTGCTAGGAGTCGGACCCAACCGAGCGACTTCACTTTCACTTTCACGCATTGGAGAAGGAAATGGCAACCCACTCCAGTATTCTTGCCTGGAGCATCCCACGGAGCCTGGCAGGCTACAGTCCATAGGGTCACAAAATGAGTCGACTAAAAGACAAAGTCAGAATGAATGACTGAAGACGTCAGGAATCCCTTGGCAGTTCCCCGTGCCACCTGCTAGAATTTACTCCATCCGTACAGAGTTGGCAGAAGACGGCCAATGTCGCCAGTGACCTGAGCGGTCCGCTTTCTACTCGGTCAACCCTGATGTCCCCGAGACCTCTCGATCTATGGATGCAGGTGAAAATAAACCTCCCTTCTGAGCACACAGAACGTTTGTCTCTGTCTCTCTGAAGAGACAGGCTAAATATTGCTGTCTTCTGATGCAATATTGTTTTCCTCCAAGAGGTGCTCAGCCTTCACTTAAAAGAAAAATGTTGGCCGGGCTGGTGGAAATGAACTGATAACCTTGTTTGGGGGGACAGGACTCTGCTCCAGGGTAGCTACTAAAGAGTAATGTTTTCAAAATAACACTGAGAGATGAAAGTGAACATTTAAAAAAAAAATGCTGTCAGCGATTTAGACCTTCTCAAGGTCATGTGGAGAATTGCTTAAGTGGAGTTATTGCCACTCTGATCTCATATATATATATATTTTTTTTTTCTCCCCCTGAGAAATGGCCTAGCCAAAGATTTATTTATGTTTTCTCTTTTTTTAACCCAGTTCAGTTGCTAGTTTCTATATTTATAAGCAGGAGAGAAACGTACTGGATGTTAATTGTAATCAACAGACACAATCGGATGGAACCTGTTCCCCTTGATTTGTGCTCTGGTGGAGTTTTATCAAGGACGGTTGAGTTGAAGGCTCTCTCTGTCGTGGAAATGAGTTGTTTTGTTCTGTCCAAGGGCTCTTGTTTTAATTTCTAAAGGGGATGTACTCGCTAAAGCTACACATTTAATTTTGTAAGACAGAAGGAGCTAACTTTGCTTGAAAGAGGAAGGGTTTGTAGTGTTAGTAACTTGTCATTTCCTGTGTGAAGGTAGCTGTCTTCAGCATTTTAGTCATTAGGTATGTGTGTGCTAAGCCACTTCAGTGTGTTTGACTCTTTGCAACCCCACAGACTGTAGCTTCCAAGGCTACTCTGTCCATGGGATTCTGCAGGCAAGAGTTCTGGAGTGGGTTGCCATGCCCACCTCCAGGGGATCTTCCCAACCCAGGGATCGAACTTGGGTCTCCTGCATTGGCAGGCAGATTCTTTTACCCCTAGAGTCACCTGGAAAGCTCAACTCTTAGGTGACAGAGAGAAATAAGGAAATGTCTTTGGGAAGGCAGAAAGGTTCAGAGCACATCCCAGCTTTGCAAGGGAGCAACAAGCCATCTCTCGCTTTACCTTCTCTGAACCCGAACTTTGCTGGCCTCCCTGGGTCTTATAATTGCTTTTTGGTCCCGAGAGACAAGCACTTGGTCCCGAGAGACGAGCACTTGCTCCCTCAAACTTTTGGACAGTCGAATCTTGCAGGGCTCAGAGGTCACACTGGCTAAATCTGCCGTCGGATAATATGCTATGAACTCAGCTGTGATCACACTGGGGCGTCCAGGTCCGCGTGCTCACACCCAGATATCAGACCACCGTGCCCCTCGTGGGGACCAGGGGTTTTCTCTCCTTGTAGAGGAATGCTCTAAGATTTTCGCAAATGGCTCTTCTCTCAATTTCAGCCTACCGTCACTTTTTCTCTAACAATATGTTTGTTATAAGAGTCAATTTTTGGCTGCACTGGGTCTTTGCTGCTGTTCAGAGGCTTTTCTCTAGTTGGGGTGATCAGGGGCTGCCCTTGACTTGCGGGCCTCTCTTGTTTGGGTAATTATGGCTCGGGGCTGAGTAGTAGCATCTCCTGTGCTTAACACAGGCTCAGTAGTCATAATGCAGGGGCTTAATCGCTGCGTGGCATGTGGGATCTTCTTGGACCAGAGATGGCACCCATGCCCCCTGCACTGGCAGGCGGATTCTTAACCACTGGACCACCAGGGAGGTTCTACCACTGTGTTTTAAAAGATAACTGCAGAGTCACAGACACTCACAGGAGATGGTTGACCTTAGGCATATTCCTTTCCCGCATGTCTGGATGATGCTGTTGCTAAGATAACATGACCTGAAGCCTCCTGCTTTTACCCTTGGCTGTGTGACGGTTTTAGAACCTTGGCGAACAAAGCCTGCCTTTTCTTCTTTTTCATGCTATAATCAGTGGTTTGATTTTTTTTTTTTTTTTTTTTAGTTATTAGTGCAGGGAAGTTTTGTTAGCTCCGAACTCCAGAAGGTCAAGGTGATATTTGATCTTTGCCAGTCCCATGGAATTTAGGATTCTGCTGTTCTTGTTGTTGTTCAGTTGCTCAGTCGTGTCTGACTCTTTGTGACCCCATGGACCACAGCACGCCAGGCTTCCCTGTCCATCACCATCTTCCGGAATTTGCTCAAACTCACAGCCATTGAGTCAGTGATGCCATCCAACCATCTCATCTTCTGTCATCCCCTTCTCCTCCCACCCTCAATCTTTCCCAGCATCAGGGGCTTTTCCAATGAGTCAGTTCTTCGCATCAGGGGGCCAAAAGATTGCAGCTTTGGCTTCAGCATCAGTCCTTCCAGTGAATATTCTGGACTGATTTCCTTTAGGATGGACTGGTTGGATCTCCTTGCAGTCTGAGGGACTCTCAGGAGTCTTCTCCAGCACCACAGTTCAAAAGCATCCATTCTTCTGTGCTCAGCTTTCTTGATGGCCCAGCTCTCACATCCACATCTCCTGGATTTTAGTTCGTCTCTGGCATTTCAGTTCGTCAGCTATTTCAGCAGGCACGCACGTGTCTACACACACACACACACATACGCACACACCACACCACACCACACCTATAAATGTGACTGTTTTCTGTATAGGAGATGTAGCAGATTTATGTTAATTATCACCAAAAAGATCTCTGATGATGATCCAGACATCAGGAATCCTCTCCTTTCGTTTCTGCAAACATTTCTATCACAACGTCATAAGTGAGCTTACTTACGACTTACACAGACTCTCAGAACGTCTTTCCACAAAGTGAACGGCAGCTTCCTCTGTACTGCCTTCCGTTTTCAAGATCATAGCATGATTGAAAACATTCTGTGCTGGCAATGGGTTTAAGAGCTCAAACCACGGAGGGACTGATTTAAAGGCAAACACTTTATATTAATGCTTTATATTAGTGCCTCCAGATAGCTTGAACTTAAAACGGAAGTAAGGGGCACAGGGAATTTAAAGCTCAATTAACACGTTCAGTTCAGTTCAGTCACTCCGTCGTGTCCGACTCTTGGTGACCTAATGAATCATAGCACACCAGGCCTCCCTGTCGATCACCAACTCCCAGAATTCACTCAAACTCATGTCCATCAAGTCGGTGATGCCATCCAATCATCTCATTCTCTGTCCTTCCCTTCTCCACCTGCCCCCAATCCCTCCCAGCATCAGAGTCTTTTCCAATGAGTCAACTCTTCCATGAGGTGGCCAAAGTACTGGAGTTTCAGCTTTAGCATCATTCCTTCCAGAGAACACCCAGGACTGATCTCCTTTAGAATGGACTGGTTGGATCTCCTTGCAGTCCAAGGGACTCTCAAGAGTCTTCTCCAACACCACAGTTCAAAAGCATCAATTCTTCGGCACTCAGCTTTCCTCACAGTCCAACTCTCACATCCATACATGACCACTGGAAAAACCGTAGCCTTGACCGATGGACCTTTGTTGGCAAAGTAATGTCTCTGCTTTTGAATATGCTATCTAGGTTGGTCATAACTTTCCTTCCAAGGAGTAAGCGTCTTTTAATTTCATGGCTGCAGTCACCATCTGCAGTGATTTTGGAGCCCCAAAAAATAAAGTCTGACACTGTTTCCACTGTTTCCCCATGTATTTCCCATGAAGTGATGGGACCGGATGCCATGATCTTCGTTTTCTGAATGTTGACCTTTAAGCCAACTTTTTCACTCTTCTCTTTCACTTTCATCAGGAGGCTTTTTAGTTCCTCTTCACTTTCTGCCATAAAGGTGGTGTCATCTGCATATCTGAGGTGATTGATATTTCTCCTGGCAATCTTGATTCCAGCTTGTGTTTCTTCCAGTCCAGTGTTTCTCATGATGTACTCTGCATATAAGTTAAATAAGCAGGGTGACAATATATAGCCTTGACATACTCCTTTTCCTATTTGGAACCAGTCTGTTCCATGTCCAGTTCTAACTGTTGCTTCCTGACCTGCATATAGGTTTCTCAAGAGGCAGGTCAAGTGGTATTCCCACCTCTTTCAGAATTTTCCACAGTTTATTTTGATCCACAGAGTTAAAGGCTTTGGCATAGTCAATAAAGCAGAAATAGATGTTTTTCTGGAACTCTCTTGCTTTTTCCATGATCCAGCGGATGTTGGCAATTTGATCTTTGGTTCCTCTGCCTTTTCTAAAACCAGCTTGAACATCTGGAAGTTCACGGTTGATGTATTGCTGAAGCCTGGCTTGGAGAATTTTGAGCATTCCTTTACTAGCGTGTGAGATGAATGCAATTGTGCGGTAGTTTGAGCATTCTTTGGCATTGCCTTTCTTTGGGATTGGAATGGAAACGGACCATTTCCAGCTCTGTGGCCACTGCTGAGTTTTCCCAATTTGCTGGCATATTGACCCTAATTAACAGGTAGTGGTTTTATTGTTTCATTGTTTAAGCTTTGCTAGGTAGAATATTAAAATACTGAAGAGACTTTGTATCCTAGTGGTTCAGAGCACAGAATTTGGAAAGAAACAAAGCATAGTGTGACTTCTGATATCACCTCTGATTCCTTAGACAGGTTTCAAGTTCTTTAGAGCATCAACCTCCTTCTCTGTAATGTGGGTAGACAACAGTTGCTCTCATCACCATGTCGGGGGAAGAGAGAGAGCCTGGCATTCAACCTGGAACTCTGGTGGTACTCAGTGATTTCACGGGGACAAAGTAGTTTATTTCAAAAAAATATTTTTTGCAGTTATATGACCATTTTCTGAATTTGTCTTTCTTCAGTCGCTCAGTCATGTCCGACTCTTAGGGACTCCGTGGACTGCAGCACGCCAGGCTTCCCCTGTCCTTCACCAGCTCCTGGAGCTTGCTCAAAGTCATGTCCATTGAGTTAGTGATGCCATCCAACCATCTCATCCTCTGTCGACCCCTTCTCCTCCCGCCTTCAATCTTTCCCAGCATCAGGGTCTTTTCCAATAAGTCAGTTCAAAGTATTAGAGTTTCCGCTTGAGCATCAGTCCTTCCAGTGAATATTCAGGACTCATTTCCTTTAGGATGGACTGATTTCCTGACTCTCAAGAGTCTTCTCCAGCACCAGAGTTTGAAAGCATCAATTCTTTGGCACTCAGCCTTCTCTATGGTCCAGCTCTCACATCCGTCCATGACAACTGGAAAAACCATAGCTTTGAGTAGACGGAAGTTGTCGGCAAAGTGATGTCTCTAAGCTGTCTCGGTCTGTCATATGTTTCTTTCCAAGGAGCACGTGTCTATTTATCTTAAGGCTGCCTTCACAGTCTGCAGTGGTTTTGGAGGCCAAGAAAATACAGTCTGTCACTGCCTCCACTTTTTCCCCTTTTGTTTGCCACAATGTGATTAAATTCAGACTTCTTTTTCAGAGCTATTCTAGATTCACAGCAAAGGTGAGAGAGAGGTATAGTTTCTGTTCACTCCCTGCCCGTGGTCATGTTCTAACCCCACTATTAATGAACACCTCTCAGTTCCACCCCCAGAGTGGGGTGCGTGTATATACATATCTATTTAACTAAGGGATAACCTACATTGCCACATTGTCAGCATCCAAAGGCCAGCCTTTGAGTTAGAGTTCACCCTGGATCTTCTACATCCTATGGGTGTGGACAAGCGTGGAACGACATGGATCCATCGTTAGAGTGTCCTAAAGAGTACTTTCAATGTCCTACCAGTTCTGTCAGAGAAGGCAATGGCAACCCACTCCAGTACCCTTTCCTGGAAAATCCCATGGATGGTGGAGCCTGGTGGGCTGCAGTCCATGGGATTGCTAAGAGTCGGACATGACTGAACGACTTCCCTTTCACTTTTCACTTTCATGCATTGGAGAAGGAAATGGAAACCCACTTGTGTGCTTGCCTGGAGGATCCCAGGGATGGGGGAGCCTGGTGGGCTGCCGTCTATGGGGTCGCACAGAGTCGGACACGACTGAAGGGACTCAGCAGTGGTAACAGCAGCAACAGTCCTGTACGTCACCCTTCTCACCACCCCAGTCCTGGCACCCACTGATGCTTTTACGTATATGCATAAAATGTAGAGATAATGTCTCTGCAACGCTGCCTTTACCAGAGCGTCACCTATTACGTATATGCATAAAATGTAGAGACAATGTCTCTGCAACGCTGCCTTTACCAGAGCGTCACCTACCTGAAATCACACATTCTGTAGCCTTTTCAGATCAGCCTGTTTCACGGAGTGAAACCCATGCATTGAAGGTTCATCCGAATCTTTTTTTATGGCCCAGTAGCTCGGTTCTTCTTTATCACTGAGTACTCTTCCCTCATCTGGATCGACTGTAGTTTATTTATCCATCTGGCTGCTGGGGACTATCTCGGTTTCTTCCAAGTTTGGACCATGATCGCTAGAGATACTATAAACACCAGTGTGTGGATTTCTGTGTGGCTACAAGTTTTCAGCTCCTTTGGGTAATTACTCAGGAGTGTGATTGCTGGAATCTACTGTATTCGTCACGTCCTGTGCAAGGGAAGACTCTGGATTTTCTTCTTGAATACCAAAACAGTGGTACGCCTCAGGAATGACAACACACTTGGCAAAATCAGGCTTCCCAATTCAGGGGCGATGTGTTTGCCAAAGGGATTAATCACACCTATTTTTAGGATAGCATTTCTGGCAGGAGAAGCAAGGAAAGGGAGGAAGCATTTGAAAATGCCCACTTCTCCACAGACCAGCCAATCCTAAAGGAAATCAACCCTGGATATTCATTGGCAGGACTGATGCTGAAGCTGAAACTCCAATACGTTGGCCACCTGATGGGAGGGGCCAACTCACTGAACAAAGACCCTGATGCTGGGAAAGATTGAGGTCAGGAAGAGAAGGGGATGACAGAGGATGAGATGGCTGGATGGCATCACCAACTCAATGGACATGAGTTTGAACAAACTCCAGGAGATAGTGAAGGACAGGGGAGCCTCGCCTGCTGCAGTCCATGGGGTCACAAAGAGTCAAACATGGCTTACTGAGTGATCAATTTCTCCCCAGACCAGCTCACTGATGGCAGTTGCTTGGACAAGGCTCTTATTTGAGTCAGATCTACCTTCATAAACAGCCATGCTTCCGTAGCAAAGCTCTACCTCTGAGAACTTAAAGAATTACAAAAATCTAATATATCACTGATGCTCCACAAAGTTACGTCTGATCCCCTGTCCTGTCTCTTCTTTTCTGTGAATGCAATTTTTTCCCCCCACATTATGACAGACTTTCCCCACCAAAGCTTCTCTCCTGGGGAAGAATGGTTATATTTAATTTTCTGTGTATCTAATCCTAAGATTGGAAAGTTAATCCCACAGTACTGTTTAGATAAGCTATTGGGTTTTCTTTGGCAAATTCAAGAATATGGAAATCGCCGTATATGCCTGATGTGTTTCATATAAGACATGAAAGGGCAGGAGCAGGGCTGTAATTCTCTAATTTCTGGCATGGCAGCAAAGTAGCTATACTGCATTCGTCTGCTGTGACTGTTGTTTACTCATTTCGTCATGCCAAAACTCTTTGCGACCTCATGGACTGTAGCCTACCAGGCTCCTTTGTCCCTGGGACTTCCCAGATGAGAATACTGGAGTGTGTTGCCATTTCCTCCTCCAGGGGAATCTTCCTGACCCAGGGATCGAACCCACATCTCCTGCATTGGCGGGCAGATTCACCAGGGAAGTCCAAAAGAGGCATAAATGGCTTACAAGAGGCTTCCCAGATGGTGCAGTTGGCAAACAGTCCACCTGTCAGGGCAGGAGACGCACAAGACGCAAGTTTGATCCCTGGTTCCGGAAGATTCCTTGGAGGAGAAAATGGAAAACCCACTGCACTATTGTTGCTTGGGAAATCCCATGGACAGAGGAGCCTGGCAGGTTATAGTCCTTGCAGTTTTAAAGAGTGGAACATGAGGGAGTGATTCAGAACACATGCAAATATCTTATAAATAAATTCTTCTGCCGTCATTGAAAGATCTCAGCTTCCATGCCTGCACGGCACACTGCATGCCCAGCATGACAATGAAATGAAATTCACTCCCGAAGCATGCCACTGGGAAGTTTCACAACAGCAGCTGCAGAGAGAAGATCTTAAGAATTTGGGATCTTCAGGTGGTTGGAAGGGCAAATAAAAAAAAAAGAATAACCCCAAATAATCAAGAGTTAGACTACCTTGGGCACTTCAAAAATCTTCCGTTAATCTAAGTAGAGGGCTTTCCTAGTGACTCTGTTGGTAAAGGATCCTCCTGCAATGCGGGAGACCTGGGTTTGATCCCTGGATTAGGAAGATCCCCTGGAGGAAGAATTGGCAACCCACTCCAGTGTTCTTGCCTGGGAAATCCCATGGACGGAGGAGCCTGGAGGGCTACAGTCCGTGGGGCAGAAAAGAGTCAGACACCACTGAGTGACTAATCACACATTCTAAACAGAACTGATTTCCAATCTATAACTCTATTCTGAATGATACAGTCCACTGAAGGTCAGAGTCTAGAATCTTAACTCATCCAGGGTCTCTAAAGATAGCCTTCTCTTGCCTGTTTTTCCTCGGAAAGCTGTGTGATGATGTGTTTCTTCAAATAGCAGAATACATTGAGCTTCCCTGGCAGTCTAGTCGGTAGGACCCTGCGCTTCCCGCTGCTGGGGGCTTGGGTTCGATCCCTGGTCAGGGAACTAAGATCCCACAAGCCATGTGTCTCGGCCAAAAACCTAAAAAGCAGAATGCTTAATGAATGGAAAGACTTGCTTTCCAAGAAGCAGTGGACTTCACAGAACATAGCCAGAGCCACTGAGTCTCCCATGAATTCCGGGCAAAGGCTGGGACAGAAAAGGATGTTCAAGAGAGATATTTAGGGGGAAAAAAATAAGCAAACAGGAAGGAAATGGAGCGTTTGGTCATTTGCGCACGCTCATGGGCTGCCCAGTTGGACAAATGATGCTTTAGAAAAGGGTATCCACCTGCACGCACCCTCAAACTTTGACTTTATCATTTTTTCTTTGAGAAAAATTTCATTTCAACAAAGAAAGACTTAGTGTTGTCTTTTTTAAAAAAATGTTTATTTCTTTTATTTCTTTGTTTATTTTGGCTGTGCTGAGACTTTGGCTGTGTGTGTTACTGCCCACGGCCTTTGCTTTAGTTGCAGCGAGCAGGGTCTGTTCTTGGCTGATCACAGGTTTCTTGTTATGGTGGAGTCTCTTTTTACGGAGCACAGGCTCAGGAATTGAAGCACACGAGCCTTCTTGCCTCAAGGCATATGGGATCTTCCCAGACCAGGGATCGAACTCGTGTCTCTTGCTTTGGCAGGTGGATTTTTAACCGTTGCACCATCACAGAAGTTCCCCACATTGTCTTAAAAGTCAAACTACTAGTATTGTTTAAGGACCAGCAGCAACCTCAAACAGCTAATTCGTGCCCCAGGGTCCACCCCCTCCCTGACAATCATGCTTGTCCTGAGAAGAGAGTTTCTGGTGAAGACAGTCCTGGAGATGGGGATCGTGTTTTTTCCTTTTTCTTTTAGAAGGGAAGCATTTAGAAAAATGAACAATAGGTTCACAGCAAACGTGAATACGAAGTTCTGAGGCTGTTAAACTGTCTCCAGTTAAAACAGGTCATTAAAAGGAGGAGAGTTTTTTTAGACAGCCAATGGGGATTTGGTGTATGTCTCAGGAAACTCAAACTCTAGACTCTGTATCAACCTAGAGGGGTGGGATGGGGAGGGAGGTTCAAAAGAGAGGGTATATATGTACACCTGTGGCTGACTCATGTTGAGGTTTGACAGAAAACAGCAAAATTCTGCAAAGCAATTATCCTTCAAAAAACAATATTTTTTTTTAAAGGAGATTTTTGTTAGACTGCAGAGCTTGCTTCAAGAATGCCCATTAATTGCACAGGGACAGTGATGTTTGTACTAGAGAATGATAAAAGCTAGAGTGTCTGTAACTGTTCTGGGAAGTTTAGAGACCAGACGCAAAGAGGATGGATGCTGTCTACGTGTGATGCAGACATTTTCTATCTGCTCTTGTACCTTCCTAGCTAGCTGTTCTACATAACGATGGAGAGTCATTTCTGCGTGTTCTAGCTGAAAGTCATGTATCAAGAAAATGTAGCGGGGGCTTCCGAGGTGGCTCGGTGGCCAAGAACCCACCTGCCAATGCAGGAGACAGGGGTTGGATCCCTGGTTGGGGAAGATCCCATATGCCGCAGGGCAACTATGCCCATGAACCACCAATATCAAACCTACACTCTGTTGCCCGGGACCCGCAAATATGGAGCCCACACGCCCTAGATCCCTTGCTCCAGGAGAGAAACCACCCCAGGGAGGACCCCAAGCACCACAATTAGAGAGTGGCCCCTGCTCGCTGCAACTAGAGAAAAACCCACCCAGCAACAGAGACGCAGGACAGCCAGAAACAATATATACAATGAAAAAAAGAGAGAGAAAGTAGCAAAGCACATTTTTTTTAGAACTATGTGGGGAAGGATAGATAGATTGGGAGTTTGCAATTGACACACAGACACTGCTCTATTTAAAACAGATAATCCACAATGACCTAATGTTAAATTAAAACATTTTTTTTCGATGGAGCATATTTTAAGAAGCAAAGCTGAGACACGCCTGGAAATCTTTCTGCCTCCAAGGCAGGCATGGTGGTTGGGGGTGGGGGAGCAAAGGGGTTGAACCTTGGGGCCCACATTTGCTGTGTCCTGTTATTGCTGCTGCTTATATAATACTTATAGTTTCCCTTTTAAGACAATGTATGAGTATTTGTGGTGAAATGAGATTTTCTTTAAAAATAAAATAAAATAAGGCCCAGGTTTCAGGAGATTGTTTTACATGTAAGCAGAGACCCTGGGTCCAAGCATCAGTGGCCGGTCAGGCGGCCCATTTGCATCTCCTGGAGGATCTGGTATTTACAAATACCTGGTCTTCTGCCCCTCCGCACCCCTGGAGATGTTGACCATGTGGGTCTGGAGTGGAGCCTGGACTGGAGGATTTCTCAGTTCTCCCCTAGGAGTCTAGTACAGAGCTGAGTCTCACAACCAGAGCTATAGTACAGAGTTTCCTGCTGATTCAAAAATCACGACCCTGGTTCCCTTCACCGAGGTACGGCACTTACCCTTAAAAGATAAAAATGAGGGTGTACAGCACATGCCCATTGGCTCTCTATTTTACATTTGGTAATCTAGTCCAGGCTACTCTCTCCACACATCTCACCCTCTCCTCCCCTCTCCCGATGTCCGTAAGTCTATTCTCTGTCTGTGTCTCCATTGTTGCCCTGTAAATAAATTCTTCAGTACCATTTTTGTAGATTCTGTAAATATGTGTTAGAATGCGGTATTTATCTTTCTCTTTCTGACTCACTTCACTCTGTATTATAGCTCTAGGTTTATCCTCCTCATCAGAATTGACTCAAATGGCTTCCTTATTATGGCTGAGTAATATTCCATTGTGTATATGTGCCCCAACTTGGAACTCAAACAGGGGCTCTGGATCAACCTAGAGGGGTGGGGTGGGGCAGTAGATGGGAGGGAGGTTTAAGAGGGAGAGGATCTATGTACACCTATGGCTGATTCATGTTGAGGTTTGACAGAAAACAGCATAATTCTGTAAGGCAATTATCCTTCAATTAAAAAAATGAAATACGTTAAAGAGCAAAGAAAGAGAGAGGGACTTAATATCCAAAGCCCTAGTTTAAATCTGGAACTTACACCTTATTAACTATATAATACTGATTCATTTAATCTCTCTTTTCCATTTTTTCACCTGTTAAAAGGAGGGTTACGTACGACTGTATTTAGGGTTACTGTAAAGATTACATCATTTTAAACCTTAAAAAAAAAAGACAAGGGTGTACCACGAGCCAGCTTCATTTCTCCTTTTGTTGTTTTCGTTTTCCCCCTTATTATCGGATGTGTTCTTTCCAGAAAGGCAGCCGTGGCTGATCAGTGACCTCATGCCCCCTCAGAAAGCCTTTCACTCTTGGAGTTGTTTTCCTTGTCTTTTCTTTAAAAACTCAAGTCACAGAAAGTCCTCGGGGTAGAGGGCTTTTTGTCTGTCCTGCGGGAGGCCCATCGGGCCGGTTCAGAGGCACTTCTGCCAGTTCCACTGCTGCCCCTTTTCTTTCCTGTTTCTGGAACATTGCATGAGGTTAAATTAAACACACTTATCTCAGTTTGCATTTCCTGGGGAAGTCCGGCCTTCTAAGTGGCTCCTTGGATGAGCTCCCTGAATTCCAAGGGTCTTAATTCCATGAGGTCTTTTCATGACCTCATTATCTGCTGTAGAAATGTGTTCAGTGGTCAAGGATGCATGTGTGGAAGCCAGGTTTTCCTTTCACCATAATCTGGCTTCTTCTCAGCTTCTACCTTGATGCTGGGAAAGACTGAGGGCAGGAGGAGAAGGGGACAACAGAGGATGAGATGGTTGGATGGCATCACTGACCTGATGGACGTGAGTTTGAGCAAGCTCCGGGAGTTGGTGATGGACAGGGAGGCCTGGCGAGCTGCAGTCCATGGGGTGGCAAAGAGTCAGACCCGACTGAGCGCCTGAACTGGACTGAGCTTCTATAGTGAGAAGTATTGACCTTCTCCTGACAAAACCTGGCCACTATGCATAGCACGCTTTACCTTCTACAGCTAGTATTCCCTGCATTTCTTCAGTAAACTTTATACCCGATAAACAATCTGATGGCGTGCAGGTAGGTCTCTGTATTATGAGACAAGAAGTGACAGACTCAGCTCCCTTCTGTTTATTTTTAAAAGAGACTGTTTATTTTTAAGGAGTTGCTTTCTTCCAAGCAGAAACCCGATCGAAAGCCACGTTGGGGGCTGGCATATTGAGCTGGCACTGTGACACGATCTGATCCTTGAGTCTCTTTCTCAGATGATGGATGTTGCTGGGACTCATTTGTTCCCCAGTGGCAGACACCTGTGTTTCCTCTTGCCTGGAGGTCCCTTCCTAGGATCTAGAAAACTCTTCTTCATGGGTGGTGGGCTGTCTCTCCTTCCTGCCTCTCGTGATTTGTCTTCACCATTTTCGTTAAAGAGTTTTGCCTTCCTGACTTTTCTCTTGTGTGTGTAAGCTTTACTCAGTTGCTTGGTCATGTCTGGCTCTTTGCGACCCTATGGGATGAAGCCCTCTAGGCTCCTCTGTCCGTGGATTCTCTAGGCAAGAATACTGGAGTGGCTGGCCATTTCCTCCTCCAGAGGATCTTCCCAGCCCAGGGATTGAACCCATGTCTCCTGCGTCTCCTGCACTGGCAGGCAGATTGTTTACCACGGAGCCACAGTCTTGTTAAAGCGAGTGAATTTCTGATGTTCTTCAGTGTGTGCCTGTGTGTGTTTAAATTGGAGGATAATTGCTGTACAATGTTGTGTTAGTTTCTGCTGTATGACAGTGTGAATCTGCCATACGCATGCATGCATCCCCTCCCTCTTGATTCACACCTCGTCCCACCCAGGTCATCTCAGAGCCGAGCCGCGCTCCCTGTGTCATGCAGCAGCTTCCTAGCGGCCTGTTTCACACGCGCTGGTGTATAGTACAGACGTCAGTGCTGCGGTCACAATTCACCGCCCCCCTCCCCCCGCTGTGTCCACGAGTCTGTTTTCTGTGTCTGCATCCGTATTCCTGCCCTGCAAATAGGTTCATCAAGACCATCTTTCTATATTCCATATATATGCCTTAATATTCGATATTTGTTTTTCTCTTTTTCACTTTCCTTTCTCCTTGATGACAAACTCTGCATTTCTCCACCTCACCAAAACAAACTCAATTTTGTTCCCTTTTTATGGCTAATATTCTGCAGCCTAGAAGTCCATCAACATGAATGGATCAAGAATCTGTGGTGCATACCGACAACGGAATATTGAGTGTATTTTTAAAAGCTCTTCATTTGGGAAGTAAAATCAAGCATCTAAATGGGTCTCCTTGAAAGAGGGTGAAAGTGAAAGTCGCTCAGTGGTGTCTGACTCTTTGTGACCCCATGGACCCATGGAATTCTCCAGGCCAGGATACTGAAGTGTGGATAGCCTTTCCCTTCTCCAGGGGATCTTCCCAACCCAGGGATCAAACCCAGGTCTCTTAAATTGCAGGCAGATTCTTTACCATCTAAGCCACCAAGGAAGTACCTCTAATAAAGTGAAGGGAAGTGTTAGTCACCCAGTCCTGTCTGAGTCTTTCTAACCCGAAGACGTATAGCCGACCAGACCCCTCTGTCCATGGGATTCTCCAGGCAAGAATACTGGAGTGGGTTGCCATTTCCTTCTCCAGGGGATCTTCCCAACCCAGGAATTGAACCAAGGTCTCTTTGGAGAGACACTTATTTGCAGCTCATCTGTAAAAGTCTTGGAAAAGCAATTCTGCCCCCTCCCCATAGACACAGACAAGTGAAGTTTATAAATACATGTGGAAGGCGGTTACCTGGACTGCCATAAATTCAGTGTGTTTTCCTAATGACCTAATTAATTCAAAGACATTCTCAGCAGAGGCAAGTTGTTTTGTATGTGGCTGTTTTAAAACCTATTGAACGTTTTCACCCTGCCCTCCTCCAGTATGTGAAGCTCCTTTGGAATTCAGTCTTAAAATGGCAGTGTCGTGTTGATGAATTCCCGCTTGGCACAGAGTCTGCCAGGTGAAAATCTAACGTGAAGATTTAATCTGCATGTGTATCACAGCCTCTGAGTGATAACGCTGGGGGTGTGGGCCAGTGGAAAAGAACACGCAGTAACAGAGATGTGCTAATGGATAATTAAGGCGGGGGAAATAGAACCGTCAGGCAGAGGATTTAATTGGGTTTAATTGGGTTAAGAGGAATAGGCCAGAAGGAAAGAATAGCTCTTAATAGGAGGTCTGAAAATAACCAAAGAAAGCATTCATTGCAAAAAAAAAAAAAAAAGAGCTGTGACATCTGATGATTGTAGTGCAAAGGAAAAATCAACCTTTTTATATCCTGCTCTGTGCTGAAGGAGGTGAAGGGTAGAAAGAAATCTTTCCATATATTTGTGTGTGTGTGTGTGTGAAAAGTCTGAAAGTGTTAGTTGCTCAGTTGTGTCCAACTCTTTTCGACCCTGTGAACTATAGCCCGCCGGGCTCCTCTGTCAATGGAATTGTTCAGGCAAGAGTACTGGAGTGAGTTGCCATGCCCTCCTCCAGGGGATCTTTGCCACCCAGGGATCGAACCCAGGTCTCCTGCCTTGCAGGCAGATTCTTTGTCATCTGATACATATATAAGAAAGGAAAAGTTCTGAGTTGCGAAAGGGGAGATGCCACAGGTTACATGTCAGAAAGGATAGCATTATCTTTAGGGTTTCAGGATTTCGCCATTAAACACTCTGGAGCGTCTATAACATCGAGGCTTTCTTGTGTCCCTTGTCTCAGACATGGATCGCAGGAAACAGGTGGGCAGCACGCCCGAAAGCAGTGGCTTTATAAATGCCGTGATCAGTTCTGTTCTTCCCTGTATTGCTTCTCCACGGCTTCAATGAGTGGAGACTCCGTCTTGCGTACCCAGCATCCAATGACATCTTTTTTTATTTTTTTGAATTGGAGTATATTTGGTTTACAATACTGTGTTCATTTCAGGTTTACGACACAGAAAATCAGTTATACGTATACATATATCCACTTTTGCTTAGGTTCCTCTCCCATCCACGGCATTATAGAGTATTGAGTACCGTTTCCTGTGCTTTGCAGGAGGTCTTTGCTCTTTCCTATTTTATAAATAGTAGTGTGTATATGTCAATTTCGATCTTCCAGTTTATCCCTCCCCTCGGTCTCCCTGGTAGCCATACATTTGTTTTTTACACCCGTGACTCAATCTCGGTTTTGTAAATAGGTTCATTCGTATCATTGTTTTTAATTAATAGATTCCATGTAGAAGTGACATCATATGATATTTGTCCTTCTCTTTCTGACTTACTTCACTTCGTTTGATAATTTCCAGGTCCATCCATGTTGCTGCAAGTGGCAAAATTTCATTTTTTTTTTTTATGAGGTAAAACAAGCAAGAAAAAAAGTGACTGCTTGGCATGTGGGACTCCTTACTTTGCTTGCAGAGGTCACACCAGTAGGTCCTCAAAACCAGATCTGAGCCTTAGGTGATGGGTTTTTTTTTTTCCACTTTTCTTATTAATGGAAAGATTAATTGCTTCTCGGTGTGTTGGTTTCTGCTCTACAACAATGCAGACCAGTCCTAACTATATATACACACTATTTTATATTGGAGTATATGGTTAGAGTCTTTGGCAATGACATGTACACACTACTTTATTTCAAAGGAACCTCAGTTTTTAATGTTAGATTCCATGGGGACTGGCTGGAATTTGTCAAGTGCCAAAGACTCTGCTGCTGCTGCTGCTAAGTCGCGTCAGTCGTGTCTGATTCTGTGCCCGTCCCTGGGATTCTCCAGGCAAGAACACTGAAGTGGGTTGCCATTTCCTTCTCCAGCCAAAGACTCTAGCACTGTTGATTTCCTGTGTCAAAGGGCAAACGCTAGAGGCGCTCTTTAGCATGAAATTTCTGCGGGCAGGAAGCATAGAGGCTGGGACTTCCCTGTGGTCAAGTGGTTAAGACTTCGCCTTCCAACGCAGGGGCTGAAGGTTCGATCCCTGTTCGGGGACTGAGGATCCTGCATGCCTCGTGGACAAAGGACCAGATATGTAAAACAGAAGCAATATGGTAACAGAATCAATAACAAATGTAGAAATTAATGATAATAATAATAAAAACCGTTCAACTTCAGCTTCTTCAGCATTACTGGTTGGGGCATAGACTTGGATAACTGTGATATTGAATGGTTTGCCTTGGAGACGAACAGAGATCATTCTGTCATTTTTGAGACTGCATCCAAGTACTGCATTTCAGACTCTTTTGTTGACCATGATGGCTACTCCATTTCTTCTGAGGGAATCCTGCCTGCAGTAGTAGATATAATGGTCATCTGAGTTAAATTCACCCATTCCAGTCCATTTTAGTTCGCTGATTCCTAGAATGTCGACGTTCACCCTTGCCATCTCCTGTTTGACCACTTCCAATTTGCCTTGATTCATGGACCTGACATTCCAGGTTCCTATGCAATATTGCTCTTTACAGCATCAGACTTTGCTTCTATCACCAGTCACATCCACAGCTGGGTGTTGTTTTTGCTTTGGCTCCACCAATTCATTCTTACTGGAGTTATTTCTCCTCTGATCTCCAGCAGCATATTGGGCACCTACTGACCTGGGGAGTTCCTCTTTTGGTGCCCTATCATATTGCCTTTTCATGCTGTTCATGGGGTTCTCGAGGCAAGAATACTGAAGTGGCTTGCCATTCCCTTCTCCAGTGGACCACGCTCTGTCAGACCTCTCCACCATGACCCGCCCGTCTTGGGTTGCCCCGCAGGAATGGCTTGGTTTCATTGAGTTAGACAAGGCTGTCCAGTCCCATCACTTCATGGGAAATAGATGGGGAAACAGTGGAAACAGTGTCAGACTTTATTTTTTGGGGCTCTAGCATCACTGCAGATGGTGACTGCAGCCATGAAATTAAAAGACGCTTACTCCTTGGAAGAAAAGTGATGACCAATCTAGATAGCATATTCAAAAGCAGAGACATTACTTTGCCGACTAAGGTCTTTCTAGTCAAGGCTATGGTTTTACCTGTGGTCATGTATGGACATGAGAGTTGGACTGTGAAGAAGGCTGAGCGCCGAAGAATTGATGCTTTTGAACTGTGGTGTTGGAGAAGACTCTTGAGAGTCCCTTGGACTGCAAGGAGATCCAACCAGTCCATTCTGAAGGAGATCAGCCCTGGGTGTTCTTTGGAAGGAATGATGCTAAAGCTGAAGCTCCAGTACTTTGGCCACCTCATGCGAAGAGTTGACTCATTGGTAAAAAACTCTGATGCTGGGAGGGATTGGGGACAGGAGGAGAAGGGGACGACCGAGGATGAGATGGCTGGATGGCATCACGGACTCAATGGACATGAGTCTGAGTGAACTCTGTGAGATGGTGATGAACACGGAGGCCTGGCGTGCTGCGATTCATGGGGTTGCAAAGAGTCGGACACGACTGAGTGACTGAACTGAACTGAACTGAATAATAAAAGGGATAGAGATTGAACCATGGGACTCAAAGGAGGTTTATGTCTGGAGTATGAATGGAATTGACGGGAAGGCAGAGGTGTACCAGCTACCCAGAGGAGAGGGAGTTAAGGAGAGAAGCTTGAACGCTGGCCTGGCCTTCCTCATCCGGGTACTTTCTGACTTCTCTCTGCATCCTTTTCATGGAATAACCTTTGCTGAGGACCTCCTGTTTCACCAGAATCAGTATTAATCGTCTGTGGTCTTTGACCTTCCATTGCTCATCGTCTGGCAATGAACGTCAGCCTGGAGGAATTAACTCTGACATAATGTGTGTTCCCTGATCCTTTCCGCTGTCCATAAGCCCTTGTAGGCTTGTATTCACACGCTCCAAATTCAGTCCTTCACTCCTCTGGTACCGCGTGACCAAACCCCTTGGAGCTGTGTCTCCGTTTCTAAGATACTCAAACACATCTCTCAGACGCGCCATCTCAAATTGCAGCCTGCACGAGCCCAGGGTTCCACAGGAGGAGGGAAGAGGAGGAAGTGCACCAAGCATTTGCTCAACTGTAATAATTTATATCTAGGCTTGATTTCATCTTCTGGAATATAGACTGTCTTCAGATGGGAGTTTGATGGATGTATCTTCATATTGATCAAAGTGGGTTTCACAGTGGAACCACTGACCAGCACCTTAATAAGTAATTACAGTTAGCTCTCACTTCTCTAGGGGGCCTGTCTTGTACTAAATGTATGTTAACATACAGGTAAGTGAAAGTGACAGTTGGTGTGGCTGAGATGGTAAAGAACGTGCCTGCGCTGCAGGAGACCCAGGTCCCATCCCTGGGTCAGGAAGGTCCCCTGGAGAAGGAAATGGCAACCTACTCCAATATTCTTACCTGGAGAATCCCATGGACAGAGAGCCTGGGAGCTACCGTCCATGGGGTCACAAAGAACTGGACATGACTGAGCTGACAGTGGCTTAGATCATGAGCTTCTTATTGCCAGATTCAGACTTAAATTAAACAAAGTCAGGAAAACCACTGGACCATTCAGGTATGACCTAAATCAAATCCCTTATGATTATACAGCGGAAATGAGAAATAAATTTAAGGGCCTAGATCTGATAGATAGAGTGCCTGATGAACTATGGAATGAGGTTCGTGACATTTTACGGGAGACAGGGATCAAGACCATTCCCATGGAAAAGAAATGCAAAAAAGCAAAATGGCTGTCTGAGGAGGCCTTACAAATAGCTCTGAAAAGCAGAGAAGTGAAAAGCAAAAGAGAAAAGGAAAGATATACCCATTTGAATGCAGAGTTTCAAAGAATAGCAAGGAGAGATAAGAAAGCCTTCCTCAGCAATAAATGCAAAGAAATAGAGGGAAACAATCAAATGGGAAAGACTGGAGATCTCTTTAAGAAAATTAGAGATACCAAGGGAACATTTCATGCAATGATAGACTCAATAAAAGACAAAAATGTTATGGACCTAGCAGAAGCAGAAGATATTAAGAAGAGGTGGCAAGAAATCACAGAAGAACTGTACAAAAAAGATCTTTATGACCCAGATAACCACGATGGTGTGATCACTCACCTAGAGCCAGACATTCTGGAATGGGAAATCCCCTGGCCCTTAGGAAACATCACTATGTACAAAGCTAGTGGAGGTGATGGAATTCCAGTTGAGCTATTTCAAATCCTAAAAGATGATGCTGTGAAAGTGCTGCACTCAGTATGCCAGTAAATTTGAAAAACTCAGCAGTGGCCACAGGACCAGAAAAGTTCGATTTTCATTCTAATCCCAAAGAAAGGCAATGCCAAAGAATGCTCAAACTACTGCACAATTGCACTCATCTCACAGGCTAGTAAAGTAATGCTCAAAATTCTCCAAGCCAGGCTTCAGCAGATGTTCAAGCTGGTTTTAGAAAAGGCAGAGGAACCAGAGATCAAATTGCCAACATCTGCTGGATCATGGAAGAAGCAAGAGAGTTCCAGAAAAACATCTATTTCTGCTTTATTGACATTGCAAAGCTTTTGACTGTGCAGATCACAATAAACTGTGGAAAATTCTGAAAGAGGTGGGAATACCAGACCACCTGACCTGTCTCTTGAGAAACCTGTATGCAGGTTAGGAAGCAACCATTAGAACTGGACATGGAACAACATGCTTGTGGTTCTAAATAGGAAAAGGAGTATGTCAAGGCTGTATATTGTCACCCTGCTTATTTAACTTATATGCAGAGTATATCATGAGAAACGCTGGACTGGAAGAAGCACAAGCTGGAATCAAGATTGCCAGGAGAAATATCCATAACCTCAGATATACAGATGACACCACCCTTATGGCAGAAAGTGAAGAGGAACTCAAAAGCCTCTTGATGAAAGTGAAAGAGGAGAGTGAAAAAGTTGGCTTAAAGCTCAACATTCAGAAAATAAGATCATGGCATCTGGTCCCATCACTTCATGGGAAATAGATGGGGAAACAGTGGAAACAGCGTCAGACTTTATTTTTTTGGGCTCCAAAATCACTGCAGATGGTGATTGCAACCATGAAATTAAAAGAAGTTTACTCCTTGGAAGGAAAGTTATGACCAACCTAGACAGCATATTAAAAAGCAGAGACATTACTTTGTCAAAAAGGTCCATCTAGTCAAGGCTATTGTTTTTCCAGTAGTCATGCATGGATGTGAGAGTTGGACTGTAAAGAAAGCTAAGCGCCAAAGAATTGATGCTTTTGAACTGTGGTGTTGGAGAAGACTCTTGAGAGTCCCTTGGACTGCAAGGAGATCCAGGCAGTCCATCCTTAAGGAGATCAGTCCTGGATTTCGTTGGAAGGACTGATGTTGAAGCTGAAATTTCAATCCTTTGGCCACCTGGTGACAAGAGCTGACTCACTGGAAAAGACCCTGATGCTGGGAAAGATTGAGGGCAGGAGGAGAAGGGGATGACAGAGGATGAGATGGTTGGATGGCATCACTGACTCAATGGACATGAGTTTGGGTAGACTCCAGGAGTTGGTGATGGACAGGGAGGCCTGGTGTGCTGTAGTCCATGGGGTTGCAAAGAGTCAGACCCAACTGAGTGACTAATTTGAACTCAACTGAACGACTGACTCTTTCATTTTCACACATGCATGGGTATTTATAAAACAATATGTATATACATTCACACAGACATGCATTCCCATATCCCTACATACAGTAATGTGATAAGTTTCATTATATTCTATGCTCATTGTGCAAAGAAGAATAGGGAGTCATTCATGCGTATTTCATCATGTGTATTCGATCTTTTGCTTTATAGTTTTCATCACATTTAGAAAGGACTTCCCTGGTGGCTCAGACAGTAAAGCATCTGCCTACAATGCAGGAGACCTGGGTTCAATCCCTAGGTTGGGAAGGTCTCCTGGAGAAGGAAATGGCAACCTACTCCAATATCTTGCCTGGAAAATCCCAGGGAAGGAGGCGTCTGGTGGGCTACAGTCCATGGGGTTGCAAAGAGTTGGACACGACTGAGCGACTTCACTTTTCACTTTCACTTTCAAATATATTTATTTTTATCCCTGCTCCCCTCTTGGGGTTGCATTTACATTATTTAGGATTTTTTGGGGACGGAAAAATAAAAGAATATGGCGGCTTTGATGGCAGAGAGCCTTCTCTGTGGTTGCTGATGGGCAGGCCACGTTTAGAAGGTACGTTCCTAACCCTTGCCCCATACTCCTACCAAATGTGTAAGACCTGGATGAGAGAATGTTTCGATGCCCATGGTGCATATTTGAGCTTCTTTCTCAGATTGCTGACGCTTGACCCATCTATCTAGAAATGGGTGGTCACCATCCCATGTATTTGATCATCTCCAACACAAGGTGTTGTAGAGGTTTTCAAAGAATGGAGAAGGTGTACTTCTGAGCCCAGGGACCTTAATTCCTCAGTGGGTTGGTTTAAAGGTAGACACACGCACATAGATAACTTATAGACAAACATACACATATCGTATAGTATCTGCTTAGATGTAGATATATGTATATTTTAAAACTTGTTGTTGTTTAGTCACTCCGTTGGGTCTGACTCTTTCCAATGCCATGGACTGTAGCGCACCAGGCTCCTCTGTCCATGGGATTCTCCAGGCAAGAATACTGGAGTGGGTTGCCATTTCCTCCTCCAGGGGATCTTCCCAACCCAGAGATTGTACCCGGATCTCCTGCATTGACTGGCAGATTCTTTACCACTGAGCCATCAGGGAAGGCTGTATTTTGAAACTGTATACATGTAACTACATACATGTATATATAACTTACAGTACTGTTCACTTCAGTCGCTCAGTTGTGTCCGCCTCTTTATGACCCCATGGACTGAAGCACGCCAGGCCTCCCTGTCCATAACCAACTCCCAAAGCTTGCTCAAACTCATGTCCATCGAGTCGGTGATGCCACCCAGCCATCTCTTCCTCTGTCATCCCCTTCTCCTCTTGCCATCAGTCTTTCCAGACCCTGTGAAATAACCCTGTGTGGTTAAATATGGGAAGAAGGTAATGGATTCTTTGTGGCGGACAGTGAGTACAAGGACTCCATGAATACTGGGGGTAAAGAGAATTAGTATTCATTCTGAATCTGGCTGTAGACTTCAGGTGCATGAACCTCCAGTGACATTTTAATCCTGCTCATAGAGGGTGTCTGGTCTTGAAAAAGTACATCCATTAAGAATGGGGTTGTAAGGCTGCTTTATCTGCTTCTGACAACATTCATCTTCCCGTATTCTTCAGTACCAGTGGTCTCCCCTGAACTGTGACTTCCTGCTTCACTGGAGACCTTTCTGTCGCCACGACCTCCATATTTCATGTACAGTCTGGGCATTGCTTTAGTCGCTTAGTTGTGTCTGAATCTTGTGATCCCATGGACCATATCTCACCAGGCTGCTCTGTCCACGGGATTTTCCAGGCTAGAATACTGGAGTGGGTTGCCATTCCCTTCTCCAGGGGAATCTTCCCAACCCAGTGATCGAACCCGGGTGTCCTGCATTGCAGGCAGATTCCTTACCACTGAGCCACCAGGGAAACCCACACACACTCTGCTTTGAAGATAACAGTCAGGTTTCTGAGGACCCTCGGGCTGAAGGCAACTGATGAGGTCACTTCATCCAAGCCCTCATGGCTCGGTCCAGGACGCTGAAGCACTGGGCGCTACGTGATGTTTCAGAGGTCTGCTGGCTAATTGGTGACTAAGGCAACGGCAGTCTTAGGTGACCTGACTCTGTGTGAGCAATGCTGTCAGCCTCTGCTGCTTTTTCTGGATTGTGTGGGCAGCTGGTCTATCTCCTTGGCCTTGGAATGTAACCTTGGTGTTGATATCTTTCTTTCTTTCTTATTTTCTTATTTTTCATTAATTTATTTTAGTTGGAGAATAATTACAACATTGTGATGGTTTTCCTTTGGCCATACATCAACTTAAATTTTCTTTTAAATTTCAGATATTTTTTAAGTGCTTGGGAAAATCAATTTTGGGGAGAAACCTGTAAAGATACGCATCTCCTAATGGAAATTTGCACTGTAGGGTGTTAGAAAGCGAAAGTGTTAGTCGCTCAGTCGTGTCCAACTTTGTGACCCCATGGTCTACCAGGCTCCTCTGTCCATGGGGTTCTCCAGGCAAGAATACTGGAGTGGGTTGCCTTTTCCTTCTCCAGGGGATCTTGCTGATCCAGGGATCAAACTCAGGTCTCCCACAGTGCAGGTGGATTCTTTACCATCTGAGCCACCAGGGAAGAACTGTACAATAACCACACTTAGAAAATGAGCAGTGTATGGAAACAGAGAAATAAATATATATATATTCATATATATTTATATAAGTTAAACAAATACATCTACGGACATACTGTAAAAGAGAGCATCACCAATATTTTTGTATGTCCATATGAATTGCTACCCAGAATAGGGTAGTTACTGCCCTGGCTTTTGGTTTTTATAATGCCCTTGTTGCTTTTTTGTATTTCAGTACAAGTACAGCTCTAAGCTGTGTATACAATGCCAATAATAGCATCCCGTCATATGTCTTTTTCTGAGACTTGCTCTTTACTTGGAGAATGTATCTGTTTTGACTCAGATCTTCATTTTATATGTTTTTCACTGTTGTGCAGTATTCTAATATGCTAAAATGTACTTATCCATTCACCTCTTCGTGAATGTCTGGGGGTTTTCCAGTGGGTTTTTTTTTTTTTTTTTCTATTATGATTTTGCTTGTAAATGGAACTTTTTGGTTGGGTCTCCTGACATGACTATCAAGGAAGCGCTGTAGGAGACACACAGAGTGTTTAGGTTGTATAGTTTGTATGGACACATTGTGTGTGTCTGTGTTTATCTGCACCAGAGTCGAGTGCACGCCTGACACTCCTCTATGACACAGAATTGTTTTCCCGGGGGACCACCCTAATTTGTGACCAGCCTGGCATGGAACTGCTCCACATCGTGGCTCGATGCTTTCTGCCTCTTGGCTTTTGCATTTTCGCTGACCCTAAGTGACCTCTTCTCTCTTTCACCAGTACCCAATGAGTTAATCTCTCTGGTCCAGTATTAAGACTCTCTGCTGATTTGAGGAGTTACTGTATGTGGTGTCTTGAAAAGGGGAAACACTGGAAATGGCTTTGAATTTATCTAAAGTGAAAGTGAAGTAGCTCAGTCGTGTCTGACTCTTTGAGACCCCATGGACTGGAGCCCGCCAGGCTCCTCCGTCCATGGGATTCTCTAGGCAAGAATACTGGAGTGGGTTGCCATTCTCTCCTCTCCAGGGGATCTTCCTCACCAGGGATTGAACCTGGGTCTCTTGCATTGCAGGCAGACACTTTAACATCTGAGCCACCAAGGGAAGTCCTGAATTTATCTAAATATTTAGAAAAAGGATGGTCCTAGTTACTGGAGTGTGGAACAAAAATTATGAAGGCTATTTGAAGAGCACAGAAATGGGAAATTTTTCAGAGACACGATGTCTTGAAGGCCTGACACTTTGACCATGATGTTCTGTGACTGAGTCTGGTGAGAGAGCTCCACACAAACCCTGGAGATATTTGCAAGTAACTTGATTTATATTTGGAAATCATGTTTGGTAATATGTAATCATTTTTTTGCAAAAAATTTAAACGGGTTTATTAAATTTTCTGTTAAATATTGAACACTTTTGTTTGTCCTACGGCTGCAGTGATTAATAAGATGGATAGATTTTTAAATTTTATTTATTTATTTTAATTAGAGGCTAATTACTTTACAATATTGTGGTGGGTTTTACCATACGTTGACATGAATCCGCCATGGGTGTACCTGTATTCCCCATCCTGATGCCCCCTCCCACCTCCCTCCCCATCCCATCCCTCTGGGTCATCCCAGTGCACCAGCCCCGAGCACCCTGTCTCATGCATCGAACGTGGACTGGCGATCTGTTTCACGTGTGATAATATACATGTTTCAATGCTATTCTCTCAGATCATCCCACCCTCGCCTTCTCCCACAGAGTCCAAAAGAGTGTTCTATACATCTGTGTCTCTTTTGCTGTCTGGCACATAGGATTGTCCTTATCATATTTCTAAATTCCATATATATGCATTAATATACTGTATTGGTGTTTCTCTTTCTGACTTACTTCACTCTGTATAATAGGCTCCAGTTTCATCCACCTCATCAGAACTGATTCAAATGCGTTCTTTTTAATGGCTGAGAAATATTCCATTGTGTATATGGACCACAGCTTCCTTAAGGATGGATAGATTCTTTTGAAACTTTATTTTTTGTTGGAAGGTAGTTGAGTTACAATGCTGTGTTAGTTTCAAGTGTACTGCAAAGTGATTCTGTGATACGTATACATGCATACATATGTACAAGAATCTGTTTCAGAATCTTTTCCCTTACATGTCATTACAAAATATTGAATGCAGTTTCCTTTACTATACAATGGGTCCTTGTAGTTTAGTTAATATGTAGTAGTGTGCATGTGTTAACGCCAGACTCATAATTTATCTCCCCCTCCTCTTAGTGTTTCCCTTTTGGTAACCGTAAGTTTGTTTTCTGTCTGTGTGGGTCTGTTTCTCTTTTGTCTGTAAATTCACTTGTATCTTTTTATTTCTTTTTTTAAAATCCACGTTTAAGTGATAGGACATTTGTCTTTTCGTTTGACTTACTTCACTTACTGTGACAATCTCTCCATCTATGTTGCTGCAGAGGGCATTATTTCATTCTTTATTATGGCTGAGTAATGTTCCTTTGTATCCCATGATTATCCATTCGTCTGTTGATGGACGTTTAGATTGCTTCTGTGACTTGGCTGCTGTGAATATTGCTGCAGCGGATATAAGGGGTCATGTGTCTGATTATGGTTTAGTCCAGATACATGCTCAGGGCTCAGGCTATCCAATCAGTCTTGAGTGGACCACCTACGAGCCGTTAGACCCTTATACCTGGGTTTGTTCTGAGTTCTGTCTCTCGTTGCAAAGTCCACTTCCTCCTTCCGTGCCCCAGATGTGTTCCTGACCCATTAAACTTCAGCACAAGAACAGAAACGTTGATGGAGGTGACAATTTGGACCCCCTCACTGGGCACCAATCCACCTTGAAGGAAGTTCCTATGGCGTCTTTGCTCTTTGATTATTTACATGGAAGCCTCATGGTTCAAAAGCGTGGATTTTGATGGGCTCTGCTTTTTAGAAGTGCAACTACATGGATGGGTATGCAAAGAACTGTAAGAATTGACAAAGATAGAGTAGGACTCCTGTCCATCTTGGAGATAAAATCAAAGCCAGGATTTTTTTTTTTTTTTTTTTAAGGAAACACAAAACTGCTAATTGGCTGAGTACTGGCATGGAGTAAGTCTTGAATAAGGACTGGATGTGTGTGTGTGGGTGTGTGTTGTAAGCCAGTAAGAGTGTGTGTGTGTTGTAAGCCAGTGAGAGTGTGTGTGTGTGTTGTAAGCCAGTGAGAGGTGTGGAGGTTGTAGACATTCGTAACTGGTGC